>NC_083227.1:154288506-154588506 GCF_032191835.1 Heteronotia binoei
ATTTGTGCAGTACCTTTAAATGTGATGGCCAGAACTCCCTTGAAGTTCAATTATGTTTGTCACACTCTTGCTCTCGGCTCTGCCCCCAATGTCTCCTGGCTCCACCCCCAAAGTCCCCAGATATTTCTTAAATTGGACTTGGCAACCCTAACTTGAACTCCTCTCCAGACAAGAACTGTGCCATCTTCTCTCCCTCTACACTGCTCCCAATTTGAATCCTGCAGGCTTCAACGCACAAGAGAAAAGGTGGGGAGCAGAGGAACAGCTGAAATGCTGGAAGGAGGTGGGGGGAAGATATCCTACCCTCCTTTGTCCAGGAGGTGAGTGCAGGGCCAGCTTGCCCACTAGGCAAACTAGGTGATTGCCTAGGGCACTGGGAGGTGGGGGCGTCAAATTGGGCTCCCCTCTTCTGATGCCCATGGCAAACGCCTAGTTTGCCTGCCTCCCTCCCTCCCTCTCTCCTTCCCCCGCTGCCACAGCCCTCCCTCCTTTCGCAGTGCTGCAAGGCAGTACCACGCTCCGTCGCCACCCGCATGCCACACACCCCATGCCACACCGCAGCTGGTCCTTACCAGCTTCGATGCGGCTGGTGCCGCTTCTAATCCTTTGAAAAGCCCGTGAGAGGAGACTTCACTTCCCCTCACTTCCAGTTCTGGGAAGGAGGGGGAGCGAACTTGCCACCCGCGGGCTCTTCAAAGGATAATATGCCACGCCAGCTATATCAAAGCCAGTAAGGACCAGCCTCGGCAGAGGGAGGGAGGGCTGTGGCGGCAGGGGGGTAAGGACCAGCCTTGTGGGGGCAACGGAGCACAGTGCTGCCTTGCAGCGCTGCAAAGGGAAGGCGGGGTGGAGGGTGGCAGGCAGGGAGCCTGCCTGGGGTGCCACGCACCTTCAGAACAGTGCTGGGTGGGCGGTGGCTTTAAGACTCAATCAAAGTGGGGAGAGGAAAGAGGGGCCCACATTCTCCCCTCCCCCCCATAAAAAGGAGAGACCGTTGGAGGGGTAAAAAGGGAAATCACAGGACCAGATAAGTCACATAGAGAGAGAGGTGCTTGCATTTTGGGGGGTGTTGTTTTGTAATAATAATAATAATAATAATTTTTTATTTATACCCCGCCCTCCCCGCCGAGGCAGGCTCAGGGCGGCTTACAGGACATGGTACATACCATGATACAACAACAATAAAATCAAAACAATAACAATAGAAAACTGTTCATACATTAATTAAATTACATAAATAATCTAAAATCCAGTAAAACTTAACGGTGCTACAAACTCAGTATATATAAAGATGGCTTGATGTTACTGCTCAGTTCAACTTAAAAGGCTAGTTGAAAGAGGGCGGTTTTACAAGCCCTACGGAACTGGTTAAAATCCCACAGGGCCCACACCTCCTCTGGCAGCTGGTTCCACCATTGGGGTGCCATTATCAAGAAGGCCTGCTCCCTAGTTGTTTTTAATTTAGCCTCCTTTGGCCCAGGGATTTTCAGAAGATTTTGTGAACTAGATCTCAGTGCTCTCTGGGGAATATATGGAGAGAGATGGTCCCTAAGGTAGACAGGTCCTCGGCCATATAGAGCTTTAAAGGTAGTAACCAGCATTTTGTAACGGACTTGGTACACAATTGGCAGCCAGTGCAGTTCCCACAGCCTAGGCCGTACATGTTCCCACCGAGGTAGTCCCATTAACAGTCTGGCTGCTGCATTCTGCACTAGCTGTAGTTTCCGAGTTCGGTACAGGGGCAAGAGGAACTCTTGAGCGGCTGCACTTTGCAGGAGCGGGAGAGGGGCACATGCAGCAGCAGCCTAGCCAGCAGGACTCAGTGTGCAGTACAGTGCCTCCAGCCTCCCTCGCCACCATGATGAGCCACCTGCGTCCAGCACCTAGAGCCAAGACAGCTGGGACTTGGGTGCACAGCCACCACTGGAAGTCAGCCTTCTGTTGAGTGGCGCTGCTGCCACCATCGGCAGGAGAGGGAGGAGGAGCTGCCAGCTGAGCAGCTACTGCTGCCACTGGCACGAGACTTACCGGACTCCTCCTCTAGTGCCGCTGCTGTTGTCTGCATTGGTGGGGTGGGCCAAGGAGGGGCTGCAGCCATGCCACCACTCTGGGAAGGAAGGCAGCAGGGCAAGGGAAGGAGGGACATGAGGCCAGCCTGGCCAAGGGGAGGAAAAGGGGAAGGAAGGAAGCTGGAGCCAGAGTCATGCATGTTTGCATACCTCCCCACTCTGTGTGCTTCCTTCTGCAGGGTCAGGTATCCCCAGGTGGCCACCTACCTAGGGTGACCATAATGTCTGAAGGCCAGCCAGGGACACCTGGGGGGGGGGGGGAGGTAGGGGTGCGCGCGCGCGCAGCGCGCGCGCCGCCGGAAACAGGAAGTGACGTCACTTCCGGTGACGTCACTTCCGGTGATGTCATGCCACCGCCGGAAGCAGGAAGTGACACCACTTCCTGTGACATCATTTCCCCCGCGTCACCTGCCGGAAACGGGAAGTGACATCACTTCCTCTGACATCACTTCCCCCAAATGACATCATTTCCCCCAAATGCCACTGCCGGAAACAGGAAGTGACTTCACAGCACTTCCTGTGACGTCCCCAAAAATCCCCCAAATATCACCGCCGGAAACAATTTTGTTCTCAAATCCTGTATATACTTCATCAGTATATGGGATAAGGCACTTTCTCAACTGTGCTGCATAATGCAGCCTATTTATTTTGTCCTGTTTGCTCTGTTGGCTCTATCTGCGCCACTTTCATCACTTTCGGGGTGTGGATCCCCCAGTGGGGTGCTCTCCCGACTCCCTCCGCCGGCTGTTTCTGATAGCCCTGCGCCCCCTCTTTCATTTGATATGTGTCCCGTGCGGGTGCCACCCTCCCGCCGGGAGATGCCGCAAAATGAGCCCCCTTGAGGCTTATGGCGGCAGGGCTCGGGGGAAGCGAGCTAGACTGCTGTTCTTTTGAGGGGTTATAGAGTGTTTCGAGCCCATCCCTGTGGCATCGGTCTCATCGTTGTGGGACCCAGGGGGCCGGCGCAGCGGCCCGCCGAAGCAGCCTGTCACTAATAACACAGGTCGAGATGCAGGACAGGAACCCGGAAGTGACCGACAGGCTGCTTCAGCAGGCCGCTGCGCCGGCCCCCTGGGCCCCACAATGATGGGACCGATGCCACAGGGACGGGCTCGAAACACTCTATAACCCCTCAAAAGAACAGCAGTCTAGCTCGCTTCCCCCGAGCCCTGCCGCCATAAGCCTCAAGGGGGCTCATTTTGCGGCATCTCCCGGCGGGAGGGTGGCACCCGCACGGGACACATATCAAATGAAAGAGGGAGCGCAGGGCTATCAGAAACAGCCGGCGGAGGGAGTCGGGAGACCACTCCACTGGGGGATCCACACCCCGAAAGTGATGAAGGTGGCGCAGATAGAGCCAACAGAGCCAACAGGACAAAATAAATAGGCTGCATTATGCAGCACAGTTGAGAAAGTGCCTTATCCCATATACTGATGAAGTAAATACAGGATCTGAGAACAAAATTGCACTAGAAGACACAAACACAAAGCTCCCTTACACTGAATCAGTGCTTGGGTCCACCAAAGTCAGTATTGTCACATAAGAGAAGCCCTGTTGGATCAGGCCAGTGGCCCATCCAGTCCAACACTCTGCGTCACATAAGAACATAAGAGAAGCCCTGTTGGATCAGGCCAGTGGCCCATCCAGTCCAACACTCTGTGTCACACTTAAGAACATAAGAGAAGCCCTGTTGGATCAGGCCAGTGGCCCATCCAGTCCAACACTCTGCGTCACATAAGAACATAAGAGAAGCCCTGTTGGATCAGGCCAGTGGCCCATCCAGTCCAACACTCTGCATCACATAAGAACATAAGAGAAGCCCTGTTGGATCAGGCCAGTGGCCCATCCAGTCCAACTCTCTGCGTCACATAAGAACATAAGAGAAGCCCTGTTGGATCAGGCCAGTGGCCCATCCAGTCCAACACTCTGTGTCACATAAGAACATAAGAGAAGCCCTGTTGGATGAGGCCAGTGGCCCATCCAGTCCAACACTCTGCGTCACATAAGAACATAAGAGAAGCCCTGTTGGATCAGGCCAGTGGCCCATCCAGTCCAACACTCTGTGTCACACTTAAGAACATAAGAGAAGCCCTGTTGGATCAGGCCAGTGGCCCATCCAGTCCAACACTCTGTGTCACACTTAAGAACATAAGAGAAGCCCTGTTGGATCAGGCCAGTGGCCCATCCAGTCCAACACTCTGCGTCACATAAGAACATAAGAGAAGCCCTGTTGGATCAGGCCAGTGGCCCATCCAGTCCAACACTCTGCGTCACATAAGAACATAAGAGAAGCCCTGTTGGATCAGGCCAGTGGCCCATCCAGTCCAACACTCTGTGTCACATAAGAACATAAGGAAGGAAGGAAGGAAGGAAGGAAGGAAGGAAGGAAGGAAGGAAGGAAGGAAGGAAGGAAGGAAGGAAGGGAGGAAGGGAGGGAGGGAGGGAGAAAGGGAGGGAGGGAAGAAGGGAAGAAAGAAAGGAAGGAGGGAAGGAAGGAAGGAAGGAAGGAAGGAAGGAAGGAAGGAAGGAAGGAAGGAAGGAAGGAAGGAAGGAAGGAAGGAAGGAAGGAAGGAAGGAAGGAAGGAGGAAGGAAGGAAGGAAGGAGGGAAGGAAGAAAGGAAGGAGGGAGGGAAGAAAGGAAGGCAAACCCCCAACCGCCAGCCCCCCCCCGCTTTCGGCCCCCTTACCTACGGCGGCGGCGAGTCCAGCGGCGGCGGCAGCGGCGGCGAGTCCGGCGGCGGCGGCGGAGAGGCCTTTCCGATGCCCTCCCGGGCCTCCGCCAGCACGGGGGGGGGGGTGGTAGAGGCCGGGGAAGCGTCGGAAAGGCCCGCGGGGGTCGCTGGAGGGCCTCAAGCGACCCCCGCGGGCCTTTCCGACGCCCTCCCGGGCGGAGGAGGACGGGGGGTGGGGGTTTCGAGCCCCGGGGAAGCGTCGGAAAGGCCCGCGGGGGTCGCTGGAGGGCCTCCAGCGACCCCCGCGGGCCTTTCCGACGCCCTCCCGGGGGAGGAGGACGGGGGGTGGGGGTTGAGAGCCCCGGGGAAGCCTCGGAAAGGCCCGCGGGGGTCGCTGGAGGGCCTCCAGCGACCCCCGCGGGCCTTTCCGAAGCCCTCCCGGGGGAGGAGGACGGGGGGTGGGGGTTGAGAGCCCCGGGGAAGCGTCGGAAAGGCCCGCGGGGGTCGCTGGAGGCCCTCCAGCGACCCCCGCGGGCCTTTCCGACGCCCTCCCGGGAGAGGAGGACGGGGGGTGGGGGTTGAGAGCCCCGGGGAAGCGTCGGAAAGGCCCGCGGGGGTCGCTGGAGGCCCTCCAGCGACCCCCGCGGGCCTTTCCGACGCCCTCCCGGGAGAGGAGGACGGGGGGTGGGGGTTGAGAGCCCCGGGGAAGCGTCGGAAAGGCCCGCGGGGGTCGCTGGAGGGCCTCCAGCGACCCCCGCGGGCCTTTCCGACGCCCTCCCGGGGGAGGAGGACGGGGGGTGGGGGTTGAGAGCCCCGGGGAAGCCTCGGAAAGGCCCGCGGGGGTCGCTGGAGGCCCTCCAGCGACCCCCGCGGGCCTTTCCGAAGCCCTCCCGGGCGGAGGAGGACGGGGGGTGGGGGTTGAGAGCCCCGGGGAAGCGTCGGAAAGGCCCGCGGGGGTCGCTGGAGGCCCTCCAGCGACCCCCGCGGGCCTTTCCGAAGCCCTCCCGCGGGAGGAGGACGGGGGGTGGGGGTTGAGAGCCCCGGGGAAGCGTCGGAAAGGCCCGCGGGGGTCGCTGGAGGCCCTCCAGCGACCCCCGCGGGCCTTTCCGAAGCCCTCCCGGGGGAGGAGGACGGGGGGTGGGGGTTGAGAGCCCCGGGGAAGCGTCGGAAAGGCCCGCGGGGGTCGCTGGAGGCCCTCCAGCGACCCCCGCGGGCCTTTCCGAAGCCCTCCCGGGGGAGGAGGACGGGGGGTGGGGGTTGAGAGCCCCGGGGAAGCCTCGGAAAGGCCCGCGGGGGTCGCTGGAGGCCCTCCAGCGACCCCCGCGGGCCTTTCCGAAGCCCTCCCGGGCGGAGGAGGACGGGGGGTGGGGGTTGAGAGCCCCGGGGAAGCGTCGGAAAGGCCCGCGGGGGTCGCTGGAGGGCCTCCAGCGACCCCCGCGGGCCTTTCCGACTCCCTCCCGGGGGAGGAGGACGGGGGGTGGGGGTTGAGAGCCCCGGGGAAGCCTCGGAAAGGCCCGCGGGGGTCGCTGGAGGGCCTCCAGCGACCCCCGCGGGCCTTTCCGACGCCCTCCCGGGAGAGGAGGACGGGGGGTGGGGGTTGAGAGCCCCGGGGAAGCGTCGGAAAGGCCCGCGGGGGTCGCTGGAGGGCCTCCAGCGACCCCCGCGGGCCTTTCCGACTCCCTCCCGGGGGAGGAGGACGGGGGGTGGGGGTTGAGAGCCCCGGGGAAGCCTCGGAAAGGCCCGCGGGGGTCGCTGGAGGCCCTCCAGCGACCCCCGCGGGCCTTTCCGACGCCCTCCCGGGCCTCCGCCGCCACCGCCGGGCCCCGTGCGCGGGCGGGAAAGGCGGCGAGTGAGGGAGGGAGCGTCCCTGCGCGTGCGCAGGGCGATCTGCGCACGCGCAGGGTCGCTCCCTCCCTCCCTCGCCGCCTTCCCCGCCCGGGCGCGCGGCCCCCGGCTCTCTGGCTGGCTAAACCGGGACCTCTTAATGGTCCCGGTATACCCAGCCCGGGAGCCGTGAATTGGGGGCCAGAACCGTGAAAGTCCCGGGAGACCGGGACGGTCTGGCCACCCTACACCTACCTGGCCTACTCAGTAGTGCCGGTCCTGCATAACAAATTTAAGAAAATGAATAATGTATGTTCAGTTTTTGTTTTAAAAACATCTGGAATGTTCCGGCGCACCCTTACCTTAGAATAAACCCAACTGGACATAGTAAAATTTTCTTCCAAGTAAATATGTATGCCTAAGATTAGCAGCCCCATGGCGCAGAGTGATAAAGCTGCAGTACTGCAGTCAAAGCTCTCTGCTCATGACCTGCGTTCGATCCTGGTCGAAGCTGGGTTCAGATAGCCAACTCAGCCTTCCATCCTTCTAAGGTCGGTAAAATGAGTACCCAGCTTGCTGGGGGGGGAGTGTAGATGACTGGGGAAGGCGGTGGCAAACCACCCCATAAAAAGTCTGCCGTGAAAATGTCATGATGTGACGTCACCCCAGAGTTGGAAACGACTGGTGCTTGCACAGGGGACTACCTTTACCTTTTTAAGATTAGAAAACATAGCACGCACAAAAATGCAAAATAAATCATGAAACAGCTTATCTTAACAAATAGCGGTTCACATAGTGTTTCTAATATACCATTGCCATTGATTGTTTTTATGATGTTTTAGATTCCACATCATTTATTTTGATGGCAACTGGACAGTCTTGCGCTTGATTATTGAACACACTTCATAATGCTCAGCTAAAGAAAGCCCTGCTAACTTAAGTCCTAGAATCTGTGCCAAAGGAACGTGCCATTTATTGAGCTGTTTGGGTATATTAAATATAATGGAGTTGAATTAACCTGTTTGTAACTGACTTCTTATAAGAATCTGCCAAGTATCTGGATCTTTCTGCTATTATGCTTTAATCAAATAATAGACAGAAGCACAGCCTTATGCAAAATGTCTTTTCCTCAGAAAGAATGGTGAAGATGAACTACTCAGGCCCTGCAGGTAATAATTCTGTTGGCATCTATACCCAAAACCCCAAAGGCAATTTACCAACCAAATAATCTTGCAAACAGTTATGCTAAAGCAATGTGATTGACATTTTATTATATGAAATTGATGGCCTTTTTTGCCTGGATTATATTGGCTATAATCCAGTCAGAATAATTAGTTTTGTCATTTTCAAATCTTCCTGAAAGCTCAGTTAGATCTCAGCTGTGTTAATATAATACTTTTCACATTCACTTGCTCCATGAGTATGTGTATAAGAGAATAAATGAACGAACACAAGCATTAGTTGTTGACATTGGTGGGTAATTTAAGCCTATTAATTTATGACAAAAATGATTTGAGTTGGCATTGAATTGGATCTAGAGCAGTTTGATAAATGCATTATCTTATACCCTAAAATCCTGATGACCATACTCAATTATTCTTTGCTTTATTCTGAAATACACAATCAAGGAAGACATTTATAAAATAATTATGCAGTCTCAACATGTCTTCATATGTACATCAAAAAGCACTGGCTTGGATCAAACCCTGGCTTTCTAGCAGCAGCAAGGTGCTTCTGCTGACAAAGGAGAGAGAGGATTTTAATCAATTATTTCTACCACTGTAGACCCCTGTGTTACATCCAGACCCATTCCTATGTGTTTCTAGCTCTCAGGGGCAAGTAGTATTTCAGGGGGGCTGTTGGGCTGCAGCGAGAGAGGAAAGTTAGGACCATTCTGTCCCTCTCACTAAGCTCTACTTGTACTATTTTGGATCCAAGCTTTAATGTCCTACCATAACATCTGAATTCTCCTGACAATAGCAACCAGTTTTTAACTAAATACCTTCAAGTGCATTATTGTGTTTCTTACTTTCTGTACTACTAGAAACACTGCAAGGCACATGATGTAGTGTGTCTCAGTACCCAAATCATGGGTGCACAGCTTTGCCTATCTGCCGTTCTAAGCAAAAAAAAAGAAAAAGAAAAAGTTGGAATCTTGGTGAACGCACTGTGCCTTGCATGGGGAAGACACTCTCTGCGTTGTTCTCTGTGACTAGATTACAGAGCATGTGAGATTACAGAGCGCATGAGATTATCAAGGTTTTTGCCCATTTGAACTGATACCGTTTCTAGTTTTTACCTTAAGACTGAGAATTTTACCTGAAGATGAACACTGAGTCTATTTTGCAAACTTGATTCATAGAGAAATAGAAGTCATCTTGTTTCAATATTTTCCACTGTAAACTGTAACATTACAAAGAGAAACTTTCACCAACTCTACAACTTTTTCCTTTCAAGTGTAGACTGATGATTCTGGAATTAATAACAGCTGCTAAAATGATCGTCACCAAAGGTTAGAAAGATAAAAGAACTGAATGTTAAATCTTTACTGATAAAACTTTGGCAGTTTGTCAAACTATTGATGGAAGTGTTTGCCTTAGAGACAGCAAATTAAGCAATCCTATTTTTTTATTGTTGGAAACTAATATATGGGAGTTAATATTTTTATTGATATATCTATGCCACATTGACATGAGCACCTATAGCTGTTATATTTCGATTTTAGTTGAATTATTCATTTGTTAATGGGATATTTCATTCTGATAAGGCATGCTTTATTTGTATGGTTTTCTTTTATTAGTGAAATAATAATCAACTATTTTTATTGAATTAAGTATTATGTCAAGTATTATAATAGTGATAGATCTGGACCTACAGTCTGATACTTCTTGTATATTTTAATATATTAACTGTGAATGATAAGAAATGTTTGTTCTTAATTATCAATGTAGGGATCACACTAATAATATTGTTTATGAATGTCATATGGTGGATTTTAAAATAGTATGTATATTTAATAGGTTTTTTTAAAAGGAGAGACCTATCAAAGGGAGATCAATGTGCACACAAGAAAATAGGCCTCCATGAGCTTCTCCAGAGCCTAGAATTGCCTTTCAGGTATAGGCCTGGTTTCATACTAAGAACATAAGAGAAGCCATGTTGGATCAGGCCAATGGCCCATCCAGTCCAACACTCTGTGTCACACAGTGGCCAAAAAAATTATACACACACACACACACACACACACACTGTGGCTAATAGCCACTGATGGACCTCTGCTCCACATTTTTATCTAACCCCCTCTTGAAGCCGGCTATGCTTGTAGCCGCCACCACCTCCTGTGGCAGTGAATTCCACACATTAATCACCCTTTGGGTGAAGAAGTGAAGTAGTACCTCCTTTTATCCATTCTAACCCGACTGCTCAGCAATTTCATTGAATGCCCACGAGTTCTTGTATTGTGAGAAAGGGAGAAAAGTACTTCTTTCTCTACCTTCTCCATCCCATGCATAATCTTGTAAACCTCTATCGTGTCACCCCGCAGTTGACGTTTCTCCAAGCTAAAGAGCCCCAAGCGTTTTAACCTTTCTTCATAGGGAAAGTGTTCCAAACCTTGCCCTTTTCTGCACTTTTTCCAATGCTATAATATCCTTTTTGAGGTGCGGTGACCAGAATTGCACACAGTATTCCAAATGACACCACACCATCGATTTATACAGTTGGTGCAGTCTTGCATAGCTAAATCACTGAAGGAGGCATTTGTGCATTTCCCCTCAGAGAAACACTGGGAGATGAGCCATTATTCTTATATTTGTTAAAGTGATAATAAGCTTTCTTGGGGTCCTAGCCTCATACTTGTATTCACAAAATAAATAACTTGTATTCAGAGAAAGACATTATAATGTCATCACTTAGGTCTTGCAACTTCCACCACAGTGGAGGAAATGTGTTTTCCCCCCTCCACCTGGTAGTTATTTCAGTCTTCCTATGTGATAACACCAGAATCCTGGTTCCATTCTTATTTCAATAAATTGACAGTTGTCCACCTATTTATTTTTAAAAAAAATCGATCCATTTATGCGCATGACCAAGCAAATCTGCCCATGAACAGTGTTCCTGAAAGATCATGTTTATTAATGCTGGAGGTTTTTTTTATAGTTTCAGAGAGTCGCTGTGTTGGTCTGCAGTAGAACAGTTATATTCAAGCCCAGTAACACTTCAGAGACCAACAAGAGTTTTGAGGGATAAACTTTCAAAATACAAAGTCTCCTTGGTCAGACTGTAGGAGTGGAGATCTCTGAGACTTTTCAGTCAGAAGGTAGGAGTGGTGTGGTACAGAATGCTTGTAAATAAGTTTGCGAGGTCCAACTCAGGAAATACCTGGGGACTTTGGGGATGGAGCCTGGGGACTTTGGGATAGTGCCTAGTAAGCGTGGGACATCAATTTTGTGATCCATATCCCATGATGTCATTTCCAGGTCATAGGTCAAGTCACTTTCCAAGCACCACCCCCTTCCAATGATGTCACTTCCAGCACACTGTACCAAAACCTCAACCCCTTCTTATGATGTCACTTTGAGGGCACCCCCCCAAACCCACCTCTTCCTCTGATGTTGCTTCCTTCTTTCAAAATTCAGATTTAAATACACTGTCATATGTCACTTTCTACCCTTACCTGTAGTGGTTTTCAGGTTAGGATGTGTGAAACACAGGTTTGAAGCTCCACTCAGCCATGGAAGTTCACTGGGTGATTCTTAGTCATGTGACTCTTCAGCGTAACCTACTACAGAGGGTTATAGTGGAATAAAATGGATGAATTGAAAATTGTCAGCCACTGGCAGAAAGATGGGGGTATTAATAAAGTAAATAAAATAAACACAGCTGGAGATGGGGGGAAAGAGAAAAAGCAGTTGGTGGGTGGAAAGATGAGAAGGAAATAGGGAAGGCTGAGGATATCAGGATTGCTGGAAGGAGATAAATAATGTGGGGAGGGGAATACAAGAAAAAGGAAGGTGCTCCCTGCAAATCCATGCAGGTTCTCCACTGTGCAATTTGGCCCAGCCTGACAACTGACACTGTACAACTGGACCACATTTTCCCAGGGGAGGCTGCCAGGGGGATGGAAGGAGGGAAAGCTGAAAATGGAGACAGATAAAGATAGGTTGGCTGGTGGTTGAGAAGGACAGAGGGAAGCAAGGAAAGGGGAGAGACTATGGGGACTTTCAGCGAAGGTAAAGAAGATATAGAGGGAGCAGGCCTGGGACTGGGGTTTCAAGTGCCCCAGGCCAAAACCTGACTCCCGCCCCCTTTTATTTCAGACTGTGGGGAGAAGCAGCCCAGGAGTTGTATCTTCCGTCCCATACCTCCAGCGCTACTTCTCCCTGAGGTCTTACAGATTAGAAGCTGGGAGGGAGAAAGTTTGAAAAGGGCAGCTGAGCCAAATTGGGATGAGAAGTAGCTTCCTCTTTCCCTCCCCCCCCCCCCCCGCTGCAGCAGTCTTGCTGAGGGGGAGAAAGAAGGACATGCATGGTCTGCCTTCCAACTCCATCCCCTGGCTCCCACACACACAGACACACCTGCCCACCCAACAGTGCTGTCCACAAGAGGCCAATGAGGGGCACCAGGCTGCATTGCTGGGAGATAAAGAAGGACACATGTGGCCTGGCCCCACAACTCCATCCTCTGGCTTACACACACACACACAACCAACCAACAGCACTGGGTGCTGGCATCAGTTTTAATCACAATATCAAGACCTGTCAACAATTAGGTTTTTGCCACAAACAAATATTAGCTAAGGAAATAAGTTTCTAGAATCCTGAAACTAGCAAATGATAACTCAGTTTGACTCCATTGTCACAGAATCCCACCCCCCCCCCCCAAAAAACCAGGGAATTAAGTATATAAGGTTTGAGTATTAGCCATACACTGGGTTAGTTTTTCCAGCTAAGTCTACTATGGCAATCATCCCCCAAAGTCCTGCCTCTCTTCTAAGGCTCTGATTCACTCCTTGTGATTTTGGCCTCATGTTAATCCAAGTGATTGTCAGCCAATCAGAGCCCATGTAACGCCACTGGATGGGAGGAGGTGAGCAAGTATCCATTTAAAAAGGGAGAGGGGAAAAAACTTCTCTTGAACCGGGATTTGCAGCTCTGGATAAGGGTGTCAGTTTTGTCAGGATTTTTATTTGTTTTTAGGTGGGTTTAAGGAGTAAAGCTTATTTTTAGGTGATAAATAAGCAAGCACCCTGGTAAAAGCCAAAAGCATTAAATCTTCCTGGGCAGTTTCTGAGAACCAGAGACTCTGAAGTGAAAGGGGAATCTCGTATTTCAGATGTTCTAGGGAAAGGGAGAAAATGTTGCCCTCAGTGTTTATCTATTGTAAATTGGCCCAGTGGTAAAGTATTAAATCACTTTGGGAACAGTTTCACTGCTTAGTAGCAGCTGAGAGTAATTTCTCCCACTTAAGCCAAAACTTTTAATACTTTCTGTTGAAAACATACTCTTTTTCTGATTAATAAAACGTGCAGTTTTGCCTTCACCTGTGTATTTTCTAACTGAATATTTAGTGAAGGAGGACTAAATTCACCTCATAAGTTCATCCAGTGTTATAGCTGTCTGAGGGAGATAACACAGTTTACAAGCTACCAATGCTTCCTCATAAACTCATGTCACCCATTCACATTAATGTGGGTGATTCAAAGACAGAGGCTAGCGTGATGGTCATTATAGAAAGGATCCAGGCAACTATAAGGACTTGAGGGGATTCAAAACAACATACACCTAAACAACGTCTTGTTGCCTCAGAGCTTCATCCTACTTGACCACCTCCCATAACCACCACATATATCTCTTCTACTAAAGAGATAGCAGGCACTCTTCAAGACTGGTAGACATGATCTAATTTCTAGGAATGTGCAATTTGGATTCAGGAAGACCTGGAAAAACAATACGATACTAGGAATATTTACAAATAATTCATTATCCAAATTTTATCATTCCAAAGATTCAGAGTACTTCTCAATATTTGCAGTTCTGTTAACTTATAGAAAGCGGGCTTCGCTGCTTGCAAGAGGAGGCAAGTGAAATACAGACAAAGGATTTCTTGAGAAAGAAAACTCAGTCAGTCAGTCAGTCAGTTTAATACGGCTCTAGGCCAATCAACCACAACAACACAACACATCGATAACAATACAACCACAACACAACACCAAGCTAAAATATCACAAAACAATATAATAACTATGTACAACCATCAAAGTAGTAATAAAATTTTCTGATATAGGCAATACTTAACTAAGGGCAACTTTCTTTCAAATACAAGCAGTGTTAAATTTCTTCCTCTCAAGGTCGGAAACATATAGGAACTTAGCAAGATCCAGGGAAAGTTGATCACACCCGTCCCCTAGGAGGAAGTGCAAGACTTGGGCCTGATTTAAAGATTCAGCTAACATTAAGTGGTTCCACAGAAGTTTGTACCTTACCTCTGTATGGAAAAGACAGTTCAGAATAAGATGGGGAACAGTATCAACCTCCTCCAGGCCGCACGGACAGATCCTGTCTTCTAGCGGAATCTTATGAAATCTTATGAAAACGGCCCCTCAGAACTGCTGTGTCCAGAATGTTCAAGCGTGCCAAGGACAGCATCCGCCTGATCTTAATTGGCTGTATCTTTCCTAGATACCTGGCACTTTTAAGATCACTTGTAAAGAGGGTTGGGATATACGTCCCCCCAACTTTGGCCAGAGATTGTTTCACCTCCAATTTCAGTAATCGGTCTCTGATAATTGCTTTTGCCCCGTTCTTAAACATGAGGGCTAGAGAATCAAAGAAAACTGCAACATTTCCCAGACAGCCTGGCACGATGGGAGAAAGGGTCAGAAACTCAGTGTCCCTTGATTGGTGTTGCCATGGTTGGGGGGGAGAGGGGAAGACAAAAGCCGGTGCAAGATGTCTACACTGAAGCAAACACAGGCCCTTTCCACATTTGGACCTCCACTTGGGTTTTCTCTGAGCTTGACTCGTGTTCATTTACCTTGCAGGAAAACCCTGGGAAAAACAGCATCCATATCTCCCAGGACAATTGTGGTGCAAAACTGGGGTGAACTCAGTGTAATGTAGAAATTGGGGGGGGGGGGGGAACCAAGATAAAAACAGGGGTGAACGCGAGTTTAGTGTGGAAACAGAAAAAAATAAACCAAGATAAAAACAGGGGTGAACTCAAGTGCAGCATGGAACATCAGTTTAGGAACGGGGATGAACCAGGATTAAAGTCTAGTGTGGAAAGGACCACAGACACCAGAGGATTCTTTCACATTGGCTCTTTCCAACTGAAGGATAGGCATAGCTGCTTATATAATCCCCCTGCAGTTCCCTAATTATTTGCTCTGCACTATGCAACAGTTTCTGTGTCTCTTTCTGCATTTGATTCCCTGTCTAGCCTTTAGCATATATTAGGATTAAAATAATTGACTAATGGTAGATGAATAGGGAAATTTTAAATTAAGTTTAGTTCCTTTTAGGGTATATCAGGCATAAGGATAAGGTTTGTTAGATATGGATGGGTAGATTTGGATAAGATTTGCATAATGCATACTTCTCTCTATGTGTGCATGTATGTGTATGGTTTTCTTTTTGGTTTTTTGTCTGTGACTGCTGTAGCAGAATCAAATACTGTTAAAGAAAGAAAACTGCAACAGGAGAGCCAGTTTGGTGTAGTGGTTAAGTGTGTGGACTCTTATCTGGGAGAACCAGGTTTGATTCCCCACTCCTCCACTTGCACCTGCTGGATTGGCCTTGGGTCAGCCATAGCTCTGGCAGAGGTTGTCCTTGAAAGGACAGCTGCTGTGAGAGCCCTCTCCAGCCCCACCCACCTCACAGGGTGTCTGTTGTGGGGGAGGAAGGTAAAGGAGATTGTGAGCCGCTCTGAGACTCTTCGGAGTGGAGGGCGGGATATAAATCCAATATCTTCTAAAAATATATCTTCTTAATATAGTTATTGGCCTCCTCTTTGGTGCTGGTTTGTTAATTATGTGAATAATTTTAAAAATTTTTAATGTTTTTAAATTTATGTGGATAGTGATGTTCTTTTCATCTATCTCCAACACACAAGAATATTTCCTTATTGGCATCAAGGTCTTGGTATACTTCTTTATTGGCATCAAGGTTTTCGAATTTGAGGCTGAATATAGAGATGTCCATTGGTTGTACGTTAAGCAGAGTTTTAGTTTTCTGAACTTCTGTTGCTTTAATTTAATAATTTTTGTAGCAATAGAGAAAATAAAATCATTAATACTATTTGTATTGATTTTTAACATGTCTAATAAAGAGAGATAGTAGTGCTACACAATCTGACTGGATGTAACTATTTATCACACCACCATTGCTACAGCTTGACTTTCTGAAAATAAAATCCAAGAGCCATGAGACTGCAAATACATGCGTCAACAAGACATGAATTAAAAAGAAAAGTTAAAATAATCTTTTGTCTGCGCAAGTGTGAAGCCCAAAGGATTTCAGCACAGAGAGGAGGAATAAAGTCATTGCTATGGAAAGGGCTTCTTCCTTTGTAAAGTGGGGGGGAGGACTCTAGCAACGTTTAACAGAGGACGCAGTAACCTGCTGATAAGAGATTCCCACTTCTCGTAAGGAAAAAAAAATATTCTCCTTAAATTCTAATATATATTTCCTGTACTTGAAATAGAAATTACTCTTACTGGTATCTCTTCTATTTGGCATTTCTATTATTATTCACTGGTTCCCACACACTCAGGATTATCAGTCAGCTCCCTCTACACATTGGAAGGATACCTATTGTTAAAAGAACATCTTGTGATGACAAAGAAATTTCGTTTGCTTTGAGAGAGTGTTGCTTGGTTCAGTAGAATGTCTAGATTGCTGTTTATCGGTATTGTCTGCAAGCAGCAGTGCAAAGTGATGTTCAGAGTGCTGTGGCCTGTGGGTTTGCAATAAGGCTATTGAGATTTTTTTATGATTACTGGTAAGGCATCCTAGGAAAATAAAGGGCAGAAGCCAATGAGCTTTCTAGGAAAAGAGTCATGCTAAAAGTAAAACTGAATTTAAATAAGACCTGAATATTCTTCGGGGGGGGGGGGGAGAACCAGCCCAACATTTTGAATTTTTTATTCACCACCCTGTAACTATCAAATCACCAATAGTTAACACCAACTTGGCAGAGGGAGAGAAGAGGAGGGAAGTAGCCAGAGAAAGCCTTTCCCTCAACTGGCTGAGAGATGAGGAGGGAAAGAGTCAGAGAAAGCCTTCACTTGCTTGGCTGAGAGCTCCTCTCGCTCCTCCTCTGGAAAGGAAACAGCCAGAGATATAGGGGACAATGGTGTCCCCTGGCAGCAGACCAGATACAGAGAGGGAGGGAGGGGAAGCAAGACACAGAGTTAGAGAGATTGAAGTCCTGTGCTTAAGACCAACAACATTATTAGAGAGACGGTTAGTCTGAAAAGTCTCTGAGGGAGAACTCATTGAGGCCAGTCCTAACTAGGGTTGCCAGTTCCAGGTTGGTGGGAAATGCTTGATGATTCTGTGGTGGCAGGCTTGGTGCTCGGGTTCTAGTGCCCTAGACCGAAACCTGCACCCCTACCCCCAAGTGTTTTTTTTTTCATGCGCGTAGAGCACATGTGGCCTGATGACATCACTGGAAGTGACGTCATCGGCCGCACACACTTGGCCCACCCCTGTGCTCGGCCCTGTCCCGCTTCAAAGGGAGCTGGAAAGACCTCTTCCCAGTAGGGGTGTGCATTCAATTCGGCCAAAAGGAATACACCCCCGAAAAACAGCTGATTCGGCTGTATTAAAGCAGTATAGAGCCGAATCAGATTCTCTGATCTGATTCGGGAGCTGTATACTGCGGCCGCGAATTGCCGCTGAAATTCAGCAGCCATTCTGCCCCATTATATCCTATGGGCCATTGAAATCAATGGCAAAATAGGGTATAATGAAGTGCAGCTGCGGGGCAGGGGGTTTGAGATAGAGACCCCATATTTGCAGGGCAGCTGCAAGGGTCTCTCCCCTACATAACCCAATGATGGGGAAAAAAAGCAATCATTCAGTTTTCCCACTGTGATAACAGTGGGAGATCTGATTCTGGGGAGCAGAGGGTTTGAGGGAGAGCCCCCAAATCTGCAGAGCAGCTGCAGGGGCCTCTCCCCCACAGGCAGTGCCATGCCCCTGAGCAGAATCAGTGCCACTATGCCACTGCCATTGGCACAAAGAGTACATTAGATCAAACTAGAGAATCCCTCTCATTCAAAAATTGGGGTGCAGGCTCTCTGCAAGGATTGCTGCACAGTACCCAGTTTGGTGTGGTGGTTAAGTGTGTGGACTCTTATCTGGGAGAACCGGGTTTGATTCCCCACTCCTCCACTTGCACCTGCTGGCATGGCCTTGGGTCAGCCATAGCTCTGGCAGAGGTTGTCCTTGAAAGGGCAGCTGCTGTGAGAGCCCTCTCCAGCCCCACCCACCTCACAGGGTATCTGTTGTGGGGGAGGAAGGGAAAGGAGATTGTGAGCCGCTCTGAGATTCTTCGGAGTGGAGGGCGGGATATAAATCCAATATCTTCATCTCCCTTACAGGGTGTCTGTTGTGGGGGAGGAAGGTAAAGGAGATTGTGAGCCACTCTGAGACTCTTCGGAGTAGAGGGCGGGATATAAATCCAATATCTTCATCTACCTCACAGGGTGTCTGTTGTGGGGGAGGGAGATAAAGGAGATTGTGAGCCACTCTGAGACTCTTCGGAGTGGAGGGCGGGATATAAATCCAATATCTTCTTCTTCTTCTTCTTCTTCTTCTTCTTCTTCTTCTTCTTCTTCTTCTTCCCATGCATTGAATGCACTACTGCCATGCAACAGAGATGGAGCATGAACTTTCTGCATGCAGATTTGGGGGCTCTCCCTCAAACCCTCTGCTCCCCAGAATCAGTTTTCCCATCTGTTATTACAGTGGGCAAACTGACTGATTGCTTTTCCCCCAGCATTGGGAGAAATGGGCATTTTGGGGTGCCCCTAGAATGGGAACCCTTGGTCCAATCTTTTTGAGACTTGGGGGTTCTGTAGGAGAGAGTCTCCTGAAGTTTGAGGGTTTACTCTGATGTTGATTCTGGATCCATATCAGGGGAGGATAAAGCCCCAGTAAAACCAAAGAGAATTCTTAGAAGCTACAATAGGAAGGATGGGGATAGGAGAACTGGTGATTTTTTAGGACAGAGCCAGGACCAAAGGAACTGCAAGAAGACTTAGTTGTAAATTTGTCTAACAGGTTACTGACAGTTGAGGAGCATAGGGGGCTTAATAGAGGGCTGGGTTTTGTGCCTATACCTGATTACAGCAGTTTTCAGACAAGAATTGATCTTTTTAAACTAATTTGAATGATCAAGCTTAAAAAATCGTTTGGCAATGATGAGGGCAACGTGGAAATGTTCTGCCCCAAATCCACATCTAGTATTCTTCTTATAATCCAAGAATTCATCAGTCATTGAGTATGCTCTCTGAATTTCACTCCTTTTGAGTCAAGCAGAATGCACAACCTGTTTTCTTTGTGGGCTTCTCACCTACGCAGCTTGGCTGCTATCCATCCATGAAACACCCTGAGAAAATACTTCTACGTAGCCCAAAATATAGATGACAGTTTTGTAATTCGGATCCATAAGGCCACCACTATGTTTGTGTAGCCTTCTGACCTCAATACATAATTGAATGTAACATAGGTCTTAAAGAAATAGACACACCTGCTTCCCTCCTTCAGTCCAAGAAGGAGAAACATTATGGATCAGAGAAAGAAAACCTCTGCACAGAGTACTCAACAGCCTGAATTTTACAGCACTTGTCTGTGGGAGTCTGAGTAATGCCCTAGTGGCATGCCTTGACTCCCATTATGTCAGTCTTAAACACACATGCTTTTGTCAGAGCAAGATTTAAAGCTGCAGGAGAAACTGAGCAGCATCCAGGCTCCCAAAAAAGAGTCAAGGGGGAAACAAAATATATTCAGGAGGTAGAACTCTGCAATCTGCGCATTACATTTAGCTTTAACTAATATACTTGCAGTGATGAATCACTGCCAGTATTCTAAAATCTTCTCAGAACAGCTTTCCCCTTGAGCTGCCTGATAAACTCAGTGTCCTGGGGCTATGCATGCTTCAGAGAGGATAGAAAACACATTCTCTAATTTCCAGGGCTTCTCTGCCATTGCAAACACCAGTGGTGAAAGAGAGAGGAGCAGCCAAAGGAGCTCCCCATTGCAGCTGTTCTCCTGGACACCCTGAGAGGTCATGAGAAATTCAGCTATTCTCCTCTCTCTCTCTCTCTCTCTCGGCTTGGCTTCGCGAACGAAGATTTAAGAAGGGTGCAATAGTCCACATCTGCTGCAGGCTCGCTGGTGGCTGACAAGACCAATGCGGGACAGGCAGGTCCGGCCACAGTGGCTGCAGGGAAAAGTCTGATTTAGGGTTGGTGCTGTAGCAGTGCGATTCTTCCTCAATCTCCTTTTGTCCTCAAGACCAGCTATGCGTGCGTTCTCAAAGGAAGAGACAGCCTGGTGGATGGTGTGCCTCCATGCTTTGCGATCTGAGGCTAGGTCAGACCACTGGTGATGGTTGATGCGACAGGTGCCAAGGGATTTCTTCAAGGAGTCCTTGTAGGGTCAGTGCCACTGGCCCCTTCTGGTACAGAAAAGCAAATAAGTAGAGAGTATCCAAGATCTGTAGCAGCAGAAGGGATCCCATCATCCAGTGTGGAAGGAGAGCAGGTGTTGGAAAACTGAAACCGAGGCTGTGTCCCCAGAGTTCAAGATGTCTCTTTGCTCTTTTCACAAAGCCTGCTAGTTATATAGAAGTCGCTTTAGGGCATACAATGCAGATAAGTTCTGTTTTCAGTACTTCTGTATTTTATTATGCTATGCGAGAAAAAGACCCCTAATTTCAGAACACTGTAGTCACCCGTTTGGTTGCCCTGGTACCTGGAGATTCAACTCACACACATCTGCCAGGAGGACGTGGGTTTTGTCTACTGGAATGTAGGGACATATGTGAGTACAAACAGCCACAACGTTGCAGCAACACTCCGTGTCTCTGGAGGAGTGCTAACCAGGAGAACAGATGGGTTTCCAGTCGCTCCGTGTGATCACCATCTCGGCCGTTGCAGCGGAAGAAGGTGCGCCGCCAGGAACTGTCCAGGCAAGCGGTTTCCAGCCTTGACCATAGAATCCATATGGGAAGGCTAACATCACCAGCAGCTATCTTCCTGCAGTGCCAGACTCCATTACAGCGAAGCGGGAGGCTCACGTACTCAACAGATGTCACCTATGCATAAGGCCATCAAGCTTATCTTAGGCGTGGATCCTGTCAGACTGCCTAAGCCTTTGTCCAACGGAACCCAAGACAAAGGCTGGTGCCAGTAGAGGAATGAAGAAGAGGAAGAACATCTTCACCCAGAGCCAAGTTTCTTTGTATAGGTGTTACCTTAGGTAGCAATTTGGCCATCTGTTGTCACCTTTTTAGATAAATTTGATAGTTTTAATCACCTTCACCCCAATAATTTCACCCATTCTTTCCCTTAATGGTTATCCTGGAGCCTCACCCTTTGGCCCATTGTTACCTGGAAGTCCAATCAGGTAACTAAGGCCAAGTCTGCTCATTGGCCAGGTACGGGCATCCAATCAGGTGCCCCCAATAAACTGGCTATTGGCTACCGCATAAGTCCAGCCCTTATGGTCATTGCGGAGCCTCCCCTTTTTCTGAGGTCATGTACCAGCTGACCACCTGTCATGTGCCAGCTGACGCCCCTGTACCTCCCATCCCCTAAGGGCTCAAGGTAGTCCTTATAACCTGTGACCCAGCTCCCCACAGGTGTGCATCTAGCAGTACCCCATTCCTGCTGCTTAGATACATCCCCGATTCTTGGCCAGTTGAGGGTCCCCTTCCCCATCGTCCTCGTTTGTCGCCATTGGAGCCTTCCTTGAAGACTACGATTGGTAATTATCACCCTGTTTGTCCATCCTTATGTTGCCTCTATGCATTTCTCTCTATTTTTATGAGGACTGTATGTGTGTTGTATGTATCCATTACCTTGTATGTGTGTTCTATATTTTTCTGTAATAAATTTTTAATTGTTTTACTTAATTAGTGTCCTTGGCAAATTTTAGCAATAATTTCTGGAAGTGGAATCCTGTATATATAGATTCTAGAGCCTTTTTAAGCCATAGGTGCCCACCTGTCAATTCCCCAACCTCTTTTGTGGGCATTTTGGCTTACAGCTATTAAGCAAGAAAACTTTTACTTTTTAAAATGTAAGTTGCTCAAGAAGTCAGGTCTCAGTTGAGGGGGGGGGGACTCTCCGGAACAGCACTCCAAAAGCTCTGCAGACTCTTGCCTCAGCCCCGCCCAGCCTCACCCTCTTTGCATGGGCTCCTGCTGTCAACTATATTTTGGGCTAGGTAGAAGTATTTTCTCAGGGTGTTTCATGGATGGAAGGGGTGGGGGCTGCCTTTAACCTTCCCCCCAACTTTCACTAGCCAAAAGCAGCAGCATCCCTGATTCTAGCTTGGAGCTGACCTTCTTCAGTTCTTGTCAGTTTTGCAGGTGGGCTGACTTTCCCCCCACCTGGCTTTTATCTGCTTCTCTGAAGCACATTTATTCCCCCTCCCATGCAAGTTTGGGAGGGTCATCCGTTTTCATCCCCTCCCCCCATCCCCAACTGGCAGGAGATTTCAAGTTAGGTAAGGGAACCCCTCCAGCTATGATTGTTTCCTTTGAGCTAACCCTAAAGCAAACTGATTTATTTAAGCATTTTTTAAATTATATTCTTTAAGCTAGCTAAATAAGACTCTTGGTATGTTTATTGGATGTCTCCTCCTCCTGCATTTTTACCCCAATCCTCTATAGAGGAAAGTGTAAAGGTGATTGTGTCCAGGCAGGTTGGATTAAAGGGCCAGCAGAGTGCAGCTTTGTGGGAACTGGAAACAAGGAGAGGCAAGGGAACTGTTTCCCCCACACACACTCTAAGCTGTTTCCATTGCAGCCTGACTTTGCTTTCTTTTCTCTGTCTTCCTTTCTTTCACTTTTCTCTCCACATTTATTTGCTTTCTTTACATCTCTCCTTTCTTTCCTTCTTTCTTTCCTTCTTTCCTTCTTTCTTTCCTTCCACCTCTCTCCTCCCTCCCTTCTTGCCTCCCTTTGTCCCATCTATCTCCTTCCTTCCTTCCCTCCCTCCCTCCCCTTGGAGTTGGAGAGTACTGGAGATGCCAGGCAAGCAAGCAGACTCCTTAAAAGGGCACCAACATTGCTAATCCTGCATCAGAGTCCCCAAAAGCAAAACGGCAGCTGCCCAGCAGAAGCCGGTTCAAATCCCCAGTTCTGTATTTCTGCCTAAATCCAAGCTAATATTTGTGTCTCTGCTCATCCCACACTAGCTGAGACACAGAGTGTGATTAAAACGATTAAAGAGGATATGACCACAGGAATAAATTGCTTTAAAAGGAGATAAGAGCGGTCCAGTGAGTGTGAAAGGGGATTTTGTTTTTTTAGGTTTTAAAGCTTTATTAACAATTCAAATAACAATACAATCAAATTAAATACCACTATATACATAAACAAAAACAAACAATACCATATGGTAAATAGACATAACAATACGGTATACTGGAGAATAATGCTTAAAGTAGCTTAGTCCCAATATTGTTACCATAAGACTAAATTAATTTATGATATAATACAATGTATTTACTACTAATCTATTCTTTCCAATACCCTAACATATTATGGACTTATGACCTGGCTGTTGAAGAATGGAATACAATTTAGAAGAAAATCCTGCTGGCAAACATTTATGCCCTAAATGAAAAACAAGCAGAGTTTTATAAAATGCTCAATGAAAGAATCATTAATTTGGAATACCAAGAATGCTGTATTATGGGGGACTTCAATTCAATTTTTGACACAGGCCTAGACAGGAAATCTGGAAAAAAGCCCAGAGAAAAATGACGTAATGAAACTCCTAAAACTTTTTTAAAGCTGACAGAAGAACTGAGCCTGATTGATACTTGGAGGAGAAGAAATTTGAAGACTAGGGATTTTACTTATTATTCTGAGGTGCATGAGTCTTGGTCCAGGATAGATATGTGTTGGGTGTTCTAATCCTTGTTCCACTTGGTGCAAGATGTAGAAACATTTCCTAGGACGTTTGCAGACCATAATCTGGTTCAAATTAAATTGACAAATTTTGTGAAAAGACCCAGATGGACTTTAAATTTACAAATCTTAAAGGAAGAAGCTTTTATAAAAGAGGCAAAAGAAGAAATGACAATGTTTTTTGAACAGAATTAGGAAAAAGATACGCCAGTTCAGGTTATTTGAGACGCCTTCAAGGCCTTCTTTAGAGGGATTGCGATTTGTTTCTCTTCAAAGAGTGAAAGGGGATTTTGGGGATGGAACCTGAGTGGTGGGTGTTGCCTTCTGATGCGCTTTTGGTGATGTCAGGGGGTGTGTCATATGCAAATGAGTTGTGCTAATAAGCTCTGGCCTCTTTCTACAAAATGACCCCTGCAGAAACACAGGAAGAAGAAGAGATTGTATTTATACCCTGTGCTTCACTGGGAGCCTCAGAGTGGCTTACTTCTCCTTCTCTTCCTCTCCCCACAACAGACACCCTGTGAGCTAGATAGGGATGAGAGACCTCTTAGAGACCTGCTCTTGAGAGAACAGCTCTGCAAGAACTGTGGCTGACTCAAGATCACTCCAGCAGCCGCTTGTAGAGGAGTGGGGACTCAAACCCACTTCTCCCAGATTAGAGTCTGTGCACTTAACCACTACACCAAACTGAAGCACGTTCAGTCACTCCATAGGTTGTATTGACATTTAATATATATTTCTGAATATTTATTTTATTTCTGTATAGAATAGGTATAATCATCACATAACCCAAGAAAGATAGCACAACATACCAAATATTTATCTTAGTAACAGCATGCCTTCTTCCAAAATCTTACCTACAGCTGGTTAAACTGTCTAAAGGAGTAAGGTGCTGATTATTATGCCTATAGGCTATTTATTCCCACAAGCCAGAAAAAAATATATATATTAATACAAAGGAATAGAAAAAAATGCTTCTGGTTGTTATTTTTGACCATATGTCTTTGAACTTCAGACACAAAAATGTATGCCACCCTACTCAACCCAAAATAAATTATTGGATCATTCTAACTATCAGTGTTTAATTCAGTTATCCTCCTGCTTAATCTTGCCCTTCGCTACATTTCTTTTAGTCTGGATCAGTTTAAAGTTAGATGTATTTAACTAGTAGCAATGAATACAGTGCTTTCTGTTTTATCTTAAAAGTCCAAAACTCCTGCAAGTCCCCTTTCTTTCCCTTACGGTTGATAATCCCTTTGTAATACAGAAGATCTGATGGAACACCAAGTCGTGAATAAAACTCACACACCATCATTTCATATGGTTTGTCACTATTTAAATTAACTAACAACAAACATGTATAACCCTCCTCTTCCTCTGATAAGGGCTATAGATTTCCTTGCTGCATTTGCAGATAATTTAGAGTTAACGAAAGATGCAGACAACAGGTGTAACTAACAGCACAAGAAAAGTATGAGGTAAAATAACTTAGATTTTGATCAATATCCATCAGAGCATGTCAGACTAGATTCTGGAAGACTCAGGTGCAAATCTCCACTACGCCATCCTGCTTACTTTAACCTTAAGCCAGTCACTCTCTACTTAACTCACAGGGTTGTTCAGAGAGGGACAACAGAAGAGGGAAGAAATATGATTGCCACTCTGTGCTGTTTGCAAGAAGTATGGGGAGAAATGTACTTGATAGACAAATACTTGTTGAGTTCTAGTAGCTAGATTTCTATGGATCATGCTCCATCCAGTTCTTCAATTATTTCCCTTGCATTTTAACATATTCCAAAGTTTAGGAACCAGTCTTTTATTGGAGTGGGATGAGATTGGGTGGGGGGGGGGTGGTTTACCAGCAGTCATACATAATCTCAATAGCCTTATTGCAAAAACCAAACATGAGGCCACAGCACTGTGAACATCAGCTTGCACTGCCACTTGCAGACAATACTAATAAACAGCAGTCTTAGATATCTGTTGGTATAGTGCTGTCATTCCAAAGTACTAGGAAGGCAATTAAGGAGTGAACAAACACAATAGAAATAAGGAGTAACCTATCTTTTTCCTGACGCTTTTCACTCAGTTTCCAGTCTTGTGACCAAATGGAGAGGCAGGAAGAGTCCTGTCCTTTTCAGCAGTCATGTGGACACAGGGATTTGGGCAGGCGCTGTGTATCATTCGGGAAGAATGAAAGCTGCAGGTGTAAAACTTTGCTCTGCCACATAACTGGTGCTCCATTTTCCTATTACAATCAGGGCTTTTTTTGAGCAGAAATGCACAGGAACACAGTTCCGACTAGCTTGATGTCAAGGGGTGTGGCCTGATATGCAAATGAGCTCCTGCTGGGCTTTTGTGTGAAACAATAGTGATGCCAGGGGTGTGGTCTAATATGCAGATGAGTTCCTGCTGGGCTTTTTCTAAAAAAAAAGCTCTGGTTACAATTGATCACTACCTGTATTAACTTTAGGACTATTAGAGACAAGACAGGAAAAATAAAAGTGAGCTTTGCTTTTATGTCAATATGATGTTGTTATAAACTCTACAGTCCCTCCAATGTAGGGTTGCCAAGTCCAATTCAAGAAATATCTGGGGACTTTGGGGGTGGAGCCAGGAGACTTTGGGGGTGGAGCCAGGAGACATTGGGGGTGGAGCCAAAAGCAAAGTTGTGACAAGCACAATTGAACTCCAAAGGGAGTTCTGGCCATCACATTTAAAGGAACCGCACCCCTTTCAAATGCCTTCCCTACATTAGAAATAATGGATAGGGGAACCTTCTTTTGGGGCTCATAGAATTGGATCCCCTGGTCCAATCATTTTGAAACTTGGAGAGCATTTTGAGGAGAGGCATCAGATGCTATGCTGAAAATTTGGTGCCTCTACCTCAAAAGGCAGACCCCCTAGAGCTCCAGATACCCGTGGATCAATTCTCCATCATTTCCTATGGGAATTGATCTCCATAGGGAATAATGAAGTGTCCAGCAGACATTTCCTTCCTCCCTCCCCTCCCCACCCTGTTTCTGATGACTCTGAAGCAGAGGAAGGCCTGCTCTCACCTGGGGATTGCATCTCTACTCACGAGTTGCTGAACTTCCAACTTCTTCAAAGTAACACAGAGCAACCAAAGGTTCAAGTTTACCTTTCCTATGCAAACAACCTCTGAAAATATTGTGCAACCAACATTGGGTCTGGGCTGCTTTCCCAGCCACTGGGAGCAGCCATGTTGTTCCCCCCAGCCCCCATTCAGTCTTAAAGACACAGACACACCATCCCAAGAGGAAGCCTTTCCAATCGGAGACTGAAGTATTCAGAGGTGGAAAGTCACATGGTGGCTTCGGGGGTGGGGCTTCCCCCCGCCGGCCAGCTGACTGGGAGCGGGAAGGAGCCTGGGAAAGCGAGGGACTCCCCGCTGGGACCTGGGGATTGGCAAGCCTACTCCAATGTTGGGTAGAAAAGTTAGCATATAAACTCACTGTATGTCCTTCTAACACTAACAAATAACTTCCAAGTGTTCTAAAATTAGGGATTAACTAGGCAGGGCACTGAGAGATCAATGATCGCATCTTGCTTATTTTCTTTCCACATAAATAGCAGCCACTTGGAGTCTTGATTTGGCTCGTGACCATGTCATGAGAAAGGAGTTTTAAACCCTTCCTCTTGCACTATTGTCCTGACCTAAAAAACTTCACCACACAAAGCTTCAATTTGTCCCCTTGGGAGATATATTCAGACAACAGTGAGTGTCATTATGTTTTCCCCAGTGGGATAAATAGCTGGTCTTGGGGGGTGTTTCAGGTCAGATCAATGGCATAAAGCAAGAAGTTAATCTCTGCCCTCAGTGCTATGGTCCCAAGGAGACTCTAGGCCCTGCATGACTCCTGTGGACAAAGAAAAATGCTTGAACATGAAACTTCCAGTATTAAATCTATTATGCAGGATTCCTGTCTCTTTCATCAACATGTAAAAGTCATAATTGTATCACCTGTAGTTTGTCTGTCATGAGGGTGACTAAAAACTGTACCTTCCCAAATTCTATATGATTATTATATTTCAGCCGCCCTGAGCCTGCCTCGGCGGGGAGGGCGGGATATAAATAAAATTTTATTATTATTATTATTAATGGTGCAAGATTTCTGTCCTCAGTAGCACCTAGCATCCCAAAGAAAAGGAAGAAAGTGCCAGCAAGAAACATTTTGCAGTGGCAGTAAAACCTACTTTTTTTTTAAACTACAGAGGGGGAATTATGCATCAAGACAACAGTGGGTTTCAGCCCATTGATATAGGCGTTTTAAGTCTCTCCAATGAGTCCTAAATATCTTCCTTGATATATTAGTTTACTGCAGCAAATATCCCTGTATCTAAGCTGTTGAGATGTTTCTTCTTCCCTGCCTTTTACAAAATTCTAAGTTAAAGAAAATGGTTGTGGTTTAGCTTAGGATATGTCTGCAGTGATCTGGCATTTGCATGAGTCTATGATGAACGGACCCCTGGAGTCCGACGCTTCTGTCATTGATATCGGCATCTGATCTCAGCATTGCTCTCTGTGTTTTATCCATTTTCAGTTGCTGCTATGTCACAGAGAAGGAAAATGGGATGTAAGAGTAGCTGATTACTCATCTTAATGGAGTATTATAACAAGTACTTCCCACTTTGGAGAGTAAAATTTTGATGACAGCAAAACAGCTAGCATGACTGTAAGCAAGCCTGAACACAGCTGTGTAAGAAATCTCTCTGGATTCAATGTGGTGTGCCTGTGTGTGTGTATGTGATCACTGGATCACATCTCCTGGTTATATACCAAGTAATCAGAGAAATAATTTCAAAGTCATTGTAGGAAGAAAGAGATGGATGTACTATCAACCTGCAGTTATCACTCCAAGTTGTAGGTTTTTCCCCCAAGAGCTGGCAGTTTTCTTCAGCTTTTTAAGCTCACAAAACCTCCTTTCAGACTAACAAAGATACTAATTCTCACTATACAGAATTCTAATATCTGGAACTGGCTACAGTTTCTTCAGTAGATGACTATTTTCATCTGAAATACTGAAATACTCTGAAGGAAGTCTATAGATAGCACACTGACATGGATTGATGTATCGATATATTAGTGTTTTAATTATGTAAATTACTATTGTATTTTAATTCTGAATTTTATTGTTAGAACTTTTATGCTGTGAGCCGCCCTGAGCCCACTTCGGTGGGGTAGGGCGGGATATAAATCAAATCAAATAAATAAAATAAAAATAAAAAATAAAATAAAATTTCAGATACATTGTTCAAGACCAAAAGTGAATCAGACATAGACCAGACTACAGTAGTCTGTGGGGGGGGGGGGGGGCTTGGAAACTGACGTTGCAAACTGACTGACCAAAAAGAACTATCCTGCAGACATTTGTTCCTTGTTTTAAGCATCCTATTGTATTATCTAAGGAAGTTTCCTGATAAATTATCACAGTATTGAATTCAGCCAGTCTTATTAAGAAATGCTGATCTTTTCTGCTGCAACACTAACAAACTAGGTATTAAAACATTTTTTTTTAATATTATTGGCTAAAAGACATGAACCCTCATTAAATGTTCTCCGCCTTCCAAGGTGCCTTTTCAGTCCATGCCAATCACATATTTGGCCGATGAATGGAATGGGCAAAAGAATCCTGAAGATTATTTTAGTAAGAATATTCATTCCAATTTTGCCTTGCAATTCTCAACTGATTCTCATTCCCTTATACATTCAATCCAATATTTGAGCTACAAAGAAAAATACTCTGTTGTGGGAAGTTGGTAGTTCTGGGCATTTTGCTTAAAAACAGAAATTGAAAAGTTGCATCCTTTAGAATGGTGAGGTCATGGCTTCTAACAGATATTTATCTCAAAAACACTCATTCATTTATTGCATATATACTGTGCCTTTCTTCTACCATAGAAATCACACCGGCAGCCTCCTATCCATGCAGTACCCAAATTCATATCTACTTTAGCTTTAGGATGTTTACATCGTCTCCCAGACATCAAAAGGCAATGGAAAAATTTACATTGCCTATTCTTAGAACATGCGCAGACTTGAGCTGTAGTGAGTCTGCATGGAAAAGGAAGTCCATTGAAATCTAGCGACTAAGAACACCTCTCTTGGAAGTCTTCATTAGAAAACAATTAATAGTTTGTGCACTTAAAAAAGGAGGGACTTTTTATCAAAGAAGAAGAAGAAGAAGATATTGGATTTATATCCCGCCCTCCACTCTGAAGAGTCTCAGAGCGGCTCACAATCTCCTTTCCCTTCCTCCCCCACAACAGACACCCTGTGAGGTGGGTGGGGCTGGAGAGGGCTCTTACAGCAGCTGCCCTTTCAAGGACAACCTCTGCCAGAGCTATGGCTGACCCAAGGCCATTCCAGCAGGTGCAAGTGGAGGAGTGGGGAATCAAACCCGGTTCTCCCAGATAAGAGTCCGCACACTTAACCACTACACCAAACTGGCTAAGGGTAGTACTTATGTCTGATGGATTGGAACAGATGTGGCTGTAGTGTAGAGCTCTGCTGCAGACAGTGGATTGCCAGGATGATGACAGGAGGTGTGTAGATACCTATTGATCACCAGACATATCTACAATGATACTCTCATCTTATAGTGTAAGGAATCCCGCCCCCATCCAGATGAGATCCCCTTGGTTTGTGGGGTTCCCATCTTATTTTGAACTTAGATGTTTTCATAGGCAGGCCCCTTTAGACTCTAAGTGCCAAGAGGTTGAGAAACTTGGGGAGTCTCATGAAGGCACCTAGGTACAGCCATGACATTGTGAATTCCCAGGAAAAGAGAGGAAGGGTGGGTTGGAATTGTGACTGCTGAGTTCATTCACAGATCGCTGAACTTGAGTTCATTCACAAATTCAGAACAATGGACCCCCAAGATTCTTATCTCTGCTCCCAAGCATTTCTCCTCTGCTGTAATCAAATTGAAGAGACTATGCATTGCACTTTGCACCCTAATTCCTTCTTTACAACACCTCCCATCTTCTGACTGGCATAGAAACACTCAAAGATCTCAATTCCTAATCATATCTGACAAAGGGAGCTTTGACTTTCAAAAGCTTTTACCCTCTAAGATACTAAAGGTAAAGGTAGTCCCCTGTGCAAGCACCAGTCATTTTCGACTCTGGGGTGACGTTTTCACGGCAGACTTTTTCTGGGATGGTTTGCTGTTGCCTTCCCCAGTCACCTACACTTCCCCCCCCAGCAAGCTGGGTACTCATTTTACCAACCTCAGAAGGATGGAAGGCTGAGTCAACCTGGAGCCAGCTACCTGAACCAGCTTCCGCTGGGATCGAACTCAGGTTGTGAGCAGAGGGCTCCGACTGCAGTACTGCAGCATTACCACTCTGCACCACGGGGCTCTTATTGTAAAATACTACTGGGCTCCAATCTAAAATGAAGAAGAAAGACAGGGAGAGAGAGCTGTTCTTGGTCCTGAACTGTGTCTATGTGTTATAGTCTGGTGCTTGGTAAAACACAAAATCCCGGTACAGCAGAAAAATTCAATAACTTTACTTATACTTCACAGACATACTATGATTTTGCACTACGGAGAATATTCAGAAGCTAGAGAAGGAGGCCACAGCCCATCATAAAAGTCACGCATGCCTAAGCTATACTCATTTGAATATTTATGCTTTGAGATATAGTCTGAAATAACGGAAACCTATGACCAAATGTCTGCAGAGTTTACAGATCCGCCCCCCCCCCAAAAAAAGAACTGAAAACTAAAGGAAATAATAGCCAAAATTATTTCAGTGCACAATAGTCACACTTAATCAAGATCTATTCGTATTTATTATTTGTATCATCACAGGACCACATTTGAAGACAAAATTTTGAAATATAATAAATGTTAATGGATATTTGTTTTGGTGAAGTGAAGAAGAGGATTGTTGGAATAGGGTGGATTGAAATAATTTGACACTTTACTTGATGCCAAAGTTCATCTCGATTTATTCCCTTCTTATAGGCAGGAATGTCTATTCCTCAACAGAGCATCTATAGATCAGCCTCAGGTAGTCAACTCTCAGAGCCTTCTGGGCAAAGCAAACAGAAAGTTGCTTCATACTATCACTCCAAATCATTCTAGTGAATGCAACAAGCCATGTGGCAGCATGGTCACATGACTCTGTGACCACCTGTCTTGCTAAGGTAATGGATCTCATTAAAGGGTTTCACTGCACTCTACCCTACCTTTACCTTCTTTCCATTGCCACCACTCATACCTTTTCTTTAAATTCCTATTACTCATGTGATTACACTAATCCCATTCAATATCACACTTCTTGCCAAACAATTAAAACAGAGATTAGAAAGTTTAACATTGTTTCTCCCTAAGGGGCAATGCAGAATGACAGTGAGAGAGGCTTAAATATCTATAAGCAGATGGGAAGACATGGGCTTGACCACTCATGATTCACATCCACATACTGCTTTCTTTTTTGGATTTATTCACATCATGTATTAAGTGCAAATGGTAATGATGGCTCTAATTAACAGGCATTTGAATGCAAGTGGTAGTCTGACGTTATATGCAAATGTACCCAAGGCAGCTGTTAGTGGAAGAATAAAATGCACCCTCTTATATCTCAAAGTTCTGTAAGCAGGCATTTTGATCTACCCATACAATTAAGGAGAGACAATTAATCAATGTCTTTTCTTTCTGATGAATCCTCTGAGCTAAACAAACTTCACAGCCGCAATGACTGGCTACCAATGCTCCCTCTAAGCTGTGGAGTCTTGCGAGCAAAAATTCTACTTTATGAGCTACTGGCATTAAAGTTGTGAGAGAGCAATTTGGCTACTGCATAAATTAGTTTGTCCTGGGGCCGTCTTTCCTGAGCTGAGACAAAAATGTGCGAGTTGGAAGCTAGAAAATGGTGCGCTAGCTCACACTAACTCAGTTTAGAGGGAACACGGCTGGCTACCCAACATTTCTGATTTTAATCTGTAGGTCTCTACTGAGTCCATACAAGGTCCTGTGCAAGATGTACTGCTCTTTCAGCACTTGTACAAACTCGATAAGACAAAATCAAAAACTGAGGGTTGGATCCAGTTTTAATTATTTCCACCCATTCCCCTTTTCTGCTGCAGACTTCACGGTCCTCTATCTCCCTATCTCTCAGGAACAGCTTTTTGGGAACATTGGTAGCCTGTGTTTGGAGGAGGCATTCCACCATTGGAAAATGTAATCTGCATCCAATCCTAGGATTACAAAAAAGAAAAAAAAATCATACAAGGATAATGGTCCAATCAGAAGTCTTCAGCCTGCTCCAAAACATCAGAAATAATTTGATTCAAATTTAGAGCAGTTGCTAGGTTTTCATAAGAAGCGTATTTAAGGTCAGGTAGTGACCAGCAAATATCTAACTCGATATCCCTGTAGAGATGACATTTATTTATTAAATCCAATTACGTGGGTCTCAGGGCAATTCACAACACTTTAATTCAGTGCAATATGCAATATAAAGCAAGTTAAAACCATAAAGACCATAAAAACAATATTTGAACAGTCAGAAACATTTTTTTTGAGCAGGAACGCTTAGGAATGCCATTTCAGCTGGCTTGGCATTGGGGTGTGTGGCCTAATATGCAAATAAGATCCTGCTGGGCTTTTTCTACGAAAAAAAGCCCTGGAAACAGTAAACATTTTAAGAAACAAGATAGCGATGTTAGCAGTCAGTCACTGGGGGAGGGTATCAAGCAGATGTAAAAACTATTGCTGCTTTCCTCCAAAAGCCTGGTAGAACATCTCTGCCTTACATGCCCTGTGAAACTTAATGCATCTGCTGATGGTTTATGAAGTCCAAAGCACAGTTATAAGCTGGAGTTTAATTCTGAGCACTGGAACTTTACAAACTTAAAAGTGGGACATTAAAAATTGCCCCTTTTCTTAAAACAGAGACATATTGGGAGGGTTGCCAAAGTAAATGTTAGAGTACAAGCCAGCCAAAGCTAAGTGCTGTTCCATCCATTGGTTTTAATGGGAAACAAACATATGCTTAACTTCAGGATTTAAGTTAATGGGATTTAAAAGAGCTTAATTTTGGCAGAATCCTGTTCTAGAATTTCATTCCAGATCAATAGCGTTCATCTGCTTTGCACTTCCCTTTCTAAACGCCATTATTTTCCTTAAAACCAATAGTAATCTTGGCAGAAAGATCACACAGTGCTGAGGCATACAATTTGTGCATGAAACTGGGATGTGCCTCAGGAGAAACAGTTCTCCGAGTAGAAGCGTATGCACACATATGACAGATGTGGGCGTAATCCCCACTGAACTCAGTAGTCTTGCTTCTGGGCAAAGATGCAGGGCGTCACGCATCACAGGATACGAACAAACAAGGCCACCTACTACACGATAAGGCAACCAGTTCACAATACAACTTCCAAAACTCAAATTCCATATCAGTTGCATTCCAAAGGCTCACTAGAAAAGAGCAGCTTTAACAAAGCTTCCTAACCCTTGCCAAAACAAGTTGTCCCATGCTCTCTCCTGGCAAAATATGCCACAAGAAGGTGGCAACTACTAAAAAGAGCCTAAATGTGAACAGAAAACGACCCATTGAGATATTCAAAAAGTGGGAGGGGGGAGGAATGAAGGGGCTTCTTCAGTACCGAAATGTGCTCTGATCAGGGGTCGTTTTGTAGAAAAATAGCTGGTGGAGCTCATTCAGGGATTGTTCTGCAGCTGCATCTACTATGCAATGGACAAGGAGGTGGAACTCTCAGAAAGGTTGAGGAACTGCGCTCCTGGGAGCTCCCACTAAATCTGAGGTAGGGTTGCCAATCCCCAGGTGGGGGCAGGGGATCCCCCGGTTTGGAGGCCCTCTCCCCGCTCCAGGGTTGTCAGAAAGCAGGGGGAGGGGAGGGAAATGTCTGCTGGGAACTCTGTTATTCCCTATGGAGATTTATTCCCATAGAAAATCATGGAGAATTGATCCACGGGTATCTGGGGCTCTGGGGGGGGCTGTTTTTTGGGGTAGAGGCACCAAATTTTCAGCATAGCATCTAGTGCCTCTCCCCAAAATACCCCCCGAGTTTCAAAAAGATTGGACCAGGGGGTCCAGTTCTATGAGCCCCAAAAGAAGGTGCCCCTATCCTTCATTATTTTCTATGGAAGGAAGGAATTGAAAAGGTGTGCCGTCCCTTTAAATGTGATGGCCAGAACTCCCTTTGGAGTTCAGTGATGCTTGTCACAGCCTTGATCTTGGCTCCACCCCAGTGTCTCCTGGCTCCACCCCCAAAGTCTCCTGGCTCCACCCCCAAAGTCCCCAGATATTTCTTGAATTGGACTTGGCAACCCTAATCTGAGGCCTGGTTCTGATGCTTCAGAAGTAGAAAAACCCTAAAACATACCATGACAATGGCATTTCTTCTCATTCCTTGTATAACTCTGCTTTAGCAAGTACCTCATGACCAATTTTTAAAAAGTGGGGTAAGATGGCCAACTCCTGTTGAAACCCGTAATAGCTGCTTGGCAGAATAATTTATTTCCTGGGTTTGGTTTTCTAATGACACCAAACAAGTACCAAATGAGTCTATTTTCTGTTCCAATTTCTGTTGTTTTTATCAGCTTCTAAAGATGTATCCACAGCTGGCCCCAAGGGTCTTTTTTTACCCTTCTGCTGCAAGTTACACTTGGGATATTATCAAGTTTGCTTTCTCAGCAGCACAGGAAACTAAAATTAACTCAAATTTCTCCCAGCTGCTTGCTTTTTCCACAAAAATGAAGGGCAGCAGTCAGTTGGACACGCTTCTCTGCTTCTGAGCCCGTGTACCTTAACCTTCTGGACCATCTGTTTAAAGCAGAGTTTCACAATTCAAATGGCAATATTGGCTTTTGAACTTACATTAATATTTTTAAAAAAAAACAACCCGGGATATTTATGCGCATTCTGCTAATCTTTCTATGATGTAATTATATTACTCAATAAATGTGGAACCGTTAGTTATTGCAGGGGATACAAATGTATTTTCCCTAACTAGCATGCTCTTTTAATAATTTAATGCCAATTTAATGCATGCAGAGGCTGAATTATCTCTTATGTATCACTCAAGTGGGAACATTTGTGTTTAGGCTTACCACCTGCTCCTTTTTTTCACTTAAGTGTTTCTTATTTAATATTAAAAAGAAATACTCATGGAAAAGAAGAGATGTGTCGTAACTACAAACAGCAACATTAATTCGATCTGTTGCCGGGATGGAATATTTTGATAAAGTGCCGTTATTGTTTCAATGTATGCGACACTTTGTTTTCTTCTGATTTCACAAAAATGTACCCCCTTTTTGGAGCTCTTCTGGTGGCAGGCCTACTCCTGTTGCTTAAACGTTTAAAAATATTAAAATATTTCCTGAAAGACTTTCTCATTATAATAATAATTTGATGGGGAGTGGGGGACCGATGAACACAAGCCAAGCTGACTCCTCACCCATGTAGTTTTTCCGCTTTCTGCCTCTCAGTGTATTAACTATTACTGACGCTAAGATCCAGAAACTCACTGCTGCCTTCACAGCTAAGGAGGAAGGAGCCCAGAACATGCACTTTTATTAATTATTCAACTATGTTCCATCTTGAATGTAAGTGTTGCAGTGGCTGGAATTTTTCATAACATAGCTACCACAAGTACAACGTCCTAATAAATCTTAGTGGCTGGTTTAATGACTCATGCAAATGAATGACCAGTTATGAAACACAACATCTGGTTAGCTTGCTTCTGTTCAGGTTGCCTCGGCGGGACTGATATCTTATACCTAAAATGGTAGCATTGTTTAAAATTATTTGGAAAAAAACCAACACATTTTATTCCATGATTTACAGATAAGGTCACGCTTGTTTCATGTGCAAATCATTATTAAGGAATCAATAGGTGTCAGCTAGTCAGAATGAGACCTGAATGCAATTCCAGTCAAGCATCTTTCTCCACCTACCCGCATTGTATATGAAGCTGAAATGGCTTTTCTTTCAATACTGCTGCCATTTGAATTGAATACCTGGAGTTCTCCCACAATTTCAGCTGATCTCTAGACTGCATGGATCAGTTCCCTGCAGAAAATGGCCGTTTCAGAAGGCAGGGGTGTCAAACTCATGAGGGCCACAGCCGATGTAAATGAGACCTTGTCAGGACGGGTCGCATAGGTCACAAAATGTAATGCCTGGTAGCAAAGATATAAACTTTATAAAGGACACAAACACAATTAAAGATTTTTTATTTTATTTTTAAACACCCTTAAAATAAATCATGCTTAAAAGATTGTTGTTGTTTTGTGGTTCAGTCGCACAGTCGAGTCCGACTCTTTGCGACCCCATGGACAAAGTCATGCCAGGCCCTCCTGTCTCCCACCATCCTCCGAAGTCTGTTCAAATTTGTGTTAGTTACATCAGTAACGCTGTACAGCCATCTCATCTTTTGCCATCCTCTTCTTCTTTTGCCTTCTGTCTTTCCCAGCATCAGAATCTTCTCCAGGGAGTGCTCCCTTCTCATTTGATGGCCAAAGTATTTGAGTTTCAGCCTCAGCATCTGACCTTCCAGGGAACAATCAGGGTTGATTTCCCTTAGGACGGACTGATTTGATCTTCTTGCAGTCCAAGGGGCTCTCAAGATTCTTCTCCAGCACCACAGCTCAAAAGCATCTATTCTTCTGTGCCTACCCCCCCCTTCCTCCCCAAGAGAGGAGCCTCAGCCAATGGAGAAAACAGAGGCTTTGCTCTGTAGCTCCTTTGTGATTGAACAAGTCTGGCAAAGTAAACTATGATGCAGAAGGAAGCAAGAGAGAGGGAGAAGGAAGCAGACTTGCTTGAAGGCCTGATAGGAGGCTTTGGGGAGTCTGATTCGGCCCCTGGGCCACATGTTTGATGCCCCTGACCTTAGTGTTAGGCCAGTGGAACTTTTATTCAGTTGCTATTGAATGGCTCTGGAGTCCCAACCCCTGCCCTTGTTGGCAGAATTTCTGGAAGATTTGCTTGGTACATTGACTTGAGTCTTGGCAAATGACCTTAATAATAAGCTTCATTAATCTAGCAAAATTAAATCCATGTGGGTTAATTACCACTTTCCTTTATCCTGCCTACCTCACTGATAATAATAGGCAGAAGTCCCTGTAATATACAATCCTTCCCTCCATGTTTGCCTCTTTGGTAATTATCACTATGGATGTTTTGCAAGGGCAGTATATGTTTTGCTAGGGTAATACAATATGTTTGCATCTAGATATTTAAAGCGTTCAATTCAATTCATTTTCTCCATTTATCCATCTCGGGCAAGGCTCACTTAAAGGGTATTGTAATTACGTTAAGATAATGCTTGCCACAAAATCGTGCGTTTTTAACGATTAACCATTTTGTACAGTTTTATCATGTCAGTTTAAGAGAAATACAGGATGGCAAAACTATCAACAGAGAACAGATGCCTCCTGTGTCTAATTTGTTACTCTCTTGCTGGGATTGTAATGGGAGTTTGCTAAATTTGAACAAGAAACTCATTTGTATTAGCACACATTTTTTTTTTGTACTGCTAACTTAGTTTTGTGGCCTGCAGTTGCTTAATCTCCGCCACTATTTTACTTCTCAAAAGGACGCCAGAGGGCTCCAGCAGATGCTGCTGCCTCACAGCTGATCAATTCTATCTTTATCCCCTGTTGTGATGAATCCTTGGCCTCATCACCCAAGCCCCATCCATTTGCATAAAATATTGGAAAAGATCCACTGCTACATATCTAGCAGCAAAAGTGGAGGTTTAAATACGTAATGGGCAGCAGCCTCAGCAATCGTGTAACCATAGAAAAGGGGTTTGAAAAAGTCAAGAATGTTAAAGGCGTTTGTGATAAGGGAAGAGGAAGCCCTAAAGGCAAACCCAAAGTTCCTAAAGTTCCTGATTTGACAGTGAAAGACAAGGGAAGCACTGCCTCATTCTGTGTATATCCTACACTACCATTGTTCCTTCTCAGTTCCTGTAATGTGCTTTTTGGCAGGGTCAGATACTGGAGTATAAAAATTGTGACACCACTCTGGAGTGCAAATGTTGCCCCTTTCCAGTAAGCTGCATGCCCCAAGGTATCTGTGTTACCCTGAAGAAAGCATTATATTAATAGAAAATGTAAGAACGTTTGCTTTGTTTAGATAGTTTGGGGAATAATTATGTTTACTGCTTACCTGGAGGAGCTGTAACTTTAATCGTGAACCTAATATTGATTTTCTTTCCAACTCCATACATGTTTTGAATGTTACGTGAAGGATATATAAGCTATTCATCTTCCTAGCTGTGATGCTGTAAAAGGGATAACCAAAGCTGAGTGTCAGAACATATGAACATATGAAGCTGCCTTATACTGAATCAGACCCTGGGTCCATCAAAGTCAGTATTGTCTTCTCAGACTAGCAGCGGCTCTCCAGGATCTCAAGCTGATCTCAAACTTGCCTGGACCCTTTTTGGAGATGCCAGGGATTGAACCTGGGACCTTCTGCTCACCAAGCAGATGCTCTACCACTGAGCCACCGTCCCTCCCCTGAGAATGAAACCATGACAGCATGCATGTTTGAGTATCAGAGACAGTAATAAAATACGGCTATCTGGATGAAGTATAGATCAGGGGTAGCCAAATTGTGGCTTGGGAGCCACATGTGGCTTTCACACATATTATGTGGTTCTTGAAGGCCCCACTGCCTCATCAGCCAACTTGGAAAAGGCACATCTCTTTAAATCACTTCTCCAAGCCAAGCCAGGATTGAAGAATGCATTGAAATTTAAACTTGCTTTTCCCCACCTTTCACTCCCTCCCCCCTCCCCATTTGATGTTCATTTCTTGTGGCTCTCAAACATCTGATGTTTATTGTATGTCGCTGATATGTTAAGCAAGTTTGGCCACCCCTGGGATAGATCTTTGCAAGTGCAGATTTAAGAGCAAGTGTTAAATTGGAGCCTTGAGTAAGCCAACTGTTACCAGTTAGAAGCTATGTGCCTTGTTCTTTAGCATACAAATGTTACATTTTTAACGTTATATTAACGTAACAGTTGAGGTCCTGGGTGGCTAGCTGACCTGGAGCTCCACACTGGGAACTGCTTCCATTGAAGGTCTTATGAACATCCTGTCTCCTGCCTCAACTGTGTGGATGGATATTAGCAGCATTGCACAATATTGATTAGGAATGACATATCCAGCAGACTGTTCTTGCAAGGACTGAGGATCTTCTCCACTTTTCCTTCACCCAGCAGCCATTTTTTTACCCCCGGTAAGTGAATTCCCAGAATCACAGGATCTGCATGGTGAATGCAGATCAGTGGGCTGCAATGAGGAGGGAGAAAGGGGTGAAATCGCTCCTTCTCCCATCATTGGAGGTCTGGAAATGACTGCTGGGCAAGGGCAGTGGGAAACTTCTGCGTGGCAGTACCTTCCATTGGATTTAGCCCATGAGATTGTACATGCATCCTCAGTGCCCCCAAATAAACACTGACATCACTTTATAAATGGCAATTTAAATGGTATAAGGTTAACAAGCCTCTTATACCATCAATCAATCAACAGTTTATTATGACATGTCAAAAATTCTTAGCTAAAATACATTAGAAATAAAATTGGAGCTAAACAGAATGCATATAATAAATATAAATAAAATATCATACATGCAGAATTCAGCTATGTCAGCTTTTGGTACTGTTCTATGGGCACAGCCTGCGAAAGAAGAGGAAGTCAATCGTTGAGGAATTCTCTGTGTGGAGCGTTGTATGTGGGAGAAAAAGAGAACATTATAGCAAGAGTTCTTCTCAGTGTTTTAACTGACATGTATCACAGCTATTTTAAGGCTGTAAACCTACACATGTATATTTATGAAAAAGTCCCATTAAGTGTAAAGTGACTTCCTTCTAAGTAAATATGCACTGGAATGATCTGCAAATGACTTGTTTTAGGCTGGGAATTCAATTACTTATGGGGGGAGCATGGTGACTGAGCTTCTGGCGGGTTGCATCCCTCCTACACTCCTGCTATTCCTGCAGAAGATTAACGACTACTCCCAGATAACACAGCCAAGTTTGGAAAGAACATCAAAGTCAAGTATGGGAAGGACCCGAGCAAAGAAAGGTACTAAAAACCCTCCCTATAGACCTCCTAAAAAGGGTAAAACTGACTTAGAAGAATCTGAAGATTCTGACTTGGAGACGTCTCTGTTAGAGGAAATGGCGGAGGGAGGGTGTATCCCTCCCCTAAGTGAACAGATTGAGATACTGCATGCCCTAACAGAGATAAAGAATGAAATTAGGAAAAATATAAGGCCTCTTAGTTGAGAGGTTGGACAATTAAAAAAAGAACTTGGACTTATCAAACAGTTGAACCAAATAACAAGAAATTGGATTAACTCACTGCAGCATTGAAAACAACTGATAAGAAAGCTGAAGCTGCATATCAGGCGGCAAAAAAGACAGCAGAGGATTTGAAAGACTTTAAAGATTTTAAGTCCTGGGCCAAAAATAAGATCATACTTCAGGATTTAAAACTGAGAGAAAGACAGACCAAGCTTCATGGAATATCTGTCAATTTTGGAGAGACAGAAAACCTTACAACAGCTTTAAATAGATGGCTGAGTCAGATTCTTATCACAGAAGGAGAAGCAGAGTCTTTTCAAAAGATTGTTACCTCTGCCTTCCAATTAAACAGTTGCAAAAAGGCTCCTGACAACGTTTCCCTGGACATTGTTGTTGAATTTAAACAACTACAGATGAAAAGAACAAACTTTTTTAAATCACCAGGGAAAAACAGGGACTGTGCCTTGAAGACACGATAGTTTTTAATTTCCTGATATCCCATCTGAAATAATGAATTCAAGGAGGAGACTGAGAGAAACAACAAAGATTCTACATGATAAAGGAATTCAGTATAGGTGGTTACCTGCTAGACTATCTAGTGGCCAATATGGAAAATCAAAGTTTTACTGCATATAAAAGTATATACTGCATCTGGCAAGGAACTAATTGACAGTGTAATTACGGTAAACAAAAGTCTGGAAGAGTTTGAATCGGGAAATGATGTTTTCTTAAGGAGAAGTTGAGAGTAATTAACAAGAGAATATGTATATAGTTAGAAGTTAGCTAAAGATATGATAGATAGGAATGGAAAATGGAGATTGAATTTTTAAATTCAATGGATTAGCAAAGAGGTGGTGGGTGTGCCCCCCCCCCAACCTCCAATTGTAGAGATTTTTTTGCAGCACTCAGCTGTGGAGTTAACCCTGTCCAGCTTTCTTTTGCAGGCATGAGAGAAGATAGTTTAAAGTTTTAAAAATTAAGTGTGTAAAGATGTAAGTACGTGACAGAAGTAGTTTTGGAAACAAAAAGAATATAATTAGGATTAGAACAAGAACAAGGAAAAGTGGTAGGGGGATCGGGTAAAATCGGGTAAAGAAAGGAAATAAGATAAAGAGGAAGGAGTTTATTTGTTGTTAGTATTCAATTTGATTTGTTGAAGATAATAAGCAAAAAATGAAATGTATTAATATGAGATGTATAAACATGTAGATAGATGTACACTTAATAAAATATTACTTTTAATTACTTATGAGTATACATTTGAATGTCTCCATTTATTTAGATACTAGGAATAAGACCTGTTGTGAGGAAAAATACAATGGGCTCTAGAAAGAGGCTCTGAGTGAATGCCCCACCCACTCAAGGTTGTCATTTTCTGTAGGGGAAGATCTGACTCCATCTTTCCATCTCTTCCCCACTCCCTGAAACCACTATCTGGGAAAAGTACAGCCGTAGTTCACAGTTTGGACCAAAGCAGCTAACATAATTCTCCTTTCTCCCTGTTGATCTGCACAACAACCCTGTGAGGTAGGTTAGGTTGAAATCACCCAATCAGTTTCCACAGCAAGAATTTGATTCTAGCAGACCCTGCTTGTAGCAGTAACTTGATTTGGCTTGGGATGGTGGTGCATCATCCTGAGCTGAATTCAGGTCCATGAATTCCTTTCACCACAGGTGCTGTGTGTCTGCATGGAAAAAGAGTAGGTTGAAAGTCTGTGAGTGGTCTGAAATCAGTGTGGACCAAAGCAGAAGGAAAGTGACCTTAGCAGGGTACAATGACACAGAGTCCACCCTGCAAGCAGCCATTTTCTCCATGGGACATTAGCTCTGCCATCTGAAAAGCAGTTATAATTCTGAGTGATCTTCAGCCTTCACCTGTTGATTAACCAACAACCTGGGATCACAGTTCATATTACAGGCAATACAAAAAAACAAACACTGTGTTATACTAACTAACAATGTTTAGTAAAACTTTTTAAAGAGTCTTAAAAATCTTTTATACAAATTATTAAAAAGCACAGCTTTACGATATAACAAGAGAGGTCCATCCAATGAGCACCCAGATATAGGCTCATTTTGTCAAAAAAACTTCCCCATGAGTATTCCTATTTCTTTCAAGGTTATCAGCCTCTTGTTACAATTCAGTGTTAATGCTCTGCAACATCTTTATTTACTTCAAAATCTCTCATCCTTTCAGTATCACTTAAGTGTTTATATTTATGTTAGGAGCAAGGCAGTTCTGAACTTCTTCTCTAACCAGATGCAAAAGCCTTCTGGATTTTGCTGGCAAAATGCTCTCTACATTATTTTTATTAGGAGCAAGCCATTTCTGATTGATGGCAAAATGCTCTCAATGCCACTTAAGTGTTTAGTTTAGGAGCAAGCCAGTTCTGAAGCTCTTCTCTAACCAGATGCCAAAGCCTTCTGAATTATACTGGCAAATGCTCTCTGCAGCCTCTACCTAGGAAAAGGACTGTCTTTCGCCACAATGGGTTTGGGGGGGGGGGTCCAAAGCAGATTACATCATTCTCCTGTCCCTCTTTTGATCTGCACAACAGCCCTGTGAAGTAGGTTAGGTTGAAAGTCTGTGACTGGTCCAAAAATCACCCAAACAGCTTCCACAGCAAGAACTTGATTCTAGCAGACCCTGCTTGTAGCTGTAACTTGATTTGGCTTGGGATGGTGGTACATCATCCTGAGCTGAATTCAGGTCCATGAATTCCTTTCACCACAGGTGCTGTGTGACTGCATTGAAAAAGAGTACTGTGCACCTGACTTGCCAAAATGTATAACATGGTAGTTAGATCCTCAGCTACAGATGCAATTCTTGTACAATTTGGCATTCTTCATTCATTCCAATGGAGAAGACATTTTCATATGTGCACAGGAATACTACACAGATGTGTTTTCTTCATTTAAATTAACAGAGTAATCACTGCTGGCAGGAGAAAAAATGAAGTGGGACAAATGCCTCAAAATGTGGTTGTTTACAAGCACTAATTAATTAATTAGTCAACTTAAGAGCCTATATTTTATTTTTGTCATATCATTAATGAATCAGATAATAATGTGAGTCAAATGGATAATGCTTTTGTCCTTCCAAATGTGAATATTGCCTACCACCGTGTACCAGAATTGGTTTATTGAGCTGGGCCACTTTCCAGACACTAGGAATAGCCGGCATATCACTGATTGGAAAGCACCTCAGCAGCTGAGAAGAGAATATATTATTTATGCCCTCTAAGGTTAAGCCACAGAGTTACAGCAGGCAGGCATTAGATAAATGAAGAGAACTATGAAAACAGCAATGAAGACTGGAGAGTAGTTACAAGCAATTGTTTAATAATGTGTCATGGGGAGAAAAGGGAGAAGAATGGCAAAAGAATGTCAGACTCAGATCAAAATAATTGATTTGCTTAGATTGAACAGTTATAGAAAGGCAGCTGGGACTCCAGGAGGGAAGGCACAGATTCCACTTTGAAGCTGCACAGTCAGGTTCCTCACGGCCATCAAAGAGAACGGAGGGAAAGATGAGGAGGTGGAACTGGTGGGAAGTGCCATGGGAAGAGGCAATTAAGTGCTGCACGTATGTAATAATATTCTTAGTTAAAACAGAGGCAGGCTGCAGGAGAAGCAAGAAAATATTTCTACAATGAATCTTCCAAATATTTTTTTTTCCCAAAGCAGCTTTGCCTTTGGGCAGAAGTTTGGCTTTAAGTAGATGGATCTCCCAGCCTGAGAAAATCATTCTTAGTCTATTCAGAAAACCTTACTACTTATTCTGCTTTGGCATCTTGAATACGCATAGAACATAAAAGTAAATGGTTTAGGTTTTCAAAGCATTTGAGGGGGTAAGAGCAGGCAACAAAATATTATTGATCTTTGCATCACCTGAGGTAGGCCCATAGCCAGGACTTGATAGGGGGCTTTAAAATTTCTCAGGGGGCACTCAATTTAGTCAAAGTTGATTTAATTAAATTAAGCAACCTGTCACTCCTAGGGGGTGGGGGAAGGAGGCAAGCTCAAATTCAAAGGGAGGAGTGGGATTGGAGTTGAGCATCTCTCCCTCTGGGGCAGCCCCCTCACTCACCTGCCCGTCGCCTGCAGTCCATGCCCACCTTCACTTTACCAGCTGCAGAAGCCAGCGCAGCTTGATCTTCTGCTCAGGGTTGCTAAATTATCTTCCTCTAAGATCTGCCCCATCACACACTGCCCAATGGAAGGAAGCCTCACAGTGAACACAACTGCTGAGGTGTTCGTGCAGCTTTCCCTTCCTTGCCTATGGAAAGCATGCATTGTCCCCCACCCCCTTCACCTAACATGGCAGCTTGCCCAATTCATTCCACCCCTGCCTCCCCGAACAACAGCAGGAAGGGGGAACTGCGCAGACTCAGAGGAAGGCAGACGCTTGTTTCTTCGTTCCTAAAAACGCTAAGTTGTTTTCAATCTTCTAACTTTTATCTTGCCTTGATAGAACGAATTGGTTTTAGATAGTCTTATCACCTCACTTTTAATTTTGGGTGCAGCTGTTTCATCTTTCTCAAGCTCTGGCTGTTTAATAAGTTAATAAGCTTCTGCTTTCGCTTTCTGACTCAGAAGCTGCTGCAGCTAATGAACTACAGCTGATGTTTTATAAAGTTTTACAAAGTCTTACGTTGTCCCTGAAAGACAGTTTTTTTTAGAGCCTCTTAATTTGAACTGTGAATCTAACTGAAGGTTGAAATTAAGTGAAGAAATAGATAAAATGCAGCCCCACAAACGGAGGAGGGAGGGCGATGAATCTGTACTTCCTGATTCTAAACAAACTAAGATTGAGGACTTTTTTTTCCACAGCTACCCTAGAATCAGCAGATGCCTTCCAAATACCTCTTTCCAACTGCTTTTCCTTGCTAGGAGAGGACACCGTTGACCTTTCTGAGAGTATATACTTTGATTTACCACCTGTAACACCCAGCAGTAGATTAATTAACAGCGATAATGAAGCTCCTGACTCCTCTGTTATCCACCCCGAGGCAGCTTCTCTGGTCAACAAAACCCCTGCAGACTTGCTCCTCTTGGTAGCTAAATCAATGGACTTTATCTGCGGAAGACTAAATTTCCTGCATTCAAAACTTGAGAATGTTGCTGAGTCACTATCAAGCTTAGCCAGAGACAAGGATGCCGGAAGTAAAAACAATTCAACTGTTAAGCCTTCACCTCCACAGACATCGAATTTGAATCATCTTAAGCATAACCTTGATAGTCAAGCTACTGCAGATTTGAGGTCATTTAGTTTTTATCATCAACAACCCAAGCAAACAACCCAAGACACATGGCAGCTAACTCGGCAACCTTATTCCGTTTGCTTGACTGTTTGTAAATTCAGAGGAGCGCTCCTGTCATGGAAGACCCCTATCCTGGTCAGAAGACACTTACATAATTTATTTGGCTCCCAAACTGAAATTGTGGACTTAAGGTTGGTAGAATTGCTACATAGCCTATTTCCAACTCAAAGGGCCCTTTTATCATTTAACAGTTCAACCTTACCTAACTTAATTTTTTAAGGGAAAAGCTTACCTAAAGTCAAAAGGGATTTTTTCTACACGGGTCTTTTGCAATGCAAATATTGTGCCACTCATTCCTGTGGGCACAACTGGGAATTTTCCAGCTAGTCCCAATGTCATCCATAAGAAGCTGCCACTGTTTCCTGAGACCCAACTCATGGATATTGATCCTTCGGATCAAGAAGCTTTTGATCAAGAGGTCCGGAACCTCTTTAGTGGGCTCCCTATATGAAAAGGCAGCAGTAGTTGATAGACTGGAAACAATGGCAGCCTGCCTGTGAAGGAACATTTTGGATGTTAAAAGCCACTCACCCGTTACACCATCATCCCCAGCAGACACCGCTAAGGACCCCCAACAAGCCCCTGAGAGAATCATTCATCTTTCAACTCAAGCTGAGATACATACTACTATCTTGGGGACTAATAATTCCGCGCCCCCCCTAGTGAGTTATTTTAAACTCAGCAAAATCTGCAAGAAACAATCGCTGACTTTCAAAATGGTTCAGCCAATGGCTGTGTATTCAATGATATGAACAACTCTCTTGACCAACTTTCTGCACCAAATTGACTTTCAATTACTCCTCCTCCAACTACATTAAAAATAATTTCCTGGAACATTGCAAGATAGAGGAATAAGGTTAATGACGTGCATTTTCTTAGTTATTTAAAAAGTTTTTATATCATACTTTTGCAGGAAACATGGTCTCACAATGTGATCCAATTAGAAGGATTCAGTTCCTTCTGTCTCCCAGCCTTTAGAGTCAAACCTAAAGGTCGTTTTCAAGTTGGGCTGTCTATTTTTATTTCCTTATCATTAAACTTTAGAACTACTATGTTACCATCAGATACTTATTCAGAACAAGCTGTCAAACTTGATTTTGAAAGCTCCATTTTGATTATTGTTAATCTATGTGTGTCCTCTGCCCTTGATAGCCATGCCCTTTCACAACATTGGGAACATTTGTCTATTTTTATGGGAACATTAGAACAGAAATTTCCCTCTGCTGAAATTATTCTGGCCAGGGATTTTAATGCAAGAGTAGGCAGGGACCACCTGATATTTTTCAGAGCTCTTGAAGTCAACCAGAATGACACCCTTCCCCCTCTTTTTTCCTCAGAGAGATTATCTAAAGACTGCTACATAAATTCGGCTGGCCTTCATCTTACTAAATTTTGCCTTCAGTTCAATAGAGTATGGCTGAATGGACTTACCTGTTTCCCTAAAGCCAGAGAATTCACTTTTGTTTCTATGCTAGAATGTAGCATAATTGATTACTTTCTAGTGTCTCCTCTCTTGGAATCTTGTGTTTTGAACTTTGAGATTGGGGGTTTTGTTATTAATGACCACATGCCTCTGATCCTAACACTCAGAACCAGCCTTTTTGCTGCCTCTTTCCATCCACCAGTTTCTCTGACCTCTGAACCAGAAATCTTACCTAAAATTGTATGGAATGACCATTCTATGCAAGTGGCATCTCAACTACTTCAACTCAGATCTTTTTCTGATCTTAGAGTCTCTATAATTGATAGCATGGATTCCACACCAAAGTTCTCAGCTTACAATACTCTGATTTCCCATTTTTCTCAGTCACTCAGTATAAAACTTAATCATTCCACAAAGAAGAGCAATAGGGGCATTAACTCTTGGTTCACTGTAGACTACAGAGTATTAAAAACTCAATTACATAATATCTATAGCCAATTCTGAATCTCTAACAACCCCTCTTTTCTTTTAGAGTACTTCCAGGTAAAAAAACAGCTAAGGGGGAGCATGACAAAGAAAAAAATAGAGTATTTGCACCATCAGTGGGATCAACTATACCAAGCCACTATTATAAACAATTCTAAGAAGTTCTGGGCTATAACCTCAGGGTCTGAATGTGTGGGGCCTCTCCCCATGTCTGTGATTCCATCATGTGCATGGTTTCAATATTTCTCTGACTTGTTTCAGCAAAACCAAGATTGTACCATTAAGCCATGTGATTTTTTATGATAAGGACTTACCAGCTTGGTCATCTGTGACACCAGATGAAGTAATAGAATTAATCAACCAACTGAAAACTGGGAAAGCTCCTGGCCCTGATTTGATTCCCCCAGAGCTCTTAAAGTTAGATCCAGAATGGTGGTCTGTCCCTCTTGTTTCCCTTTTTTATCATGATTAATCAAACAGGCCTTATTCCTGATGCTTGGTGAAATGCAATTGTGGTCCCGATCTACAAGAAAGGTGACTGTACAATTCCTTCTAATTACAGGCCAATAAGCCTTCTTTCCATTATAGACAAACTATATGCCAAGCATCTATTAGCTAAATTAACTTCTTGGATATCCCAGCAAAGAGTCTTAGGCCCTGAACAAAATGGGTTTAGTAAGGGTAAATCTACTGTAGATCATTGTATCACTCTAGCACACCTGGCTGACGAATATACTACCCCTAGGAATTCCAAACTTTATGCAGCTTTTTTAGACCTTAAAGGGGAATTCGACTGTGTAGATAGAGAGCAACTATGGATTAAACTCCATCAACTGGGCATTGATAAGAGACTTCTCAAACTAATCATAACTCTACAATCCTCCACCACTTGCCAAATCAAAACTTCAACTACTGGGGAACTGACACCTAAAATTCCCTTCAATAAAGGAGTTAAACAAGGATGCATACTTGCTCCTTTTTTATTCAATCTATTTCTCAATGATTTGGCTCCTGTACTAATAGAAGTAGACTGCCACCCCCCAAAATTGGGCTCTACGCGCATACCCATCTTGCTATACACGGATGACACAGTACTCCTTTCTTGTACGAGGGTTGGGGTTAGACGACTGTTGAATAGATGTCTCAGTTTTTTTTAAAGAAAACAAACTGCATCTGAATTATGAATCAGAATCTAAGAGTCTGGTTTTTGCTAAGTCTTGTAAAATCCACAAATGGGTAGTCGATGGGAAAGAAATAGAGCAGGTCAGATATTTTAAATACCTAGGTCTCCATTTTAGTTACAATATGTCCTGGTCATGTCACTGCAAATCTGCAGTTAACTTGGCAGCCATTACTGCATCAGCCATTTCCCGGTTTTTCTTTAATAGAGGCAACCAGTTTGTTCCAGCGGCTTTAAAAATCTATAAGGCCAAAGTAATCCCGCAGTTATTGTATGGTATTCCAACTTGGATTAGTGCCTTTGAGTCTGATATCGAAAGAGTTCAGTCCAAATTTGCTGGAAAATCATGGGCCTACCATGCTGTGTCTCACATGTCACTCTTTGTCTAGAAACAGGCCTCAATATGTTAGAAACTAGAGCTTATATCAATCGAATATTGGCTACATGTGCACTATTCCAACAACTGTGGGAGTTATTTATATCAAATGCTGTCTGAATCCTCCTTGTCCAAATGGATTTCCTGCAAAAAGAGGAAAATAATCACCTTTGGTTTGTCTGCGGATTCTCTTTACATGCTTCCTCTTACAAATGCATACTGTGTAATTAAACACAGAATTTTAGATAATGAATTACAAAAACTAATGAGTGCTGCAAACAAATCTTGCTCCCCTCTGAATTTTGGAATTTCCCCAATTATTGATCACCTACCTTCTTATTTATCAACTCTTCATGTTCCAAAATTGTGTAGAGCATTTACCCTTGCTAGATGCAATACAATCCCATCAGCAGTTACCTATGGTAGATATAAAAAAATCCCACTTTCATTAAGACTATGTATATGTAATTTAATACAAGTTGACTCGTCCCATATTCTTCTTTATTGTCCCCTATATGATACTATACGCCTTAGGTTTCTAGATTTAATTCTGTTCAATATGACAGGCTGCTCAGATGTTATAATTCATATTAAAGAAAATGTTGGACAAATGTGATGCCTAAGTATATGTTTAAGTTCATACTAAAGTGACTTTCAAAAAGAGGTTTCTTTTTGTGAGACTAGATCACACATGGCTTAAGCAAAGATGTCTGAAGGTGGAAAATTATATCCAGGCAAATTCTGGAAAGGTGATCAATCTGAAAATTTTGAAAGTTTGTAACTGTCAGTCACTTCAGACACTGATGGCTAATGAATATGGATACCGATATTTAATGTCATGCAGTACTTCCTGAAGTCTTTGAGTATTTCTATTCTAAAGTTTTAAGTGAGAAGGACTGAAAAGGTCATGCAATTTAAAGGTATTTACTTTATACATAATTAATACATGTTTTGACATTTAAAGATACTGTATATTAATTAAGAAGAATAAACCAAATTATTGTTAGTGGGAAGATAATTATAAATAATCACAATGTATTAATGACCTTTATTGATCTTGCATTCATTACTAAAACAAGTAAAAAAAAGTTGGTAGAAAGCATTATCAAGGACAGAATGAGTAGGCACATTGATGAACACAAGTTATTGAGGAATACTCAGCATGGGTTCTGTAAGGGAAGATCTTGCCTCACTAACCTGTTAGAGGTCTTTGAGGGGGTGAACAAACATGTGGACAAAAGGGACTCAACAGATGTTGTTTACCTTGACTTCCAGAAAGCTTTTGATAAAGTTCCTCATCAAAGGCTCCTTAGTAAGCTCAAGAGTCATGGGGTAAAAGGACAAGTCCTCTTGTGGATCAAAAACTGGCTAACTGATAGGAAGCAGAGAGTGAGTATAAATGGGCAATTTTTGCAGTGGAGGGTGGTAAGCAGTGGGGTACCATAGGGCTCAGTACTGTGTCCGATGCTTTTTAACTTGTTCATAAATGATTTGGAGTTGGGAGTAAGTAATGATTTGGTAGTGTGGATGACACTAAATTGTTCAGGGTGGTGAGAACCAGAGAGGATTGTGAGGCACTCCAAAGGGACCTGTTGAGGCTGGGCGAGCGGGTGTCAATGTGCCAAATGAGGTTCAATGTGACCAAGTGCAAAGTAATACACATTGGGACCAAAAATCCCAGCTACAAATACAAGTTGATGGGGTGTGAACTGGAGGAGACTGAGCAAGAGAGAGATCTTGGGGTTGTGGTAGATCACTCAGTGAAAATGTCAAGACAATGTGCAACTGTACTAAAAAAGGCCAACACCATGCTGAGAATTATTAGGAAGGGAAATGAAAACAAATCTGCCAGTATCATAATGCCCCTGTATAAATCGATGGTGCGGCCTCATTTGGAATACTGTGTATAATTCTGGTCACCACGCCTCAAAAAAGATATTATAGCATTGGAAAAAGTGCATGAAAAGGCAACTAGAATGATTAAAAGATTGAAACACTTTCCCTATGAAGAAAGGTTAAAATGCATGGGAGTCTTTAGCTTGGATAAATATAGATTTGAAGGGTGGCATGATAGAAGTTTACAAGATTATGCATGGGATAAAAAAGAAGTATTTTTCTCCCTTTCTCACAATACGAGAATTCATGGACATTCAATGAAATTGCTGAGCAGTCGGGTTAGAACTGATAAAAGGAAGTACTTCTTCACCCACAGGGTGATTAACACATGGAATTCACTGCCACAGGAGATGGTGGCAGCTGCAAGCATATACAGCTTCAAGAGGGGATTGGATAAACATATGGAGCAGAGGCCCATCAGTGGCTATTAGCCACAGCATATTGTTGGAACTCTCTTAATGGAGCAGTAATACTCTGTATTCTTGGTGCTTGGGGAGGCCAAAGTGGGAGGGCTTCTAGTGTCCTGGCCCCACTGATGGACCTCCTGATGGCACGGGGGTTTTTGGCCACTGTGTGACACAGAGTGTTGGACTGAATGGGCCATTGGCCAGATCCAACATTGCTTCTCTTATGTGCATATGTTCTTAAGTATATTCTTTTTGAATTATTTGTGGTTATCGTTTATGTACTCTAGCAGGTAGTAACTCCCAGCTTCCTTGGAAGAAGAAACATTTTTGTTCCTTTGAATTATCATTTTCTAATGTTGCTGAAAGCCCACAAAATCTAGATATTAAAAAAACAACAACAGAAAACCCACATATTCCTATATCAGTGCAATTCTAGGGGAAAAGTTCCAGAAATGCAAATTTTGGCACTCCTAGCAAGTGAGAACTCCATAAACATAATACAGCAGATTGCTAATACTGACACTTGATCAAGATACCCAAGGGCAGGTAGGAATATATATTTTACCTAGGGTATGGTGCAAGGCAAAAAGAAAGGTGAACAGTAGAAACCTGAGCCTTTGGTGTTACCTATATGAGCATCTTCCAGAAGCCATAGATAGATAGATAAATTTATTGTCATTGTTCTCAAAAAAGGAAAATGAGAGCAACGAAATGAGGTGCTCTTCCACAAACATACCAACACATCAACACTACAGAAAAGACATATACATAAACCATTTAAATACATCTAAAACAAATAACCATTCATAACCCTACATTTAGCCTACATCTAAAACAAATAACCATTCATAGCCCTGCATTTAGCCTAACCACAGCACTTGGATAGAAGCTGCCCTTAAATCTATTTGTCTTAGCCTTCAACACTCTATATCGTCTGCCCGATGGTAAGATCTCAAATAGCAAGTGGCCCGGATGTGAAGGGTCCTTTAAGATCATTTGTATCTTCCTTTTACATCCCATATTATACAGATCCACCAATGAGGGGAGAGAGCATCCACAAATCTTCTGTGCTCTTACCATCACTCTTTGGAGCACCCTTCTCTCTGCTTCCGTGCAGCTCCCAAACCACACGCAGAGGCAATAAGATATAATGCTCTCAATGGAACTACGATAAAAGGCAACCAGCAGACTCCCTGACAGTTTTTGTGATCTTAAGAGTCTTAAATAGTATAGTCGTTGCTGGGCCTTTTTCTCTAGAGCTGAAGTATTTGCCCCCCCAAGTTAGATCCTGTTTCATAGTAATTCCCAAAAACTTCCATTCTGTCACCTGTTCTACCATAACACCATCAATAAACAATGGCTGAAAATCCAGACTACTCTTCCTGTAATCCACTATGATTTCCTTCGTCTTATTTACATTAAAAATAAGATTATTTACTTTGCCCCCCCAGTCGGAATGAAGAGGCAGACACAATTGTTGGGCTTTAAACCGGGCCGCTTTATTAGAATTAACAAATATAACTGGCAGGGGGGGGGGGGAACAGACCAGACAAGCCCTGGGGTCAACACCTGGACCCCGCCTTGTCCAAAGGGCGAGCCACCCTGCCCCCAGCACAAACCCGCCGTAATCGGGTTGTAACTGAGCGGCCAGGCCTCCAGCCATCACCGACCGGGCTGGCATCAATCCCCATGGAAAGATCCACCCAGGTGAGGCTCCCTGTGATCTGCATCACCGTACTGAGCCGTTTAGCCCATCTACGGTTCCTGCAGACCACCGCACCAACGGTGCTAGGCCATAGGTGCTCCCCTGGAAAACCCAGTGGCCAAACCTCATCCAGGCACCGCCAATGCCAAGCCTCTGCTTAGGCATTAGCGCCCCAACGGGTGGCCCAGAGCCAACCGCACCCCCTGCCGAATTTCATCTAAAAAGGCCCGGTTGCCCAAATCGGATAAATGAACACCATCCGGCCAATACAGGTCAACTTGATTGACCCGTATGGCCGGATGAGGGAGGAAAATTCCTAGTCCCTCCTCCATGGCCTGCTGAATGGCCCTATTGGCCTTACGTCTGGCCCGTTCAATTCCACCCGGCGAAATGGCGTACCTCCACACCCTGCGTGGCAAAATTGCCGACCACACCAAAATAACCCCAGGCCACCTGCGACGAATTTCACGGAGGTCGGCCAATGCCTGCTGGGAAAGAGCCTTCCCACGCAGCAACCCCAAGTCGTTCCCTCCCAAGTGAACGACAAGAATGTGTGGAGGCAACGCCCCTCGCTCCCTGAACAACAGTGGCATGATCCCGGGCCAGCGCAGCCCCCGACGACCCAGCCATTCCACAGTAACCCATGCACTGAGCCCGAGCTGGGTGCCCACAGGAGACCGTCTGGCGAAATGGGCAGCCCAAAAAACCATGCTGTGCCCGCAGATGAGAACCCGCCTTCTCTCACCCCGAGCCACAGCACCTGAAAAAACAAACAACAGTCAGCAACATGCACAAAAATTAACCAACCCCCCACCTACCTGCTAGGTGACCAGGGGGCGCACATAAGACTTATAAGCCGCCGACCGCCATCGGCCGATATGCTGGATGGCAGAGGGCGCGTAGCCCATAGCAGCAGCTGTGGAGGGCGCCCCGATCCGGAAGGAATGCGTCCCAAATTTGACGCCAGTAAGACCCAATCGAACCAGGGCCTTGCTTGTGACCGACCAAAACTGATATTTGGTAAGAGGGGAGCCATCATCATGCCTAAGAAAAGGACCGTGGACCTCGCCTCTAAGCTGGGCGTAGCGACGAACAGCCCTGACCGGACATAATTCCTGCAAAGCACACATGCCGATCGTGATGGTGGTTCCCCTCCGCCTCTGATCGGTCTTGGACCGGCGAATCGTCAGAACCAGCTGACTATTGGTAATTTTGACATCTCCGGATTGGAGCGCCCTCCCAGAAGTGTCAGCCTTTGACTGCACTACCAGCTCGCTTACGCGCAGGGCCCCAAAGAAGGCCAACAGCGAGGCAGCGTGGAACAGTGCCGACTCAAATGGGGAAGAGCAGACATTAGGCCAACCCCCAAACAATCCACGGAGGACTGCCGGGGATATGGGCTGTCTGTCATCTACCTGCCGGACCCGCTCCCGTGCCCAGCCCTCTAGCATCTTCTTAACTCTAAAGTCTCCCATGGACTCCGAGAGGCCACGGGCCTTGCTTTCAAAGGCCAATGCTGCCAAATGTCCCCTTATGGTTTTTAAACCCAAGCCTCTCTGCTTTTGGTGCACGCAAAATTGCATGATGTGCGCCACAGGAATAGGCCAGCAATCCGGGAGTGCAACAGCCCTCCTGAACTCACCAAACTGAGCGGTCGCTCTGGCGTATGCCCTCCTTGTACTAGGGGCTAGCGCCAACTGAATGGCCCTACCGGCTTCCTTTTCCCAAGCCTCCAGAGCTCCGCGGGCATTTCCGCCGGACATGAATCTGCCTCTGGGGCCAACTGCCGGAAACGCTCCATCTGTTGGCGAGACAGAGCATCCGCCACACCATTGCATACACCCGGTACGTGCCTGGCCAGGAATAAAACATTCAACCGGAGGCAACGCAGGGTAAAAAACCTAACCAGATTCATGACCGCAGCCGATTTAGACGTCAAGGAATTGATAACATGTACTACAGCCATGTTATCGCACCAAAACAGGACTGAATGGTTGGCAAGCTGCTCCCCCCACAGGCAAACGGCCACCAAGATGGGGAAAAATTCCAGAAACGTGAGATCTCTACAAAGCCCGCTATCCAACCATTCAGCAGGCCATTGCTCAGCACACCAATGGCCCCTAAAGTATACCCCAAAACCGCTGGCGCCGGACGCGTCTGAAGAAATCTGAAGCTCAGCTTCAATCTTCAGGTCCTCCCTCCAGAAGGAAACACCATTGAAGGATTCCAGAAACTCCTCCCAAACCTCAAGGTCAGCTCTCATTCCAGCATTGACACGGACCCTATGGTGGGGGAGGCGCAGCCGGCCCATGGCGTCGCAAAAGCGTCGCAAAAAGGCCCTGCCAGGGGCCACCACTTTGCAAGCAAAGTTAAGGTGGCCCACCACCTGCTGCAGTTCTAACAGGGAAACCTTACGCTGCCCCTTCAAGGCTGCCAACCGGCTCTTAAGGTCGGAGACCTTATTTTCTGGTAAACATGATGTCTGCTGGAGAGTATCCAGCTCAATGCCCAAAAAAGTAAGGACCGTGCTGGGGCCCTCAGTTTTTTCGTGTGCCAGTGGCACCCCGAGTTCGAGGGCTAACTCCTGAAAGGAGTGTAACAACCAGGCGCACTGACCAGATCCTGCTGGACCGACGAAAAGGTAGTCGTCCCGGTAATGCGCCGTGTCGTTAACCCCTGTCCTAACCCTGAGCGCCCATTCCAAAAAGGAACTGAATCGCTCGAACGCTGCACAGGAAATGGAACATCCCATCGGCAATGCCCGGTCCATATAGAATTTCCCTTCAAAGGAAAAACCCAATAACTCAAAGTCATCGGGGTGGACAGGCAAGAGGCGAAATGCAGACTTAATGTCGCATTTTGCCAACTCCGCCCCAACCCCGCAGCCTCGAACTACTTTGACCGCTTGGTCAAAGGAAGTATAGCGCACTGAGCAAGTTCCTCAGGGATAGCATCGTTCACCGAAGCTCCCCTAGGATAAGACAGGTGGTGGATAATCCGATACTCACCCGCTGCCTTCTTGGGCACCACCCCCAACGGGGATACCCTCAATGTAGGCACCGGCGGTGTATCGAAGGGTCCAAGGACCCTACCTTCCTGACATTCTTTAGCTATTTTATCCCGGACCACCTGTTCAAGGCCCTCAACCGATCTTAGGTTGGGGGCTAAAAAGGGGGCCCTGAGCCCCCTGTACGGAATCCGAAACCCCAGAGTAAAACCATCCAGTAAATAGCTAGCATCAGCCCTGCACGGGTATGTAGCCAATAACCTACTGAGAGCCGGCAGGCGGATGGGGCTGGGCCCCTTTTCCAGGTGGCTGCGAACCGCCGCCACCGCCTCCGGGGCGCTTACCACCCGCTCCAGGCTTTGATCTACTGCAGGCCGACAGTGCGTGGGGCCCACTGCACAGCGGACATTCGTGATGGAATTTACAGGGCTTCCTGGGACAGACCCCCTTGGAAGCGAACTCCCAGCACAACCACCGGGTTTGAACCGGCTGGCCCGCGGAAACGCGGGCACCTGGGGTAGTCTGCTGTTGCTGTGATCTCTGCACCAAATGGCCGCTATCGGACCTATCCCCAGCATTTGGTTTTGCCGGGGCCATCAGCTGCAACCACAGCTGCTGATTTATTTGGTCCCACGGCATTCCCGGATTGACGGCGGCCCGCATCCGGAAGGCTTCGTCGTATTGCAGCCATGCTGCCCCGGCGAAGTCTTTATAGGCCCTATAGACTATGTCTATATATTGAAAGAGGGCAGCCGCCCTAGCCGGCTGTGCCCTTGCGATGACCCCGGCATAGATCAGGAAGCCGGGCAACCAATTTGCCCAGGCCCTGTCAACCTTCCTGCGCTTTAGCTTTTCCTTGTCCCTGTCATCGAGCTCATCCTTACTTTTCTTCTCGAGCTCTCTAAACAGGAGACCAAAAACATCGACGTACTCCCCACGGAGGATTTTCTCACGCGTGGCCGCCGTCAGATGATCCCCCAAAGGCAAAGAAGTGTCGCCATAAGGGAGAGCATGAAAAGGGATACTTGCATAGGGGTTCGGAGGGTAGAACCACCCACCCACTTGAGCTGCAGGCCATGCCCCTTGCAATTGTGCCCCCTGCTGAACACCCCAAGGCAAAATGCCCAGTGTGGGCAGTGAGGGAGGGGCTGCAGGGGGCGCCCCAGCGCCCACTTGCTGGCCAATAGGGGCAGGAACTGCACTGGACAGCAAACTGGGTGTATGCAAACCCCAAGTCCATGGCTGAGCGGGGCCCAACTGTTCACTGGCACCTAACCACCCGGGCCCCCATCCCACCCCGCTCGCCCCCAGCAGGTGGGGGGTTGGCTGGGCGGGACCCCAGGGCCAACCTTGAACAGGCAGAGTAAGGGGCTTACCACCATCACCCAGAAAGACGCCCGGACCTCCAGGGGGCTGCGTCCCCCCGCTTCCAGACCCCCCGTCACCCGACGGCATGCCCGATGGGCCTTCGCCTGGATCCTCCTCTTGGTCAGGTTCAAGCGGCGCTTCGGGCTCCGACTGCCCACCCTGTAAAGCAGACAGCCTTGCAAGCAATTCAGATTCAAAAGTCAGCCGCGCCGACCGACCGGTGGCACGGCGACGGCCCTCCCAAATGGGTGCACCCCTGGCAACACGATCCTGTTCGAGGGCATCCAATTGCCTCATAATGGCGAGGCGTACCCGCTCACTCTGGCCCTGATCCTCAGCTGGGGCTCCTTGCTGACCCCGCCCTCGGGGTGGGCGAGCGGGCTGCTTGCCCTTAGACTTGCCCTGCCCCTTTTTTGGAGCCATCCTCTACTGGTGACCAACAATAAACTGGGCTGGGGCTTACAGACAACCCAAAGGCCCCTTTCAGCCCCACCCACCTACCTCTGGGAGGAGATATACACGCCCTTGTCAATGGGGTTGCCCAAGCTGCCGGTCCCAAACCCAGGACAGGCACCGCCCTCGGAACTTCCAACCCCAAGGGTAAGGAAGGGATAATGAGAGGGGGGAAGTTTGCTAAAGGCACAAGCCCCAGCACCAGGACCAAAAACTCTCCCCTCAGGAAAAGAAAACCAGGGTGGGGGGGGGGAAGAGTGGCTCACCACACCTCCAGCAAAGGAAACCAGCTCACCCCCCAGGGAGAAAACGCCAGGAGAAGGGGCCGCCTAATAGTGGCCGGCCGCCCACGCTCCCGTTAACTAGGGGCCGCTGCGCACTGCCCTGCTAGGGCAAAGGCAATGAGGTGGAAATGGCCCAGCTAATGGCCCTTCCCGGCCTCCCCCCAAGCCCTCAGAAGCTACTGCCCTTTCGCTGCGCTCCTCAGCCGCCGCAAGCGCGCCTCGCCGCGCGAAAACTCCACGCTGCGCTGAGCAGCTGATCCTCGGGAAGCTCCGCCGCCCCGCCCGAAACAACCGCCGCAAGCGCGCCAAACAGCTGATCGCCCGAAGCTCGCCGCACCACTTCAAACAGCCGCCGCAAGCGCGCCTCGCCGCGCGAGGCACCGGCCGCCTGCGCTGATCAGCTGTTCCCACGAAGCTCCGACCCTAGCTGCCCAGGCCACAACCCTGCAGCAGACCGACGGACGTGGCTCTCCCCAGAGAGCCGAAACAAAACTGCGCAGTAAGGCGGGAGCTGGGGCTTATATAGCCCCAACTCCGCGCCTTGCAAAAACACCCGTATGTCGGGTGATATTGCCGCCCCTCCCTCCTTCCGGGGATGCAAAGACGGCCCCCAGCCTATAGCCTGCAAGCTGGCTCGGCTGGGAAGGGGCCGGACCTTACTCCAAAGGGACAGCTGATGAACTTCCCTCCTATACGCAGACTCATCATTCTCTGAAATGAGCCCCACTAACGTTGTATCATCTGCATACTTAATGATTTTGTTACTCAGACTACTAGAAACACAATCAGACGTATAAATAGTGAAAAGAAGAGGACTCAAGACACATCCCTGAGGAGTGCCAGTGTTTAAGATCTTCACAGAAGAAGTATATCCGTCCATTTTAACCCTTTGTGAGCGACCTGATAAAAAGTTCAAAATCCACTCACATATAGAGTCCGACAGCTTGAAATCCTTAAGCTTAAACAACAATCTATGGGGTGATATTGTATTAAAAGCGGGGCTAAAATCCACAAACAACATTCTAACATACGTCCCCTTTTTATCCAAATGAGATAAAGCAGTATAAAGGACAGTATTAACAGCATCCTCAGTAGATCTGTTTTTCCTGTAAGCAAACTGATGTTCATCAAAAGTAGCAGGCAGGCAGGAAATAATATATTTTCGAACTAATTGCTCAAAACACTTCATTATCACAGAAGTCAAGGCCACTGGCCTATAGTCATTTAAAACCTTTGCTGGCGTCCTCTTTGGTATTGGGACAATAAGAGAAGCCTTCAAACAAGTGGGAACAATAGATTGTGACAAAGAACGATTAAAGATCTCAGTCCACACCCCAGCTAACTGCCCTGCACATTCCTTTACTACACAACCAGGGATATTATCAGGACCTGCAGCCTTTCTAGAATTTACTGCTTGCATTATGCGCCTAACATCGTGCTCCCTCACAACGAAAGGAGCACCTTGCTCGGTCCCCAGCGGTGATGTTACTAATAATTCCGCTTCCTTTCGATCCACTTCGAACCAGGCATAGAAAGTGTTTAACTCCTCTGCCAGCTCCTGCTTTCCATTCATACGAGCCTTTAACACCTTGAAATTAGTTAACTGCTGAATCCCCTGCCAGGCTTGTCTCAAATTATTCTGAGAAAGCCATTCTTCTATCCTGCCCTTATATGCAGCTTTGGCCTGTTTGATACCCCGTTTCAGATTTGCTCTAGCCACACTATAAGTGGTTTTATGGGAGACAGTGCAAGCAGTGATGAGCTTCTTTACCTGTATCACTCATCATTACCCTATTAATGTGTGAATAAGCACCATGTCCCTCCCTCTCCCAGTTTCACAATCCAAATAGGCTAAACCTTCCCACAACCCAAACAAAAGCTTAATTACATTATTATCCATATGTCAGAACTGACTAGTGTTGTGTTAATAAGACAAGTATGCCTACTGCAGGAAACTCCCACCATGAGATTTTGCCATTAAAGCTTAATGTTTCCTCTGTGCTTTCTTTCAAATACCTATCATCTGCTCATATCACAAGTAGGTTCACGAAATTCACAAAATCGTATTTTTTTTCTCAGTAATGTCAAGGTATTGCAAACTTGGTACTTCATCCTCATTATTGGGACTTCCGGTACATGAAGCAACTGTTCACAAACTCCTGGCAATGGGAAAACATTAGTTAATTTGCTAACAGTTTTCTTTGTTTTTTGTTTTATTCCCCCCCATGAAAGTGAGAGTCATATGCTGACTAATGGTGTGACTTGAATGCTTTGAGAATAGTACTTCACAAGCAGCTTGCAAAGATATCCAGCATTTTCATTCACTCCGCCTGGAAACGGAAGACACAGCATAAGGTCTTCTTTACTTTTAATGGAGAAAAAACTCAAATATTGAACAATTTAGTATACCAATATGTTGTTGAAGGTTTTCGCGGCCAGAGTCCATTGGTTGTAGATTTTTCTGGCATGTGTGGCTATGGTCTTGGCATTGCCCCCCCATTCGGAATAACGAGACAGACAACAATATGGATAAAGGGCCACTTTATTTAAACTTAACGGCAATGGGGAAAAATGGGGCCAGGTCAAGCCAGGGGTCATAACCTAGACCACCTCCTTGACCTGAAAACTGGGCGAGCCCCAAGCCCCGGGTGTGAGCCGACACAATGGCTCAAACCCAGCTGGCCAAGCACTAGATCCCGTTCACAAAGCTCCACCCTCACCCGAGCCGTACAGCCCAGGTTGTGGACAACTCAAAAGTAACGGGATCCCGAGGCTCCCTGGAACCAACCTTGAGGGGAGGGACGGTGGCTCAGTGGCAGAGCATCTGCTTGGGAAGCAGAAGGTCCCAGGTTCAACCCCCGGCATCTCCAAAAAAGGGTCCAGGCAAATAGGTGTGAAAATCCTCAGCTTGAGACCCTGGAGAGCCACTGCCAGTCTGAGAAGACAATACTGACTTTGATGGACCAAGGGGGGGTCTGATTCAGTATAAGGCAGCTTCATATGTTCATATGTTGAGCCGTACAGCTTAGGTCACCCCAGGGACGCCTTACACCCCAATGGTGCATTGCCATGGGAGCTCACCAAATACCCCAAAAGAACATGTTCCCAACAGTAAAACTGCCAGTGACCAAATTATTAATAGCACCGCCTGAGCCAATTTGCCAACGCACCATCCACAGTGCAAGGTAGGCGAAAACACTCCCAAACCATGCCAATGTGTTTGAAAGCGAAAAATTCCTACCTGGCCCTTCATAATCAGGCAACCAGCCTATGCCTGCACTGCATAACGGGCGGGCGGGCCGAAGACCCTGAGCACCGAACTGCGACACAAGGGGCTGGGCTAGCCTATATAAGGTCGGCCCAGCCCCCAGCAGCTCAGGGCTAGACCATTGTCTCTCCTCCAGCAGGGAAGGCAATGGACAGCCCCCGGCCTAAGGCGGCCGATCAGCCGCTCGGCTGGGTGGGGCCGAATTGTGAGACCTGACGTTTCACCAGCAACTGTGACGGGCATACTCAGAGGTGTAACCCAGAAAACTGGACCAATTTGACCCAGTGAGAACTCCAATTTTCTGGGTTACTGTGACTGGAATCCTCATAGGTATAACCAATTTGACCCAGAGAGAACTCCAGTTTTCCGGGTTACGCCTTTGAGGATGCCAGTCACAGTTGCTGGCAAAACGTCAGGTCTCACAATGCCAAGACCACGGCCACACAGCCCGGAAAATCTCAACCAATTTAGTATACCCTTTTCATGGCAATAACTTTGCTAAATTATACCTCTAAGACATGCTATTGCTGCTAATAGGGATGGGCATGAACCAGAAAATTCTGGCACCCAAACCAAACCCCAAACTGAACCGAGCAAAAAAAAATGCTTAAATTGAACCGACCTGTTTGGGCTGCCTTTCTCCTGGCCATAGCAAGCTGCACCTAGGAGAAAGAGGGGGATTGCCCAGGAAGCATCTATTTAGCTTCCCCTGTCTTAAAGCTGGGGGAGTGAAATGGAGGAGTTTAATGGCTCACAACCATTTAAACCTGATGTACCCATCAGCTGTTAGGCTGAAAGAGATGCAAGTCATTTCAGCAATCTCTTTCACTCACCCCTGTTTCCAAGTGGGGAGAGCAAAATGGAGGGGTTTAATGGCTCACAGACATTTAAACCTAACAGCTGACAGACAGACCTTCAGGCTGAAATAGATGCGAGCCATTTCAGCAATCCCTCTCACTCTGCCATTCCTTACCACCACTAGCCACATGGACCTCCTGATAACCAAGTGGAGGGCAGTGGGAGGGTCATTGAAGCAAAATGGCACAAACCTTGGTCCATGAACCATGGCCTGGGCAATTTTCATGCTGAAGTTAGGGTCGTGGGCTGGTTCATGACCATCCCTAGTTGCTAAGCTCTCTTACTATATTGGGTTCAAAGGGGAGGAATTGTCTCTGACAGGGATTCATTCCTCACCGGCAGTTGCTTCACCCCTGAACTTCTGCATCGAGAGATCAGTTCCCCACCAATTGCTGCACAGGCACCTTTTGATCTGCAGCTACTTCCCATTCCCCTCACGATGACCGGATCTGGTTTTTTGGAAATCCGGTTGCCATGAGGAGAATGGGAGGTAACCACAGATCAAGAGGTACCTGCGCAGCAACTGGTGGGGAATCAGTCTCTTGAGCTGGCTAAAGTAGAATAACTGCCACTGAGGAATCAATCACAGACTCTTTCTGTGTGAGCCCTAGGCCTAGTTTCAGATGCTATAGCAAAGCAGTGATTGGGATGTTCTACTTTAGGCTGTAGGTAATGTTGCATGGCCTGCCACCTTCAATTTAATTTAATTTAATTTAATTTAATTTTTTTTTTAATTTATACCCCACCCTATCCCGCAAGTGGGCTCAGGGCAGCTTACACCAGTAAAACAATCAAAATTAAAACATTACAAAACAATTTCTATAAAATCAGAGCAGCATATTCAGGAGAAACAGACACTATTTCAGACATAAGCGGCAAACATACAACAGCATGTATGGCCAATGACTGTCAGCTCTATACAAGCACCATGAGTATAAAATGGTGGGGGGAGTTAAGGGCTCTTGGGGCTCTTCAGCTTGGAGAAACGTTGACTGCAGGGTGACATGATAGAGGTTTACAAGATAATGCAAGGGATGGAGAAAGTAGAGAAAGAAGTACTTTTTCCCTTTCTCACAATACAAGAACTCCTGGGCATTCAATGAAATTGCTGAGCAGTCGGGTTAGAATGGATATATATATATATATAATTTTTTTGGCCACTGTGTGACACAGAGTGTTGGACTGGATGGGCCATTGGTCTGATCCAGCATGGCTTCTCTTATGTTCTTATGTGACACAGAGTGTTGGACTGGATGATCCAACGTGACTTCTCTTATGTTCTTATGTGACACAGAGTGTTGGACTGGATGGGTCATTGGCCTGATCCAACATGGCTTCTCTTATGTTCTTAAGTGAAGACTTTCAAAATGATGCCCACTGGATCAGTTAAAAGCCTGGCGGAAGAGCTGCATCTTGCAAGGCCGGCAGAACTTTGACAAGTCCTGAACTTTGACAATGGAGACACCTCAAGGTAGTCTCCTGATGCGAGAGGTGCAGGAAGAATCCACCATGAGGTTTTTGTTTGTTTGTACAGTCTCTTTAGCTCAGCAGCGAGAACATAAAGAAACTCACTTTTCTATCTAATACGTCAAACACCTTGGTATTAGATGGCAGCCCGGTGGCGCAGAGTGTTAAAGCTGTAGTACTGCAGTCCTAAGCTCTGCTCACGACCTGAGTTTGATCCCCGGCGGAAGCTGGGTTTTCAGGTAGCCAGCTCGAGGTTGACTCAGCCTTCCATCCTTCCGAGGTCGGTACAATGAGTACCCAGCTTGCTGGGGGGAAAGCGTAGATGACTGGGGAAGGCGACGGCAAACCACTTCGTAAAAAGTCTGCTGTGAAAACATTGTGAAAGCAATGTCACCCCAGAGTCAGAAACAACTGGTGCTTGCACAGGGGACCTTTCCTTTCCTCTTGCAGTACAAAATCCAAGCGATAGCATAAAAAACATTTCCATACCATGCAGCCCATCATGATGAAACATAACATATCTAAGCATACTAGCATGGTGTTAGCATAACTATCTCTGGCCTTTACTGGAGAGCCAGTTTGGTGTAGTGGTTAAGTGTGCGGTCTCTTATCTGGGAGAACCGGGTTTGATTCCCCACTCCTCCACTTGCACCTGCTGGAATGGCCTTGGGTCAGCCATAGCTCTGGCAGAGGTTGTCCTTGAAAGGGCAGCTGCTGTGAGAGCCCTCTCCAGCCCCACCCACCTCACAGGGTGTCTGTTGTGGGGGAGGAAGGTAAAGGAGATTGTGAGCCGCTCTGAGACTCTTCGGAGTGGAGGGCGGGATATAAATCCAATATCTTCTTCTTCTTCTTTACGCTTATTATAGCTTTCTAGTCTATGGTATCAGCTGGTTCAATCCAGGATCTTCTTCTCAGGAAGTTTCCAGAAGATGTTGGCAATTGCTCCTAACCCCCCTCCCCCATCTGGTTGTACAGCTGGGCACAGGTTCTTACAATTTGCTCAATTACTACATTTTTGCTTCTGGCCTTGAAAGAGATACCAATGGTGATTGCAGGAACATTTAAATCATAAATTCCTATGGGCAGAACTAGACCTTCTGTTATGCATGTTAACCCTTGAGGGGGAATTAATTATCCTGGCTGTTGTCCAGAAGTCAGATCTTATGGATACCCAAACAAACAGCTGATTCCTTTAAGAAAGAATCGTCTAATTTAGGCTAGCAACAACCTATCCAGAAACACTTATCATAATACATAGTTGCAATTAGGGTTAACATCTGCTGATGGGTTTTGGAGTTCTCAGAAAATTACAACTGATTTCCAGCCTACAGAGACCAACATCCTTTGAGGAAACGGTTGCTTTGGAAGGTGAAGTCTACGGCATTATGCCCTGCCATCTCTAGGATCCGCCCCACAAATCTCTAGGAATTTCCCAGCTTGAAGTTGGAAATTATAGTTGCAATATGTGTCTATGTCTGTACTGCACACGGAGTTATTTGCCAAAATATTTATACAGCAACTTTCTCAGAAAGATCTAAAGCAGCACAGAATTTAAAAGTGGTGTAGAGAGCAATAAAACAATGGCAAGATAAAGCCGATAGAAACATTCAATAACAGCAATCTGAATAACAACAGAGCACTCAAGGGCACTCGAAAGCTTTCTTGAACAAGTCAATTCCACAGCCCTTTCTGAACACAGGGAAGGGATATCCTGTTCTTGCAACAGAGAGCTGTTCCACAGCAGCAATGGAATGAGCTGATAGTGTACACACCTCCTGATTGGCAGGATCTCCCAAAAGTTGTCAGGATGGATACGAATGGTGCACAGATGACTGGTTGAAGACACACTTCTTCAGATATGGAGGTTTATCGATCAAAACCAGCGTTTTAATCTGAGCCCTGAAAGACAGAGAAACTTTGTACATATTTCAAAATTGGTATGAATGAAGCAGTGTGGGTATGTCTGTACTCTGGTGCTTTGTAGAATTAGTAAGCCATGTGGATGAATACTGACCTAATTCAGCTTCCTTGCAGCAGCTCACCCTCAGAATAATGCATTTACCAACCCTAAAATTTGCCTGCATGGAACATTCATCCTGGAAAAGGGTTTCCTTCTCATCCTTAACTAACTACCATGCTTTTAAACTATATTGTTTTCTCTCTTAGAGAGCTGCAGAAATCAATGGGCATGCTTAAAAGAAGAGCTGATATTAAAGCTTTAGTATCTAAAAGGCCACAGGCAGTCGACTCTGCACTTTCATTTACAGTCATTACTGCCTAATGATGTGGTTAGGATCCGAGTGTTGGCAGCATATGGATAAATGCAAAGCTTTAGGGAACAGAAATATATTGAAGCCATCTACTGACAGAAAATGGCACTGTTGCCAAAGCGGGAAATAATGTTACTAAGACAAAGTTATTTGATTCGCATATTCTGGAAGATTTAAGTTATTTGCATCAAAACAGTTCCATGTAACTGATAAAGCTAAAATGTTATTTATGCTGTGACTGAGATGTATTACTGAGATACTATGGCACATACTTGTCCTGCCCACCCTGAGTTCATGGCAGAGGGACTGAGGATTTCTATCCTGAAAATGGAACAGCAGAAGAAGATATTGGATTTATATCCCGCCCTCCACTCCGAAGAGTCTCAGAGCGGCTCACAATCTCCTTTACCTTCCTCCCCCACAACAGACACCCTGTGAGGTAGATGAAGACATTGGATTTATATCCCGCCCTCCACTCCGAAGAGTCTCAGAGCGGCTCACAATCTCCTTTACCTTCCTCCCCCCACAACAGACACCCTGTGAGGTAGATGAAGACATTGGATTTATATCCCGCCCTCCACTCCAAAGAGTCTCAGAGCGGCTCACAATCTCCTTTACCTTCCCCCCCCCAGCCCCCACAACAGACACCCTGTGAAGTAGATGAAGATATTAGATTTATATCCGGCCCTCCACTCCGAAGAGTCTCAGAGCGGCTTACAATCTCCTTTCCCTTCCTCCCCCACAACAGACACCCTGTGAGGTGGGTGGAGCTGGAGAGGGCTCTCACAGCAGCTGCCCTTTCAAGGACAAGCTCTGCCAGAGCTATGGCTGACCCAAGGCCATTCCAGCAGGTGCAAGTGGAGGAGTGGGGAATCAAACCCGGTGCTCGCAGATAAGAGTCCGCACACTTAACCACTACACCAAACTGGCTCTGGAAGGGTTTTTTCTTTCTGGATATGAGTCCTTTGCCAGTCTAGGCAAGTCTTTGATTTGTCCAATATAAGTATATAACTATGGCTTTTTCCAGACCTCAGCCACCTTTTGGGTTTTCATCAGTGTCATGGTAGTTCCAATGATTGCAGTCAGTTCATACAGACGTATTTTCTTCATTCTTTCCATGTCTGTCTTCCATCCCTTCAGATTCACATTTGAGGATTGGCTCTCCACTTTTTTAAAATGTTTGTTTTGTGCATGTGTTGAAGCACTGCAGGCAGCCTCAAGGAGACGAAAATGAAGAAGCTCTGAATTCCTACTTCTTCTCAGAGTTTGTTACAGAAGCTCTAGATTCCCACTTCCCTTTCCCTCTTTGCATCCAAAGATATTCCACCCCACTCCCCAGATGAAAATCACTCTGCGGGTTTTTCGGCTATTGAATGTTGAGTATCTGTGAATATCAGGGGTTTAGTGAGAATGAACTGAGCTGCCTAACCAGGCATGCCTTTTCATTTGGCCCTACGCCTCCAGAACATTTGCACTATGTATCCTCCATCAGATTTACCTGATTTTGCTGAGAAAAACTGAAGAATGTTACTAAAATGTGTTTGAAAATAGTGTGAAGTAATTTGCTCTGGAGTTTGAATGGCTGTGATTGGCTGCTGGTGTCAGCATTCCTAATGGGAATGACTGCTTGTTTCAGCACCTTTTAGCACTGAAACATCTCACTGCTAGCAAGCAAATTTTAAAACTCACACACAGAGAGCTATTTTTGTAGCAGGAACTCCTTTGCATATTAGGCCTCGCACCCTTGATGTAGCCAGTCCTCCAAGAGCTTACAGGGCTCTTAGTACATGGCCTACTGTAAGCTCCAGGAGGATTAGCTAGATCAGGGGTGTGTGTGCCTAATATGCAAAGGAGTTCCTGCTACAAAAAAAACCCTCCACACACCTAAGCCCACTTTTTCTTGATGGGTTTGGGCAGCAATTCTCAAGGTGGTGGAAAATGTGCAGTTTCTGAGGAAGAGGCTTTCTTGTAAATTTATTTTGCAATGAAAATAAAAAGTACAGGAGAAACCAGTTTTGATAGGAAATTGGGGGGGGGGGGAGAATGGGGAAGAACTGAGACAGTACTGTAATGTTCACAAAGTCATTTGGACACAAGAAAAAAAAACTTGGTAAGTAACAAGTATTGGAGAGCCAGTTTGCAGCAATATTCTTCATAAAAAACACATTTGCACCTTTGACCTGCTCCCAAGACATTTTCCAAGATATATTACTCAATGCTTATTTCAGCCAGTTTTTAGTTCCTCTTTTCGGCAGTTGCGGCCGAGCCAGTGAGTGAAGGAGTAACTTCCTCTTTTCCTTACTTTCGCAATCTAGAAGGATTATTTCACAGAGGCACCTAGCAAGCACTTTTAAAATCTCTTTGACCTTTTGTTTCCTTGCCCTTGTGCCTAATTAATGGCTTTCAATTTGCCTTATTTAATATCTTTTTATTTCAGTCCTGCTTCAGTTGAACAGCAGGAAAAATTGGTTCCCTTTAGTTTAGAAAAATGGGAGATTGCGAGTTCACTGCTATTCACTGATACCATTTCCTTAATATGAGTGGCCCAATTAGCCTTGTAGTGGAAATGAATATCTAGATATCTAAAGCTCTTCACCTGTTCAATGGGGTTACCTCGTATAGTTCATTTGGAGGGCTTCCATCTCTGACTGAACACAATAATTTTGGACTTATCAAAATTCAGGGAAAGATTGTTCTTGTCACAATAAACTAAAAAAGTGCCTTAGTATCTTTTTCATCCGAACTTTTGAAAGTGAAAAGAGAGCAACATCATCAGCATATAGCAATAGTGGGATGTGTCTCTTCCCTAATTTGGGGTAAGGTGCATTAACACAGTTCATAAAAGGTGCCAAATCATTTTTTAAAAGGATGAACAATATAGGGCCAAAATACAGCCTCGCTTGACACCCCCTGTAATTGCAATCTTAGAAGTTAGGTCTCCATCTTTCGAGCATCTAACCTGGCAAGTGGTTTCAGAGTAAAGTTTTTTTTTATCAGGAGAAACAAATGCTTATCAATCCCCATATTGCTTAGTTTCTTCCACAGAATGTCCCTGGGCACTGAATCAAAGCTCCCTTAAGGGTCTAAGAAGGCTGTGTATAATTTAGGTCCTTTCCCTTTCCTATATTTATTTACTAGATGGCTAAGGACTGCACAATGATCCAGGGTTGACTTACCCTGACAAAAGCCCCAGGATTTGCTGGTCTAGCATCCAAGATTTAAGTTTACTGGCCAAGTGACTGGCATACAGCCTCCACATGATGGATAAGAGACTGATCAGTCGGGGTTTTGTACGCATGCGTTAACTAAGCCGGCTGTGTGCTCGTCCTCCCCTTCGAACTGGAATTTTAAATAGCTCAAAAGAATGTAAATAGCTCTTTGGCAAGTCTATTTGAAGAACGAGCTTACTTACGAAGGTCTGAAGATCATAAGAATTCCTTTCTGGGGTCCCAGAGGGTAAGACAACAACTTTTACTATCAAATTAACGAGGCAACGCCCTGGTTAATTACTCAGCGGTCGCGGGTAACTCCGGAAAATAATCATCATGGCTAAGACAATTAAAGAATTATCTGAGCAGATATCAGCTTTCCAGACTTTAATAATGTCGTCCCAGGACCAGATGAAATCTGAAATTAAATCACTCAGGGATGCTTTTACAGAGTTGAGTGCAGAGCTCAAGGACACACGGAACATTGCAATCTCTGCTAATGAGCTGGCCTTATCTAATAAACAAAAAATACTCCAGCTGAATTCGGAACTTACAGAGCTCTCTGATCGTAACAGAAGAGCGAATCTGATCCTGGGTGGAATTTCAGAGGAAATAAATAATAAGCTCCTGGAAGGAACCCTTATAGACTGGATGGGTGAGCAAGGAGTCACTCTGCAATCTCAGGATATTGAGAGAGCTCATAGATTGCAAAGGAGACAAGATGGGGGTGCCCCAAGGGAAGTCATAATTAAATTTTCAAGGGAAAAGACTCAGCAGACAGTTTTCAAGACTTTGAAAAAAAGGAAAGACCTTTCTTTTAGAGGAAGGAAAGTTTGGGTGAGAGAAGACTTCTGCCAGGAAACCATCAGAAAAAGAAGGCTAATGAGACCCTTTGGGCAAAAATTATATGACAACAAGATTAAATTCTCTTGAGGGTACCCCTCCTCAATAATTATTTTTAAAGACGAAAAAAGGCTGGTGGCCCGCAACCCTAAAGAAGCAAGAGATCTCCTCACTCGCCTGGGCATCGCCACAGACGACCTAGGAGACCCGAGAGAGGAAGAAGAAGAAGAAACAGTGGAGCTCGGTGTGGACCCGGGAGAAGGAAGCTCAAGTAGACAAGAGAAAAGGCCAAGAACGGACTACTAAAGGGAAGTATAAAATATTTTGAGCTAAATTTAGCTATAAGCTTGAAGGGGGGGGCGGGATGCGTGCCCCCTGGAAGGTGGAAGACAGGATGATGGTTTCATCCAGGAAGTTGTCTGTGCCACAGGGGAAGGGAATAGGGGGGGGGGGGGTCAGTAAGAAGTATAGAAAAATACCCTCAGCCATTAGGGCCCAAGTCTGTTACATATAAAGAGAATGGATAGATCTTTAAGAGTCCTTTCAGTGAATGCGAATGGTCTAACATCAAATCTTAAGAGATTCAGAGTAATTAAAATGGCTAAAGAACAAAGAATAGATTTGTTGTGCCTACAGGAAACTCACAAAAAAATAAATGATAGAAAACCATTGATAAAAGATCTGAGGTGGCAGGTTTTAGCAGAAGCAAGAGGGTCTTCCAAAGCTAGAGGCATGGCTACATTGATTCGTAAGGATATTAAGGTGGAGAACATGGGAAAATTAGTAGATAAGGAAGGTAGATACCTCTTAGTTAAGTTTAAGCTGGAAGCCATAAAAATCACTATAGTAAATGTTTATGCACCAAATAAAAGACAAAGGAAATTCTTAAACTTGGTTTTTAAGAAGATACAACAGTTTTCAGAGGGCGAACTAATTGTAGTGGGCGATCTAAATATGGACATAACCAAGAACAATAGTATTAACCTAAGAGATTGGGGCTTGAAGGACGCTCATGAGTTCATCAATACGAGACCCAGCCCGACATAAAACAGCATCCCGCTTAGATTATATAATTTTGGAAAAAAATAATAATATGGTGGTTAAAGAGATCAAGACCCATCCAATTTTGATTTCTGACCATGCCCCTCTAAGTATTGAATTAGAATTAAATCTTCCCTCGAAAAAAAGACCTTGGAGGTATAACAACTTGGTAATGACAAAAGAAGAGGATAGGGAATAGTTAATGACACAGTTAAAATTATATTTTAAGGAAAATAGAGGAACTGTGTCAACTAATATATTGTGGGACGCTGCTAAAGCGGTAATAAGGGGCCATTTGGTTAGGAAGGAAAAAGACATAAAAAGTGAATGGTATAAAAAAAGGCAAACCAAACTTAAGGAATTGGAGGAGTTACAAAAAGAAATAGTGGGAAAGTGTAATCCTAGTTTACAGATTAGAATTAAAGAGATTCAAAAACAGTTGGAGGCCCTAGATATGGCAACAATGTGGGAAAAGGAAATAATGGTTAAGAACGACTTCCAGAGGAATAGCACTAATACAGCAAAAAGATTAGCTAATTATTTGAAAGTTAAAAAGGCAAAATAATCAATTAGAACTATTAAAATTAATAATAGTACAACTCAAAACTCTAAGGAAATCACTAAGGCATTTGAAGACTTCTATAAAAATTTATATATGAAAAAGAATATAACGGAGGTGTGGGACGCACCTAAGCTAATTATAGAGGAGGAAGCAAAAGCTTCACTGGGTGCTGAGATTACACTCCAAGAGATAAAGGAAGTAATAAAAGCACTCAAAAAAGGTAAATCACCAGGGCTGGATGGCTTTACTTCTGACTTTTATAAAGAAATGGTAGAAATTATAGCACCTGAATTGCAGGTAGTTTTTAATGAAGTCTTGGAAGGAAAGAAAGCCCCGGACTCATGGAAGGAAACAGAAATAATTTTGATATTAAAGCCCCAGAAAGATCCGGAAGAAGTAGGTTCATATAGGCCCATTAGTTTACTAAATCAAGATTATAAGATTTTTGCTAAGGTTTTAGCAAATAGACTTAAGAGAGTTATCCCGTCAATCATAAAAGGGGACCAATACGGTTTTATTGAGGGTAGATCTATTGCCCATCCTATTAGAAATATCTTAAATGTATTGCACCATGGCCAAAAGAAAAAAATAGCTCTGTTAAAGTTGGATGTTTATAAAGCCTTTGATACTCTCTCACATGAATTCTTGTGGCAAATATTAAAGAAGATAGGTTTAGAGGAACGGTTCTTACACGCTATACAGGAAATATACAACGGAGGTAAGGCCAAAGTTAGAGTCAACACTGACCACTCACAAGCGTTCCCAATTCAAGGGGGGGTAAGACAAGGCTGTCCACTATCCCCGCTTATATTTATAATAGCTATAGAGCAACTAGCAGAGCGAATTAGGAATGCCGGGAGAATAGAGGGGTATAAGTCAGGTATTGAAGAAATGAAAATTAATTTATTTGCGGATGATATCATAGTAATTATGTCTAACCCAAAAGACGGAATTAAAGAGATTAAGATAATTTTAGATGATTTTGAAAAGTGTTCAGGGCTCGGAGTGAATATGGCAAAATCAGAAATTCTATACCTTAATGTTAATAGAGAGGAAAAACAGGAAATAAATAGGATTACGAATATAGGAATGGGAGCCAAGAGATTAAAATATTTAGGGATAGTCCTCCAAAAAATATGGACAAAATGATAAAGGAGAACTATGGTAAAATATGGAAGAAAATAGAGAGGGATATGAATAATTGGAATCATAAAATACTAGGGATATCATCTAGAATAAGATCTCTTAAAATGTTCATGATACCAAAGTTAATGTATTTATTCCAAACGTTACCCTTAGGTTTGAGGAAAAATCAAATTGAACAATGGAATAAAGCAATCAAAGTGTGGATTTTTAATAATAAAAACTGTAGGTTTCATAAGAGAATTCTATACAACCTAAAATCAGAATTAGGTTGGGGAATCCCAAATTTAAGTAAATATTATGAGGCCTTCCAACTAAGAGCGTTACTAGATTTGAGTGAGGATAAGGTACAGAAGTGGATTAATTTCGAGAATGCGGTCAACAGTGGCATTGGAAGATTTGGATTTTTTTCCACAGTGTCGACAAAAGATCTAAAATTAGCTATAGGGCCCAGAAGAGCAGCATTAGAAACCTGGATGAAATGGTACCCACAGTGGCTAGGGAAGGTTTCAAGGTGGAGCCCCCTAGAAGCTATTGTTAAGGAGGTGCATGCTATAAAATGGTGGGAAAGGCTTAAAAACAAAGTGTATTTTAGAGTGGACGATATGTTTAGGGGTGGTAAGCTAAAACCCTTACAGGAAATTATAGAAGATTTAGGTAATCAATACTGGTTAAACATAGCAGGCTTGCATAAGAGAGTTAAGATGATCAATGAAAAGGGAGAGCTTTGGTTAGACACTCCAATGGAAGAGATATATAAGGTAATGGCCAAACAAAGGAAGGGTCTAGTGGGGTTATTATACAGAAAAATGATTTCAAATAAAGATAAAATAATAGTACATTTACAAAAGATTTGGAGTCATGAAGGTCAGTTAACAGAGGGGTTGGCTGGGAAAATCTTGGATGGTCTAGAAAGGATTAAAGTAACCAAATTTAAAGAACTGGAATATAAATTTTTCACAAAATGGTACAAAACTCCCGCACAAATAGCCAATATATTCCCAGGAGTGAGCTCCAAGTGCTGGCATTGCAAACAATTTAAGGGTTGGTTTGCACATATGTGGTGGGAGTGTGAAGAGGTTAAACCCTTTTGGGGGAAAATTATTCAATTTATTAGAAAAGTCTGTAATGTACCATTAACCATTGGCTTTAATATGATGTTGTTAAGCACAATAGGAAGTCCGGCACTAAGTAGACCCATGCAAAACCTTGTCAAGGCAATGATACTAGCGGGGAAGGCGGTCATCGCTTTGGTGTGGAAAGATAAAAGTAAATGGTCAATAGAAAGCTGGCACAGCTATTTGTTTGATTACATACAGTCTGACATCGTGGCAACAATCAACAAGGATTCCACGTGGGAAGATAAAGTCAAGGAAATCGAGACCAGATGGAACCCTTATTTAGAGTGGATCTCAGGAGAAGCAAGGAAGGACATTCAGTGGAAGATCAGGACTCTGTGCCCTTGGCTGAGGGGAAAAGACTAAAAGAAGATGGGGAGGGTTGGGGGGGGGGGGCGAGGGTTATTTGTAATTTCAACATCCATATGCTGTAATGGCCACTTGTACTAAAGTCAATAAAACATAAAAATATTTATTTTAAAAAAAAAAGAGAGACTGATCAGTCTATAGTTATTTGGGAGCTGAGGGTCACCTTTTTTAAAGATGGATACTAAAATAGCATTCTTCCATTCTTCTGGTATTATGCCAGACCTATCTATGGCTGTAAAAAGGGCTGCTAGGAATGGGGCCCACCACTGTGGGAAAGCCTTGAGAGCCTCAGGGAGAATAACAACGAGCCCAGGGGCTTTTCTCAATTTAAGTGCTGCAGTTAGGGATTCAGTCTTCTCAATCTGCACTGGAGCTCAAATTGTACAGTCATCCAGGCAGAAGTCAAATTTCTCTTCAGGATTGCACCTGGTCTCCTGAAAAATCATTGTAAAATGCTTATACCAGCAATTGGCCATAATTAAACTATTTGCCGCACCGTTTCTTCCCATTGAACTGCCTATCAAGGACCAGAATTTCCTTGAGTCATTGTTGACTGTGGCCTTCAAGAGGGGTTCCTAGCTTTTAAGCAGAAACATTTTCTGCTTCTCCTTATAGGATTTGTGTAAGGCTTTTTTAAAATTCAAAGTATTCCAGTGGGAGATGCACTAAATTTGACTCCTTATAGTGAGGGTAAATATCACGTAAGTAACTCATAATCACCTGACACTCTTTATCAAACCAACCACTTGTAGAATCTTCTCTGGTGCCCTATTGTTGCTTTGGGAGGACTTCCAGCTCCCGACAGACACAGACTCCTAGTTGGGAGCTCCGAGGTTTTCATGGTTTTTGGTTTATTCTTGGATAAGCTTTTAATTTTGCTCTGGCACTCCTTGGTGTATCATGATTTAGCTTATCACTCACATGTTGATATGCTTGTCTAGCTGCTGAAAGGAGTTTTGAAAACTTTCATTGAGTTCAGAAGTTTCTCTGTGGGCTGTAGCCTTGAGAATTGTTTGGTGCAGCAAGCTAGTTAGGACGAAATACCTTGTTATCTCACACGTGAAGAATTTGCTTTTAAAACTCATATTTGGCTGCTGACTGAGAAAAGGGAGAAGAGGTGGAAGGAAATTAACTACGCCGGTACACTAAAGGAATTGTGGCTTTGAAGGCTTAGAAGGTGAAACAACATGAGTAAAGGGCAAAAAGGACTATCTTACTTTGATTTGGCTTGGCTTCTCTGAGTTCTTCTTGGTGCAGTTTCTGCTAGGCTTTCCTACTAACAACTGTTTACAAGCTACACCCACACCCAGCAAGTTCTATTCCCCAGCCAAGGAGTCCAGATAGAGAGTGCTGAGACTTTGGCATCTATAGCGCCATCTCTTGACTGAAGCATTTTATTGTGTGCTGTGGATGTGGATTTGAAAGATCACTGAAAATCACTGAACCTTGGAAGATCCTAAGTGAGTTCTGGATCTCTGATTTGATTCTTGAAAGCAGCTGAAGTAGCTGAAGTTTACTGCATCTGTTTGGTTGCCAAGTTGTTTTCACTGAATTGCCATGGGAGCCCACAAACCCCCAAGAGAATGGACAGAGTCTGCTCCTGCTAGGAGCTTCAAGCAAAGCAGAATTGATGACTTTTTAGCAACGTCTGATACTTCAGTATTCAATATTCTCACCACTAATAAGTTTTCAGCTCTTCCTGAATTACCTGATCTAGAGACTACCTGTGTTGATACTCCTCTTCATGTACATGATGCTCCTGTAGAAGAACAGCTGGGTAACTGGAACGTCTATTGGTATACAGGCAGGGGGAAGTGAAGGGACTGATATGAATTATGCAATTGTGGAACTTCCTTGTCTGATAGCAAAACCAGTGGATTTTGGTTTTGGACAGCTGAAATTAATTATTAATAAGTTAGATCAGCTTACTGAGATAGTAAAATCTAGTCACAATAAGCTTGTAACAGACAATCTACTAGCATCATCGCATTGTACCTTAAATGAGCAGCAGGTTCAACCTGCAAAGGTATTAAATAATAGTCAACTAGTGTTGCACTCCCATCAGATTTGCCTCACTGTTCTATTGAATGGTTGGGCCCCTCCATTAAAATCTAAATTTGCTATTGTCCAGTTCTTAAAAGCGCAGTTAAGGATTAAAGGGCCAGCTATTAATTTGAGATCATTTGAAATTTTAAATAGCTCATTTAAATCAAGAAGACTATTGTTATCATTTGATGAACCAACTATCCCAACTCTGATTATGCAAAGGAAAAACTTGCTGAATTCTTGGAGTTTTTCCCTTCTAGAGTTTTTAACAATACCTTACGCACCCCCCTTTTTGGAACAGTGTCTCGAGTTGAAAAGATTGAGCACTTACCCAAGGATAAATCTCAATGCTCTGATAGTTGTATGGAGTGTGATCTAATCAACTTGAATGATCCTTCTGATTATATGGAATCTAGACTAGGGGATTCACCAACAACACATGGCCTGGAGTCAGATTTAATTAATTCATACTGGGCGCTTTCAGCATTAGAGAAAAAGTCAATTACTGACAGGCTTGAGAACTTGAGGAATAGATTATTGGAATTAGATGATCATCCTCAGAGGCTTGTACCACTTTCTCCAACTGTCATTCCTGCCCATTTAGAAGTACCAGATCAGGTGCAATTAGCAGCAGAACCTGACAAATCAATTGATGTTCCCTTTCTTAGTGATCTGTTGACCCTGAATATAGATTATATTTCCCCCCAACACCAAATTAAGTCTGACCCTTTGATTGGAGAACATTTCAACTGTTATTTAGAGGAACATGAGATTGGCACAACTGGCCCTCTTCCTGTTAGCCCTGTAGAGGCTTCTAAATTAGTGTCAGCTCATATACATAGGAATGGGTCAATTTTAGTGGATTCAAAGGAATTGGATAAAATAGCAAAGTTAGATTGACAGTTTGAAACCCAGAGTGAACATTATTTAAAGTGTATTTCATGGAATGTGTCAGGCTGGTTCAACAAAATTCAGGACCCTATGTTTCTGCAATTTATAAGAGCATATGATATAATCTTTCTCCAAGAGTCCTGGTTAACATCAAAACTGCAATTAATTATCCATCCACTTTCTTATTGACTAGTTTGCCTGAGTGGCCTCTTGCAACTATGTGTGAAATAAAATCCCTCATTTCCTCAATGAAGAGTAATAAAGCTCCAGGTGAAAATGTTATACCACCAGATATGCTTAAGACTTTTCCAGACTGGTGGGCACCTGTTTAAGCCACTCTCTTCACTAACATTGACAGGACTGGCAGATTTCCTAAAGAATGGACCTCCTCTATTGTGGTCCCGATTTATAAGAAAGATGATCGTACCAACCCTGCAAACTATAAGCCAATAAGCTTGTTGGATGTAGTCGGGAAATGGTATGCTAGACATCTTCTATCTAAATTGGAAATATGGGTATCTGAGAATAATTTGATAGTACCACATCAAATAGGATTCAGACATGATCACTCCTGTCTTGACCACTGTCTATTACTGCAGCATCTTATTAGTAAATATACAACTCGTCCTTTCAAAAAATTGTATGTGGCATTTGTGGATCTTAAAGCCGCATTTGATTTGATCACAAGGAACCACCTATGGACGAAACTGAGTAATATGAATATTGACCATAGGCTGCTTGAACGTATTAAAGGTCTTTATTCTGAAAGAAGTATGAAGATTTGACTTGGCCCTCATGGTCAATTGTCCAACCCAGTTAAAACAACAAAAGAAGTCCGATAGGGCTGCATTTTGGCCCCACTTTTTTTAAATTTATAACTGAATTATATAGTAGACTAGCAGGTCCACAGTTTTTCCCGGTTAAAGTAGGAGGAAAATTTATTTCTGCCCTACTTTATGCAGACGACACCTTGTTAATTTCTCATACCCAAATTAGCTTTAGAAGATTATTGAGACATTTTAGCCAATATTGCAAAGACAATCTATTACATGTAAACTATGATAAAACCAAGATCCCATTACTATAAGTGGAAAATGGATGAGAAACCACTAGAACAGGTTCCCTTTTTTAAATATTTAGGTGTGCTGTTCCATCAATCAGCCTCTTGGGCTTCTCATATTGACTACACTAAACATAATCTCGAAAAAGCTGCTGTGGGGCTATTGCGATTTTAAAGGAGAAGAGGTGGATGCTTGATACATCCAGCTGTAGAAATCTACAAAATGCAGTTATTATCCCAGCTTCTGTATGGAGCGCCAGTATGGGCGTCTGAAAATCTTTATACTTTAGAAATTTCCCAAAATAAATTTACACGCAGGCTTCTTGCTGTCCCACCTTCAACACCTTCTGTAATTACTAGAATAGAATTATCTTTATCTCAGATAACAACCTTAGTTCATAAAATAACTATCAAATTTTGGTTGAAGATTATTTTTCATATGGCTTTCGAATTACTTACTTTGGCATATGGGGAAATGAAGGATAGATCTTGGTGCAGTTTTGTTTTGAGAATAGTGGCCAAGCTTGGCTTCTCATTTGATTATCTGAGATCCCTTGGTTTTTACAATGCCAAATCTCTTGTTAAGCAAAGATTGTTGGATCAGTGTATTCAAGCTGACATGGGACTATAAGGCAAATTGAGAATTGCTGTGATTTCTAGACAGTTATCACCCTCACCTCTGGTATCTTCTCCATATTTTGTTAATCTAATTAATTTCAAGTAGCGAGAAGCTTTTACTAGGGCTCGTTTTGATATCTTACCATTATTGGCCAATGAAGGTCGTTTTAAGCGGATACCTTATGAGAAAAGAGTTTGCCCTTGAGATCAAATGTCTGTTGAAGACCTATCTCGTGTCGTATTTCATTGTGTAAAACATGAGGCAGAATGAAATAGGCTTTTGTGTACCATTTTATCTCACCTTCTTGGAAGGTCGGACCAAGAAAAATTAGTATTCCTATTGTCAGATAGAGATAAATATATTAGTTTCCAAGTGGAAAAGTTTATGGCTGCCATTATAGATAAAAAATGAGTAAAGAGATATATTCACTACTCTCCTTTTTGCTACTGTGAATTGTTTTCTTAGGATGTCATTGGATAAATTTTATTGATAATTCAGCCTAAATTTTATCACGATTTATATAATTCTATTGTTGTATTGAATGTTTTATTTTATTTTATTTGCCTGGTTGTCGGTTGCTATGGCATTTTGTTGCTAATGCAATAAAGATTGACTTGACTTGTTGTTGCTTTGCATGCAACATCATGATCCGAGAAAGTTCATTTACAAACTTATCATATGACAAGATCCACTCTGATGGTGTGGTCTCCAGTAGAGCTACAAACTTATCTAGGGTGCTAGGCTTTAGGAGACTAGAAGTCATTTCTGCTGCCTTTTATGCCCAAATGACCCTGACAGACTACCGCTTTTCAGACTCAGGCAACCACTCTTAGGGGAGATAGCAGAAGTATCTAACTCCAGGGTCAATGGGAAATGATCACTTTCAGTGTATCCAGAGATAGCAAATGCCTTCATCTCATCCCTCAGGGCCGGTGAAATTAACATGTAATCAACCACACTATAACCGCAGGGTGAGGCAAACGTAAATTCACCAGGGGAATCATAAGGGTGCATTCCATTCAGCATAACAAGATTGAACCTCAGACAGAATTGGGCAAAGTAGACACCAGCCTCATTAAAAGTTTGGTCTTTAGAGAGCCTTGGTCCAGAGAAGCAAATAGGGGTATCAATATCGGAGTCAAGTCCCAGCTTCCAACCATCACTGCATTGTTCTGACCCACCCTAGCTTTAAAATCACCAGCAATCAGAATGTCTTCTATTCTCTGTGGTAAAGACCATAGAGACTATGAAGGCAGTCTAGAGCATCACCCTCCCCCAAATCTCCCAGCATTTGCCACGGTATTGTTGGGAACCCTATTTTTTCAGTAAACAGGCCTAATGTCAGGGATCTGAAGGGAAACCAAGGTTGGAGAAATGTGGTTCGGGAAGGCCATGTGCTCTGTTGACATTTCAGCATCACCCAGCGGACTTAAAGATATCGTACACTTTCTATAAACCTGTAACTGACAGAAAAGTAGACCGTTTTGAAATAGTTCTTATCCTCTTCCTTTCAGTTTTCTTGGGCTTTGCTTTCTCTAATATCCCTTGTGCTTTTGGGGTTGCAAAGATCTGCTTCTGATTATGGTGATGTAACTGGGTGTATATGAACAGTTTCACCTGTGGAGATGACCAAGTCTACCACTAATTATGCCGAGGGATCCTACAAACACACTTGTAATTAATCCCAGAGTGCCTTGGTATTAATTGTGTTTAGAATGACAGGTATTAATTATAATCATGTGTACCAGCAACTAAACCCCATCAATTTCAACTCCCCATTTCCTTTTAAATGTGCCTAGGGGTTGCAGGCCTAAAGTCCTAAATTGTATGGCTGCTATGCTGTGGTTCTTAGCCAGCACACCATTTACCACCAACGAATAAGATACTAATATTTAGTTAATTTGCTGGTATAAGCTTGATTACTGATCTCACTGAGTGGCTTGAGTTTAAGACTCCATGTGCTCCAGTCACACCTGTACCCTTTTATGCCTGTCATTCTCACTCCTATAGTATATTCTCTGAAATCCTTTGTGATTTTTGTGCTGTCCATTTGTTCTTGAATGTCAGTCTACTGCTTTCCTCAGATTTAATGATAACAATTTCCTCCTTCATGTAATGGAGCCGATTCGAAACACATTTGTCAAGAATAGACTTAATCTGCCACCTTGTGGTGAAACAAGTAATTTTTTACACTTCCTTCAGATGTTAGAAACACTAAAAGGTCACTTGTGATTTATTAATCTCATTTACGTCTACTTTTAAAAAAAACTTTATAAATTCATAGGAAAGCTCTGGCAAGGAACAGAACAATGCCTGCCATATAAAATAATGTTGGTGTTTTTCTTTTCCTTTCTATGGGTTTCCTCTGTACATTTGGATGGGATTTTTATTCCCTTAAAAATGAAGAGGGCAGTCTGGTGAACCTTACTGAAATCCATTTTTTTAAAACAAATGTTTTCCCCAGTTTGGCACCATCCATATTTATTTCAGGCTTTAGGTATTATTTGGTGTTGAACTCATTTGTTATGAGGGCCAGAATTGACATAAATTGACAGAATTGACATGGCTAGGCCTTGTGTGTCACAAAATGTAATGCTAGGTAGCTAGGGTTGCCAAGTCCAATTCAAGAAATATCTGGGGACTTTGGGAGTGGAGCCAGGACACTTTGGGGGTGGAGCCAGGAGACATTGGGGGCGAAGCCAGGAACAAGGGTGTGACAAGCGTAATTGAACTCCAAGGGAGTTCTGGCCATCACATTTAAAGGGACAGCACACCTTTTTAAATGTCTTCCTTCCATAGGAAATAATGAAGGATTGGGGCACTTTCTTTTGGGGCTCATAGAATTGGACCCCCTGGTCCAATCGTTTTGAAACTTGGGGGGGGGGTACTTTGGGGAGAGGCACTAGATACTATACTGAAACTTTGGTGCCTCTACCTCAAAAAACAGCTCCCCCAGAGCCCCCAAAACCTCCAGATCAATTCCCCATTATACCTTATGAGAATCGATCTTCACATAGGGAATAATGAAGTGCTCAGCAGAAGTTCCTCCCCCCCCCCCCATTTTCTGGTGACTTTAAAGTGAGGGCTTGGCCTCTCTACTCGTGAGTTGCAGTCAACTTCTTCCAAGTAACACAGACACCCCATCCCAAGAGGAAGCCTTTCCAATCGGAGACTGGAGCCTCCGGAGGGGAAAAAAATCACATGGTGGCTTTGTGGGTGGGGCTTCCCTCCTCCGGCCAGCTGACTGGGGGCGGGAAGGAGACTGGGAAAGCGGAAGAACCCCCGCTGGGACCTGGGGATTGGCAAGCCTATAGGTAGCAGAGATATAAACTTCATAAAGGACACAGACAAACACAATGAGAGGTATTGGGAGGGGGTTACTTATTTCTTCTGTTTGACTTTTATCCTGCCCTCACCCGCAAGCAGGCTCAGGGCAGGTCACAACATTCTTAAAACCATACCAAATTTAAGCAGAGTACAAGATTTAAACGGAATACAATAATAAACCATTTTAAAACGATTTGTATACATAAAACCTTGATAGGCACCAGCAAATAATGTACTCAACAGGAGGAGGTTCCATTTTCAATGCAGCTGCGGGTCTACGCAGAAACAGGAGAAGCGGTTGGATGAGTAGTGTGGTCGTGCTGCCGGGCATAGCTAAGCAGTGCAGAGCAGGTCAGGCCATTGTGGTGGAGCTGCCATCGCCTCAGCTATTGGCCTGGCAAAACATCTTCATTTTATAGGCTCTGCGGAGCTGCAGTTGATCTTTAAAAACACAAAATGCTTAAAAACGTTAAGACTCTTGCAATGTTTTGCTGCTGATGCCCCCATGCTGCCTGAAGTGGGGAGCAAACCCTTTCCCCAGCCCCCTCTCATGATCAGTGCTCTCAGCCTAGAAGCCAGGGGGAAACATTAAATGGCTGAACATTGAGAACTTTTGTACGTAAGTTGCTTCATGTGCTGGTCAAGAACATGTGAAGGTATCGTGACGTAGAGTGAGAGCTACAAAACCATAGCCTTCCCCATAAAAATAGCTACAACTCATATGAGGCAAGAATAGAGATACAATAATGTATAGTGCTCAGTATCAGTCTACTATCTGGGAGGCCTAGGTTCAAAATCCCCAGTCTACAAAAGAAATGTGCTGGATAATCTGGACATAGACTCTCACCCTAGTCCACATCACTAGCTTGTTCTTATTCCTCAGCTAAACAGTTCACACCGCTTTCCTATTGAGAAAGACTGGAAGAAGACCCAGTTGCACCTGGGAGAGCCACAGCATAATGAGCATGACAACACAGCATAATGAGCATGACACACTGTAGCTAGGCACACAAACGCTCATGCTTTGATTAAAACTTTGTTGGTCTTAAGGTGCCGCTAGTCTCAAACCTTGCTTCACACACAGACCCATGGGGGAGAACAGAGAGCCCCAAAGCATAAGCTCCCCTTGGCAGCTGAAAGAGTGGTTCCCTCTTTCTTTAGCCACCTGTTCACACAGCAGATTAAACCCCTGGGCAGGCCAGTTCTGGCCCACAGGCCATATGTTTGACACCCCTGGCCTAGAGACTTCACTGAGAAGGGTTATGGTTCGCTGATACCACATCTGCTTTGCATTTTAAAAATCTCGTGTTTGATTACTGGCAATATGAAAGTTCTCTACCTAAGACACCAGAGAGACAGTGCAGGATTCTTGAAGTGGGTAATACAGAAGCAGCTTGACTAACTGCTCGCATTCTGGGACCTGTTGCTCCCTATATCCATTTTCTATATCTTTTTTTTTTTTTGTAATAACAATTTTTATTGTAATCAAACACTTAAACAATAAAAAGGAATAATTTAACAATACATATAAAGTAGGTATTATCTCATACCAGATGGTTAATAAATTTACCATATGACCGTCGAACTACATCAACTAAAAATTATTTTGCCTTGTCACTTATACAAGCTGTTACATTAAATTAGCTAATACAAATGATATTTTTTTATTATATTAGAAATCTCACCTTGAGCCATTAAATATTCTAAAATAGGAAACCAAACGATTTCAAAGGTATTAACCTGAAGAGGATTCTGTATTGATTTTATGTTAGATGTTATTTTACTCATTAAATAAAGATTCCATAATTTTTTATGCCATAGGCTTAATGTCGGTTGTCGGTCACTTTTCCAAAGGTGAGCAATACTTGATTTTGCTGCATACATTTTCTATATCTTTTAACAGAAACAAAATAATGTGTTAGAATGAAAATGACATGGGTTACATACATACAGCCCCAATTGCTGATCAAACAAAAAGTGTAGAAGAAGAAGAAGATATTGGATTTATATCCCTCCCTCCACTCCAAAGAGTCTCAGAGGGGCTCACAATCTCCTTTACCTTCCTCCCCCACAACAGACACCCTGTGAGGTAGATGAAGATATTGGATTTATATCCTGCCCTCCACTCCGAAGAGTCTCAGAGCGGTCACAATCTCCTTTACCTTCCTCCCCCACAACAGACACCCTGTGAGGTAGATGAAGATATTGGATTTATATCCCGCCCTCCACTCTGAAGAGTCTCAGAGCGGCTCACAATCTCCCTTACCTTCCTCCCCCACAACAGACACCCTGTGAGGTAGATGAAGATATTGGATTTATATCCCGCCCTCCACTCCAAAGAGTCTCAGAGCGGCTCACAATCTCCTTTCCCTTCCCCCCCCCCCAACAGACACCCTGTGAGGTAGATGAAGATATTGGATTTATATCCTGCCCTCTACTCCGAAGAGTCTCAGAGCGGCTCACAATCTCCTTTACCTTCCTCCCCCACAACAGACACCCTGTGAGGTAGATGAAGATATTGGATTTATATCCTGCCCTCTATTCCAAAGAGTCTCAGAGCGGCTCACAATCTCCTTTCCCTTCCTCCCCCACAACAGACACCCTGTGAGGTAGATGAAGATATTGGATTTATATCCCGCCCTCCACTCCGAAGAGTCTCAGAGCGGCTCACAGTCTCCTTTACCTTCCTCCCCCACAACAGACACCCTGTGAGGTAGATGAAGATATTGGATTTATATCCCGCCCTCCAATCTGAAGAGTCTCAGAGCGGCTCACAATCTCCTTTATCTTCCTCCTCCATAACAGACACCCTGTGAGGTGGGTGGGGCTGGAGAGGGCTCTCACAGCAGCTTCCCTTTCAAGGACAACCTCTGCCAGAGCTATGGCTGACCCAAGGCCATGCTAGCAGGTACAAGTGGAGGAGTGGGGAATCAAACCTGGTTCTCCCAGATAAGAGTCCGCACACTTAACCACTACACCAAACTGGCTCTGACCCTGGTGGGTACGGTGCTGGCAGCAGGCAGAAGTTCCACAGCACAAGTGGGCAAAGAGCATCAGGTAGTCACTCAAAGCAAGGGTTCAGGCAGGAGAGCGGTCAAGAGCCAATCCAAGGTTCAGGGTGATTGTCCAGAAGCAGAGTTCAGAAGTCAGATTGTGGAGGGTCCAGTCTGGGTTCAGAGTAACAGAGGTTCCAGTCAGAGGGTCAGGATACAGGGTTGGTGGTTATGCAGCTGTGGGACAAGGTGCATCCACAATTAACAGCTTCCCCTTGCCTGGATTTATAGCTGGCTCTCCATGGGCTGTTTAGCCATTGCTAATTGTGGCATGCATCCTCGCAAGTACTCATCTCCTGCTTCATCTCATGGCAGGTGTCTGCAATGAATCAGACACTCAGCTCTCTTCTACTGAGGTGAAGGAGTGTTAGAGGAACACTGGGCCAGGCCTTCTGTTCCTCCTTCGTGTCTGGTCTGGATGCAGGGAAATCACTTGCAGTTGGTGGAGGGGGCATATCGGCTACAGCCCGTGCGTTGTTGAGAACTGGCATCTCCTGTCCTTGAAGACTGATGGGCTCCATCTCAGCTGGGTGTTCCTCCTCCTCTCTGGAGGAGGTTTCATTATCAGGCTGGTCGTTCATCTGGTCAGGCTGGCTATCAGGGTGACATATGACACAAAGCTGGATTGTGACAATAAGCTGAGGAGCTTCCATCTGCAGGCTGAATGATCAGCAGAATGATAAACAGAATTTCCTGAAATGAAAGAACAAAGCAGTTCAGTTTTGTTCATTTGCTTAGCCATTTGTCACCAAGGGTCATACTCAGCACAAATGACAGTAGACGTAAATAGTCCCTAAAAATAATTTTGCTCACAGAAGCTAGGACCAGTCCATTTCAACCATTGCACTAAAATGGTTGCATGAACATAACCTGTTTGGAAGCATTAGAAATATTATAAATAGTACAACTTTTGTTATCATTGCCATATATTAACTGTTTTCGCACACAGCTCACCTCGCAGTCACAATCCTGTTCCCTCTGCAGCGTCTGGTCGGATTTCCCACCATCTGCGCCAAAGTTACAGGAAGTGCCGCAGCTTTTGCGTAGCAAACGTAAACTACTAAAACCCAGTTTACATTTGCTACGCAAAAGCCGCGGCACTTCCTGTAACTCCAGCGCAGATGGTGGGAAATCCGACAGATGCTGCAGAGGGAACAGGATTGTGACTGCGAGGTAAGTTGTGTGTGAAAACGGTCATTAACTGTTATTCTCAAACAGATCAATGAGAACTGGGTGTATAAAGTTCTGTGTGAATCCTAAGAAGCCCACAAACAGGGCTGCCCTGAATGGCATTTCTAAGCACAGTGTTTCCATTTTCCATTCATCTTTGGACTAGCTATGGAAGTTTCCCCTGATTCAGTATCAGCCCTGATCTAGATAGCACAGGCTAGCCCAATTTAATCAGAAACTCGGCAAGGTTGGCTCTGGTTAGTGTTTGAATGGGAGACCACCAAGAAACTCCGGGGTCCCTATGCAGAGGCAGGCAATGGCAAGTCATCTCATGTCTTGCAAACCCTACAGGGGCACTGTAAGTCAGATGCAACTGGAAGCGAGTAAGTAAGGAAATAAGGACAAGTGCTATATCTACAGGAGCTGTTTCATTCTCATGGGCTGCTCCTGCTACAACAATAAAATGCTCAGCTTGTATACAGCTTTTTGTCAAGCAGGGCAATTTGGAGGGGATAGAGGCACAATTGCTGCCTCACATAAAAAAGAAGGCACAGACCAGCAGATTGAAAGAGCTGCAGAGACCAGGGGAAAGAGTGCAGGAGATTAGTAGTCCCCCCCCCCCCTTCCCTATTATAGGCAACTTGCCTGATCTAAAAACTGGATAAAAATAAAGACAGAGTGCTAAAAAAAAACCAAACTGAACACATAGCACTGTCAAGCATGAGATTTCAAAATGACCAGTCCTTGAGTTTTGAAACCAAGTTTGGTTTATTGATAATCCATGTGGCTCAGCTGAGCTAGGTATTGGAACCGATACATTGTAACATCAGAGTACATGAAGGTCAGAGCGCCTGCTCCGGCCGCAACGCCACTGAGGATGTTCTCCGCAGCTGAGAACGAAACGTCTGGAAGGAAAACTTTCTCCAGTAGAACACGGCACTTGAGCCCGAAAGATTCTACAAACCCTAAATTAGAGTACATGCTTTAAAATGGCACATCAAAGGTTCTATAAACAATTCCACATTCACGTGTGAAATTCACACTCTAAACTCCTTATCTATATTACGGCTAGCACATCCTGGGTCCAGGCCTGGCTGGGTCTGGGAACATGTCCCAGGAGGTCTTATCTTCAACGACCATACATACAGATATAGGCAGTTGGGGAGATACATAGATTAGTGATGACAAAAGGCCAAATTATCTTTCTATATGGGAGAAGACGGCAAATATAGAACATGAGAGATCTCGGATGCCTTTAATTATATTTACAAAGCACCGCAGCTGTGAAAGGTACAAGCGTCATAAATCCATATATCAAGAGGGGGAGATCTGCTCTTTAAAACAAAATAAAACATTTGGTGTGTGCGGAATTAACCCTGCTTCTGCTTCTTCATTTCTTGAAGCATATTTAGCTTCGCGCTAAACATGTTTTATGTGCTTATTTGAAAAAAAAAAAGTTTCTACTTTTCTCCAGTCAAGCAGAGCCCAAAGTAGCTTACAATTTGTGTCATACCCAATGGTGCAATGCAATAGAAACAACAGCCGCCGCCAAAAAAATCTTTCAGATATACCACATTTCAGGCAGGACGCATACAAGACAGCCTGTATCGGCACATATAAGAATATAAAATAGAAGGCTTGGCCAGGTTACATATTAAAAGAATACATAATTCCTACATATTAAAAGAATACATAACTCCTACAGGTCTGGATGGTCTGGGACCTGCCTACCTTAGGGACCGTCTCTCCCCACATGTCCCCCAGAGAGTGCTGAGGTCGGGGTCTCAGAACCTCCTTATAATCCCTGGGCCAAAGGAGGCCCGTCTGAAAGCGACCAGGGACAGGGCCTTCTCGATTGCAGCTCCCTGTTGGTGGAATCAGCTCCCGGAGGAGGTGAGGGCCCTGCGGAACCTTGAACAGTTCCGCAGGGCCTGTAAAACAACCCTCTTCCAGTTGGCATATAATTAACTGTGAGCAGAATGCCTGAATATTAAATCTTAAACATCAGATTACTGAATATTGGAAATTTGAAGGACTGATTTAAGGAATAGTAGCATAGTGTATATCGATGTGAGTTTTATGTATTTTTAGGCTTTTATGTATTTTATTGTATAATTTTAATTGTATTTAAATCGACCTTGTTAGCTTTTATTGTTGTAAGCCGCCCTGAGCCCACCTCGGTGGGGTAGGGCGGGATATAAATCGAATAAAGTAAAGTAAAGTAAAGTAAAGAATAAAATTAGGATTACGAGATAAAAACAAAGCAAGCAACATAGTAAAAACCTGATACATGGTACTACTTATCAGGATGAGTAACCATAGCTTTATATATAAAAAAAAACCTTTGCTACTAATTCAGTTATTTCCAGATCAGAATTATCAAGCAGGTTTTCAGGAGGGACAGGTTTTTGGTCATTCCCTAGGCAGAGATGCTTATAGTTTCACAGGTACCAGGGAAGACAGAGCTGAGCAGCTGGTCTTCCTCAACTCTGGCTGGAAACAATCTGTCACAACAGCAGCTTTCTCCTAATTAGATTCCATTAGAAGGAAGCAGTTAAACTGGATAGACGGAGAGACAGCTGGACCAGGGCTGTAGCCAGGATTTAAGGTTTGGAGGAGCCAAGGGGCCACCAATAGTTCCCTCCCCACAGTTCCGCAACATCCTGTGCCCGACAGTTGGAGTCCTCAGGTCAGGTCCATGGTGGGAGCAGCAGAGGCGCAAAAAGAGGGGCCGAAAGAGGGGCGCACAAGCCAGCAGTGCAAGTCAAGCCAATCTCCACGGGAGGAGAGAAAACCCCAGGTGCTGCCTGCCTGACCCCCCCTCCCCCGCAAGGCAGGCCACTCTGCATGGCCATGCCGGGATCTTCTTAGCGCCACTCCTGCGCTCCTCCTCCCTTGCCATGGTCACCAGGCGGGTTGCTCTAATCCTCACCTTCACACTGCAAGCCTTCCCTCCCCAGCAGAAGCTCCCCCTGAAGACAGCCCCTGTCAGCTTCTCTGCCTGCAGTTTGCAAGGAGGGCAAGCCCAAGCCAGGATTGATACTCTGCTGCTCAGCCATGGCCCCTCCTCCCCCTTGCCCTAGCATTTTTTTCTGGAACAGTCACTGAAGACAGTCAGCAGCATACTTGATCAAAGTAATGTCAGCCAGCGGTGGTGAGTGATGGGGAATTCAAAGGAAGGGGAGGTGTAGTGTATCGCTAGGATGCCATTACGATATAACGCAAGGACGATAGACCAAGCAAACGCGGCCATGTGCAGAGGCGACTGGGCTGCCCCCAGGCGACTCAGCACAGGGCGCGAATCACCCCGCCCATCACAGGCTGTGGCGGGAAGTTTAACTGGCCAGGATTGGGCTGGCCAGCCAGGGAGGTTGTTCCGGGATATTGTATATAAGCGGGGCCCGGCCCGCGTGTTCTCTCTCTTGCAACGTGCTCCTAATAAAGAATGTTGCCCTACTTGCGTCTCCCGTCTGAGTACATTACAGGAGGGACGGTAGCTCAGTGGCAGAGCATCTGTTTGGTAAGCAGAAGGTCCCAGGTTCAATCCCTGGCATCTCCAAAAAAGGGTCCAGGCAAATAGGTGTGAAAAACCTCAGCTGGAGACCCTGGAGAGCCGCTGCCAGTCTGAGCAGACAATACTGACTTTGATGGACCAAGGGTCTGATTCAGTATAAGGCAGCTTCATATGTTCACACAGATCTCTGCTCATGCAAGTTGAAATAAATAAGCCTAAAATTGATTATTAAATAGCCTTCAAAATTGTAATTTAAACGCTGCAATGCTGTGCATTTTGGGGAGGGAAAGTGGCTCAGTGGTAGAGCATCTGCTTGGTAAGCAGAAGGTCCCAGGTTCAATCCCCGGCATCTCCAAAAAAGGGTCCAGGCAAATTGATGTGAAAAATCTCAGCTTGAGACCCTGGAGAGCCGCTGCCAGTCTGAGAAGACAAGACTGACTTTGATGGACCGAGGGTCTGATTCAGTATAAGGCAGCTTCATATGTAGGAGGGATGGTGGCTCAGTGGTAGAGCATCTGCTTGGGAAGCAGAAGGTCCCAGGTTTAATCCCTGACATCTCCAAAAAAGGGTCCAGGCAAATAGGTGTGAAAAACCTCAGCTTGAGACCCTGGAGAGCCGCTGCCAGTCTGAGTAGACAATACTGACTTTGATGCACCAAGGGTTTGATTCAGTATAAGGCAGCTTCATATGTCCATATGTCCAAACCTATAACAGGGTTTTGATTGGAGGGGCCTGGACCTCCCCTGTAGGTATGGGCCTGAACTGGATTCGGCTCCCCTTGTCAGTGCATGCCATTTTTATAATGCAATAGACAGTGAGTTGGATCCGACACAGTGGCTTTTTTTCATATTTACTTTTTAAAATTAAACCTTTTAAAATGATGCACGGCAAATGCAGTCAAATATTCACAAAATAGCTTAACCCTTTAAATCCCCCCCTCCCCCCCAGACGAAACCCTACAATAATATATCTATATCATTATCCTAGGATCAGATTCAGATAGGCAAAGTTCAAGAGGTAGATACAACAAGATCATAGGAGTGTTTTCATGGCGGCAAGAGCTTCCACCTATGGAGTATGATTTTTGTGACTCTCCCTTTCAACAGGAGCCTGAAATGCCCCTCCCCTCCCCGAATGCTACTCCTAGGCATTACCTCCCCCACATAAACAGGATTTCATGGGGCATTTCAGGCAGATGCAGGATCTGCAAAAGGCCATGGCCAGGAATCTTTGCACCTGCAGAAATGGTGCATTGGATCCACATCAATGTTTCCCAGCCTTCCTCTTGAAGTTCCCAGGAATGAAAGCAAAAAGATAACTTGTGTGTAGGGTTGCCAATCCCCAGGCGGGGGCAGGGGATCCCCTGGTTTGGAGACCCTCCCCCCCCCGCTTCAGGGTTGTCAGAAAGCGGGGGGAGGGGACTCAGGGGAGGGAAATGTCTGCTGGGAACTCTATTATTCCCTGTGGAGATTTATTCCCATAGAAAATCATGGAGAATTGATCTGCGGGTATCTGGGGCTCTGGGGGGGCTGTTTTTGGGGGTAGAGGCACCAAATATTCAGTATAGCATCTAGTGCCTCTCCCCAAAATATCCCCCAAGTTTCAAAACGATTGGACTAGGGGATCCAATTCTGTGAGCCCCAAAAGAAGGTGCCCCTATCCTTCATTATTTCCTATGGAAGGAAGGCATTGAAAAGGTGTGCCGCCCCTTTAAATGTGATGGCCAGAACTCCCTTTGGAGTTCAATGATGCTTGTCACAGCCTTGATCTTGGCTCCACCCCTAATGTCTCCTGGCTCCACCCCCAAAGTCCCCAGATATTTCTTGAATTGGACTTGGCAACCCTACTTGTGTGATAGTTTGTGTCTTCTTCTGTATGCTCTTGAAGTGAGAAATCTGGGAGGCATTCAGTGAGTGTTCTCTAGAATTTCAGTTCACTCGAGGAGAAAGATTTGCAGCAGGCAATGTGTTTCCCATTGAAACTGGTGGAAATGACTATTGGATTCGTTTTCTAACATGTTAATTCCCCTGTTAAAGAAATCAATTCAATTTTTTTTTATAACAAAAGAACCAAATCTGACTTCTCTGTTTTTTAAATATGCAGATCGTTTTAGACTCAGCTCTAACCAAACTAATTTAAGTTTTTGTGTTTGCTTTTAATACAAAGCACTACATGCTGTTTGGGATTTATCAACAGATTAACGTATTATATGATGTAATGTGAATCCATATGAAACTATCCGCATGTTGAAATCATCCTCAGAAGGCACTCTTGCTTCTTGAAGGTCTCGTTGGCAATCATCAACAGAGACCTCAAGATTGAGGGTCTTCTTCCCCAGAAAGATTTGTCTTTTCTCTTCCTTGATGACATCTTATTGCTGGCTCCAAACTCATCTTTTGAGTGCCCTTTGGGGGGGTCTGTGGTTAGTGTTAAGGGTTGTGTATGTTTCTGCTACCTCTGTGTTATTTGGTTGATCGCATCTGGTTGCTTTAATTATTTCTGCGGCATTTTCTTAAATGCTTTTTTTTTTCTCCATTTGAGATTGTCAGATTTTAATTGTTCCTTTAATTGCTTTTTAATTATTCCTTAGCTGCCTTAGTTGAGTCAAAAGGCGAGTTTCAAAATAGTTACTGCAATTACTATCTACTGTATTAATATCACTATTGTAATAAACTTAGTGGGGTGATAAGGGGGTAGCATTGCAAGATACAGGTTGAGAAACTCCTGGAGATTTGGCAATGGACCCTGGGTAGGTCAGGGATACGGGTGGAATCCAATGGCACAGAGTCCACCTTCCAAATCATCCATTGCCTCCAGGGGAACTTATCTCTGTAGTCTGCAATTGAGCTGTAGTTATGACTGATCCCCAGGTCCCACCTGGAGGTTGGCATCCGTAGCCTAGCTAGCTTCTCTTCACATCAGGATGTGACCAGGATGCTTCTCTTCACATCAGGATGTGACCAGGATGTGACCTGCTCAGTGGTCATGCAGTTTCTGCCTGCTCATTTTCAAGCTTCATCATACAATCATAGCCTTAAGATGTGTTAGGCACATCTTTAGGCATAGGCAGCAAGATTTCCTTGTTTACCCATTTAGATTCAGAAAAGGGAAGTGGTGAAGCTGCCTAACTAGCTGACAAGCTTTCTGAGAAACAAGAGAGACCGTTTGGTTCACGGAGGAAGTCGTCGTCTTCTTAAACATATTCTGCAGTTCTGAAGAAAGCCAAAAGTCTGGGAGTTCAAGGATTTACTGGATCGCACCCAATCTTGGTAATCAACTGGGAGTCCTACAAAAAAAACAACTGGGAGTCTGACATCTAGCTTCCTAGCAATATTAGCACACATATGTCTGTAACTGGCTAGCCAAGAAGAACAGCAATGGACTCACGTCAGCTTCCCTACCGGTCAGAAGTGGGCAGCTGGACTCCAGATAACCTGGCAGACTACTTCAAGAGGGTAAGTGGCATTTCGTTTCAACTGCTGCGTCTTTACACTGCAAGTAATATTCGTGTTGTAACTTTAGGAAAGTCTCCGGGAAGCCATTTTGATTGTTGTAATACTTTCTCCTGAAAGAGGCACAGGACTTGCTAGAAATACTTCCAAATTCACCAGCCTGAAAGGCCAGGTTTTTTTGTTTAGTGGTTTGCACCTCAACCCATCCCTCTCATCTAGTCGGTCAGCTCCTCATCTGCTTTGCCTACCATCACATATAGGGTTGCCAATCCCCAGGTGGGGGCAGGGGATCCCCCGGTTTGGAGGCCCTTCCCCCACTTCAGGGTCATCAGAAAGCAGGGGGAGGGGAGGGAAATGTCTGCTGGGAACTCTATTATTCCCTATGGAGATTTATTCCCATAGAAAATCATGGAGAATTGATCCGAGGGTATCTGGGGCTCTGGGGGGGCTGTTTTTTGGGGTAGAGGCACCAAATATTCGGTATAGCATCTAGTGTCTTTCCACAAAACATCCCCCAAGTTTCAAAAAGATTGGACCAGGGGGCCCAATTCTATGAGCCCCAAAAGAGGGTGCCCCTATCCTTCATTATTTCCTATGGAAGGAAGGCATTGAAAAGGTGTGCCGTCCCTTTAAATGTGATGGCCAGAAGTCCTTTTGGAGTTCAGTTATGTTTGTTGCAGCCTTGATCTTGGCTCCACCCCTAATGTCTCCTGGCTCCACCCCCAAAGTCCCCAGATATTTCTTGAATTGGACTTGGCAACCCAAATCACATGGATTATAAACTTTCTGGAAATAACCTAGCATGCTGTTGGAGCTAAATAAGCATTCTGAGTAACAGAACCAGGCAACATGTATCTGATGAACACAACTTTGACTCTCAAAAGCATATAACTTGAAAAATCTTTGTTGGTCTCCAAGGTCCTATGGGATTAGAATCTCACACAGGCAACCTTTAGGGTTTTACGCATGATCTTCTAGAGGAAGGTGGGAAGACTGACTTAAAAAGCAGGGTCTCATCCACAACAATAGCTAAATACCGGGGATGATACGTACAATAGATCTCCAGCAATAGTCCAAGAAGAGGAGCTATTCAGAATGGGATAAAGTGCAAGCAAGATGCAGAAAATTGGAGAGCCAGTTTGGTATAGTGGTTAAGTGTGCGGACTCTTATCTGGGAGAACCGGGTTTGATTACCCACTCCTCCACTGGAACCTGCTGGAACGGCCTTGGTTCAGCCATAGCTCTGGCAGAGGTTGTCCTTGAAAGGGCAGCTGCTGTGAGAGCCCTCTCCAGCCCCACCCACCTCACAGGGTGTCTGTTGTGGGGGAGGAAGGGAAAGGAGATTGTGAGCTGCTCTGAGACTCTTCAGAGTGGAGGGCGGGATATAAATCCAATATCCTCATCTACCTCACAGGGTGTCTGTTGTGGGGGAGGAAGGGAAAGGAGATTGTGAGCCGCTCTGAGACTCTTCGGAGTGGAGGGCGGGATATAAATCCAATATCTTCATCTACCTCGCAGGGTATCTGTTGTGGGGGAGGAAGGTGAAGGAAATTGTGAGCCGCTCTGAGACTCTTCGGAGTGGAGGGCGGGATATAAATCCAATATATTCATCTCCCTCACAGGGTGTCTGTTGTGGGGGGGAGGAAGGGAAAGGAGATTGTGAGCCGCTCTGAGACTCTTCGGAGTGGAGGGCGGGATATAAATCCAATATCTTCATCTACCTCGCAGGGTGTCTGTTGTGGGGGAGGAAGGTGAAGGAGATTGTGAGCCGCTCTGAGACTCTTTGGAGTGGAGGGCGGGATATAAATCCAATATCTTCATCTCCCTCACAGGGTGTCTGTTGTGGTGGAGGAAGGGAAAGGAGAGTGTGAGCCGCTCTGAGACTCTTCGGAGTGGAGGGCGGGATATAAATCCAATATCTTCATCTACCTCACAGGGTGTCTGTTGTGGGGGGGAGGAAGGGAAAGGAGATTGTGAGCCGCTCTGAGACTCTTCGGAGTGGAGGGCGGGATATAAATCCAATATCTTCATCTCCCTCACAGGGTGTCTGTTGTGGGGGGGAGGAAGGGAAAGGAGATTGTGAGCCGCTCTGAGACTCTTCGGAGTGGAGGGCGGGATATAAATCCAATATCTTCATCTACCTCGCAGGGTGTCTGTTGTGGGGGAGGAAGGTGAAGGAGATTGTGAGCCGCTCTGAGACTCTTCGGAGTGGAGGGCGGGATATAAATCCAATATCTTCATCTCCCTCACAGGGTGTCTGTTGTGGGGGGGAGGAAGGGAAAGGAGATTGTGAGCCGCTCTGAGACTCTTCGGAGTGGAGGGCGGGATATAAATCCAATATCTTCATCTACCTCGCAGGGTGTCTGTTGTGGGGGAGGAATGGAAAGGAGATTGTGAGCCGCTCTGAGACTCTTCGGAGTGGAGGGCGGGATATAAATCCAATATCTTCTTCTTCTTCTTCTAAATTGCCTCCATGTGGCCTGGCCCATCTCACAGACTTTCTGCATCATGTATTTTTTTCCCTACCACACAGGGAACTGTTTGTACTCTTAAACATAATTAATTTATATATTTATTTGCATTCACATGTAATCCCAGAACGTTCAAAGTTTCATAGCTGTGTTCAAATATAGTATGTTACGTTCACTCTGGTGGGTAATAGTGCTGGTTGATAATAGCTATGAATAGCTATGCCCTAAACTGGATATCCCAGGCTAGCTAATTCTTGTCAGATCTTGGAAGCTCTAAGCTGGATCAGCCCTGGTTAGTATTTGGATGGGAGACCTCCAAGAACATCCAGAGTTGCAAAACAGAGGCAGGCGATGCCAGAAAAACCTCAGAATGTCTCATGTCTTGAAAACCCCACAGGGTCACCATAAGTCAGCAAAAAAAAGAGCTATAACAGCAAAAAAAAAAGCCATGAATAGTGTTCCTCCCCACTCGTCACAGACTTCTTAGTTTAGTCTGCTTATGCAACTTGTCTTTTAAAAGTGTTAAAAGAGCATTTTCTAGCTCCCGCTAACTTAATTTAGAGGGAACACTGCCCTCCGGTTAGTTCAGCCATTCCTAATCAAGAGATGGAAAAGAGTTCCCTTGGGTGAAGCAGAATCAAGATTGTGGGGATTTTCCTGTGAGGTCATGCAAGGTTTGTCATTATTAGCCATGCTCTTTAGTATAGGAAGCCACTGAGTGAGAAATTTGGAATTCTAGAGTCATCGATATGGTAATGCCATCCAGTCAGGCCTCAGATTCAGTGGGAGCTCACAGGAGCACAGCTCCTGAATCTTTCTGAGAGTTCCACCTCCTCCTCCTGAGAGTTGCACCTCCTTGTCCATTGAATATCATGTGCAGCTGCATAACAATTCCTGGATGAGCTCCACCACCTTTTTTCCCTACAAAACAACCCCAGCATCCAGTTATATATTTCCTTGTCTACTCATCCATTTGCAGTGGTCTCGATCCTGAGCCAGAGCCTGAAGACTATGATTAGGCAACCAGTGGCAGGGCTTTTTCTGTGGTGGCACCTTGCATTTGGAATGCCCTCTCCCATGAGGCTTGCCTGGTGTCTAGCTTACTTTCTTTTAGGCACCAAGCTAAAATGTTCCTTTTTAACCAGGCTTTTAGCTAAGGGATTTTGTCTTTTAAAAGTGTTATGATCTGCTTCTGGTCCTGGGATACTTTGATTACATAATTTTAGGCTGCTCAGTGAGTGTCTTAGGCCACTATTATGCCCTGGTTGTTTTAATGGAAGTGGCCTGTTTTTTTATTATTGTCTTTTAATGGCACTGTATTATGCTAGCTGTAAGCTGCCTTAAGCAGGTCTCTGGGAAAGTAGCATATACTTTAAAAAAAACTAAATAAATAAGGGTAAATACACTGAAACTGAAAGCAGAGGGGAGTTTTGTTGGTAAATGGACCAAGGCTGGTCTGCTTATGCAACAGACAAAGTTGTTAGAACTTTTGTGTTGTGAGCCGCCCTGAGCCCACTTCGGTGGGGTAGGGCGGGATATAAATCAAATCAAATCAATAAATAAAATAAACAGGTCACTAAGTTTAAATAGCTGGGAGTATTGTTCAGTGCTAATCTTTTGTGGAGACCTCACATGACATCAGTAATAAGTGCTGTGAAGAGCATTGGGAAAGCAATCACTAGATTCTTTTATACCAGGGGGACTGTGACCCTTTCTGCTTTTGTGTTTACTATGGCTCTCACCTCCCACCTCCGTTGCTTTAAAAACCTGCTTCCATATTCACATACACACTCACCTCACTCTCCCATCTGATTTTGAAATTCCTGCCACATCCTTTTCCCAGCATTCTGCTGTCACTCCTCTGTATCTCCGTAGTTTCCAAGAGCGGTTTTTCAGAGCAGTATTTCCCCTCCCCTCCTCTTAATTTGCTTTCATACCTTTAAAAGCAGAAACATTTCCTCGGACTTTCCCCCTCCTCTCCCCCAGCAGGCTAATTGGTCTGTTCTTATTGGTCAGTTTCACGCTATGCATGTCTTTTGAAATAGGAGATGAGGGACAGTGGCTTAGTGGTAGAGCATCTGCTGGGAAGCAGAAGGTCCCAGGTTCAATCCCCGGCATCTCCAACTGAAAAGGGCCCAGGCAAATAGGTGTGAAAAACCTCAGCTTGAGACCCTGGAGAGCCGCTGCCAGTCTGAGAAGACAATACTGACTTTGATGGACCCAGGGTCTGATTCAGTATAAGGCAGCTTCATATGCAGGAGGGATGGTGGCTCAGTGGTAGAGCATCTGCTTGGTAAGCAGAAGGTCCCAGGTTCAATCCCCGGCATCTCCAACTAAAAAAGGGTCCAGGCAAGTAGGTGTGAAAAACCTCAGCTTGAGAACCTGGAGAGCCGCTGCCAGTCTGAGTAGACAATACTGACTTTGATGGACCAAGGGTCTGATTCAGTATAAGGCAGCTTCATATGTTCAAAGTAATTGCTTAGTTTAGATGCTGGGCTATTTTGTATTTGAGGGGGGGAAAGTTTTCCTTTTAAATTGACTCTGACCACAAACATTTCAAACATGAGAATAATGCTGTAGAACTTTCTTTGTTTAATTTACCATCTCGACATCTCCTTTTGTTATTTCTAAATAACAATGGGGGGAACTCATGTCTCTGCCTCCTCTCCAACCAAGTGGTCATTTTCTCATTGGTATGTAGAATATATACACAACAGAAATTAGAGAGAGAGAGAAAGATGTAGAATGCAGGCACGGCATTAAAAGTAAACCAAATCAACTCGACTTCGGTGTAAATCAGAGGTAAGCTGTCTATGCAAAATGGACCAATATGTACCTTCAATGCTCAGAGCATTTAACTCTAAGGCAGCTGGTCATTTGTTATATGTGGCTAAATAGAGGCTGTTACTGAGGTTACTGGCTGACCACTTAATTAACTTTCTTTGTGGTATATTGGGGGGGGGGGCATGCATGTGGCCAGTGTTGTTCGAAGAACTGAAGTGGGTGAAATCTCTTACGAAGCTAAGACATGGAGGAGGGCATTAAATTTAAAGTTATACCGCAATCAGATCCAGAGCTAAATATGCTTAGTCTTATTAAATTAGACAATCATAAGAGCAAGTGGGATAAATTGCTGAATGATAAGCTAATGTGCCTGGGGATTTCAATAGAATTGATGGGGAGAGTGAATGTCGATGAATTAAGATATCTGATTGAAATGTTTTTTGAAACATCTGGTTCATAAAAATACAGCAATAAGGTCAAAAAGAGTTTGGCCGTTTTCACACTAGCATTTACTCCGGTGTAGCACCCCATTTACCTCCGGATCTTTTCCTGGTTTTCGCACCTGTTGCTCCGGCGCTGCGTCTTGCTCCGGTGCTGCAGGGGTTTCACGCCGGAGTTTCTAGATCCACCTCCTTCCGGAGTTTTTGAAAACCTCCGGATCCACACCGGATCCACTCCTCGGAGTTTGCTGTGGGAAATCCATCCACGCCGGATCGACTGCTTTGTGGGCATCACCCTCTCCCTTTCCGTCCTCCCACCCCATCCACCCCCTTGGCCAATCATCAGCCCTTCGCGGCGCTTCCCAAAAGTGCCCGCACGGCCATTTTTTTTTTAACTTCATATTTCTTGCGTAATAGCGATATTTTGAAATTAACAACAAAAAAAAACCCCTCCTGCATTATTTCGCTGTTGCGTTATCTCGCAATTGCATTATACATTGTTGGGGGGGGGAGAAATTTGGCGTGGGCCAAAGCGTTCATGTGTGTGTGTTTTAAAAAGGCAATGCCTCCCTCAGCTGTGCCACCAGGATTTCTGGACCTGCACAAAATCGCCATGTATAAAATGGGAAGTTGGAGTCCTGCATTCTTCTCCCTGGCTACATTCCGCTCGGTTAGAAAATAGACGCGAGCTCGCTCTTCACATGCGCCACAGAAGGGGAAGGAGAGAATGGGGGGGGGAGCTCTGGCGGCAGGAATCAGTCAGGTCCCCGTTGCAAGCGCCAGCCAGGGAGGGGAAAGAGCGCAGAGGAAATCCCAGCTTCGCCACCCGGGAGGGAGCGAGGCTGGGAAAGGAAGAAGCTGCCACACACACACACACACAAACCCCTCGATTTCTCTCTCTTCGTTATTGCGATATTTCGCAACTTCAGAATTTGGGGGGGGGGGGAATCTAGTGCTAGGATTCTCCACTGTGAATGCTTCTGTTAATACATAAAGGGCTGTGGAGGATTCTACAGCTGCAGCCAATCCATAAGCAGCAGCAGCACACGTGATGTGGTTTGTCCACGAAAAGAAGGGGAAGGAACAGCTGTGACTGCCGATGTTACGTTAGTACGTCCTTACGCAACCAGACTTGCGCTTAAAAAAAAAATGATTGACAGGGCATCGAACTCAAGTCGATGCCAGTGGGAAAACGATTTGAGCCGGGGCTTCATGGAAAGCGACTCCGCAAATGAGTCCATGTGCGAAAACGAGGAAAATGAGCCGGACATAATTGCGCCGTGGAATAAGGGGAGCAAACGCTAAGTGCGAAAACGACCTTTGTCAACCTTTATCGCTGGCATTCCCCTATCAGTTAGCATCCCAATGTTTTAAAAATTAAAAATTGTGATCTAACATATACTAAATATAGACATGCTCTTAATTTGACACATCTTAATGCTCTGCCAACTGTAGTCTTGACAGGTTATCCATATGCGGATAGAACATGCAATTGAGATCTTAATCACATTGTATCTATTGACCACATATTTTTAAGCTGCTTGGAATTTTTAATTTAATTTAATTTTTCCATTGATATTCTGCCCTATCCCGCAAGCAGGCTCAGGGCAGCTTACAACAATAAAAACAACATATTACCCTTATTACAACCTTTATTAATAAAGGGTACCTTTAATATTAAGATTTTAAGTATATAACACTGGTGGGGGTCAAGTAACGGGGGGAGGGGTGGGTAGAAAGTAATATATGGGATAGATAAAAAAGTAATTATTAATGATGTAAGAAATTGAAATTTATTACCATATGTTACTAATAAAATTGTTTGAAGATCAAGGAACAACAATAAAAACAACATATTAGAATTAAAAAACCACAAATCAAAATTAAAACAGCACCATAAAAACAGGTATTATCAAATCAGAGGCAGCAAACAGTAAACAATAGTTAAGCATCGGAAGCAAAACCATGCAACAGCATGTAGGCTGGTAGCTGTCAACACAACTTAAACACCATGATGATAAGGTGCTGATAAGGGGCTGGGGGAAGCAATGACTTTCAAAGGATGCCCGCTGGACCAGTTAAAAACCAGGCAGAAGAGCTCCATCTTGCAGGCCCTGCAAAACCTGGATAAGTGCCTCAGGGCCTGGATCTCCAGGCAGAGTTCATTCCACCAGATAGGGGTACAGACCAAAAAGGCCCTGGCCCTTGTTAAAGTTAGTCGGGCATCCTTAGGACCAGGGATCACAAGATGTTGAGTAGCAGACCTCAGAGCCCGGGGGGGGGTCAAATAGGCTGTCCTGGCCATAAAGGCCTGAAAGGTAAGGACCAAGGAGCTGATTTTCCTCCCTACTTAGTAAGGACTCTGCTTCTCCAACTGCTGAGACTCCTAAGCTACTGAGCAGTGTAGATGGATAGGTTACATACAGGGTGATTAGATTTTTGGCTGCCTTTGTAGAAATATAGAAACATTCAAAAGCAGCTGCACAAACCTCATCATATTTTGTTGGGGAGATCTCATTATGTGGGTAGCATCCCATTAGTTCCTTAAACATAAACTCTTAGTGGCTGTTCAAGACCAGTGGGTCAAATGAACAGTAATAGAAAAGGAAGTGTTTTTTTGGGGGGGTGGATTGATCTGCCTAGTCTGGATGGTACCCTTTTGTCCTTTTCTGAGCATGTGAAGAACCTAGGAAAGTTTCTTTTTAAGAAACAGATAAGTACTGTGGCCAGGAATGCCAAATCAAATCGAAAGCTCCATGCCCCTCTTTGATTGTACCAGTTTAGCCAAATTGATTCACACTTCTGCATTCTCCAGATTGGTCTATTGTAATATGTTCTGCATGAAGCAGCACTTGAATATAACTTAAAAACTGCAGTGATCCAGGATGCAGCAATCTTTCTTGTGGGAGAGCATTACATGTATGTGACATCACTTTTTAATCAACTGCACTGGCTTTCAGTGTGTTTCCATGTCCAGTTCAAGACATTGGGTTTTGACCTATAAAGACTCACACATCTAAAGGACTGCCTTTCCTAGTAAACACCCACAGGTCAGTTGAGGTCCATGCTGTGTCTTCTGCTGGTGATTACATCCTTTTGAAGAATACATCTGGTATCTGTAAGAGGCATAGTATTCTCTGTTGCCCCTCCCAATCTATGGAAATACTTGCCAATGGAAGTGCTGTGTGTACTTTCTTTGACAAGATTTCATAAGGTATGAAATTTCAGAGAGTTCTGAGAGAGAGCAGAGAAGCTCTGAGAGAAAGCAGAGAATAAATGATATAAGCTGGGGAAGTTGCTGAGAATTTCTGAGTTTGTGTGACTGCTGAAAATTCTGAGTTTGTGGTTGCTGGGGAACTGCTGTCTGTGTGGTTTGAGTGGGCTGAAGGTGAAGGTGATTGAAGGTGATTGTTGCTGATGGATTAGGAGTGGCTGTGTTCCCCACCCTCTTTGCATTATTAAGCTGAGCCTTGCCAGAGGTGCGAGCCAGTCTGAGTAGACAATACTGACTTTGATGGACTAGGTGTCTCTGATTCAGTATAAGGCAGCTTCATGCATTTATGTGTACAGATGGTTTAGTTGTGGAGAAAGAGTGATTTCTTAATAATCTTCCCCAAATCACTTTCTCCCAGCATAATTTCAATAGCCTGGATGGACAAAGAGCTAGTTTGCAAGAAGTAGACTTCGCAATCCAAAGCACTCTACTGATATCAGTCTGGGAGACCAACCAGAAAGCAACCATAGAACTCTGACAAGAGGCTGCCTCAATTTGCCCAGACAGGATCTACCCTCTGACTGACATCTAAATCAGACTGAATGAGAAAGTTTTTGTCAGGGGAAAAACGTTATCAATGTCCCCAACATGCCTCTGGAACCCAATACAAAGTAGATAAATTCAGAAGTGACAGCGTCTACACCAGGAACACGTGGAAGGACAGACAAAGCCACCCTCCTTCTTTATCCCATAGTTCAGGGTTGATGAAGAACAGAATATTCAGATGGAAATAACAAACGATTTGTATCCTCCGGTACACACATGCCATTTCGGTGTACTAAATAAGAGGCTCCAGTAAGTACACACATGCCGTTTCAGTATACTAAATAAACATGCCATTTCAGTATGATACTAAATAAGAGGCTAACGACATGACTATGAACAAGCCACTGCATCATTGAGATGATAAAATAAGTTGACTATGTCTAATTTCAATGCTAAGCTCCATAGCAGCAATTTGCATTGTTGACTCTGTTGCGGGTAGTTGTCCTCTACGGCTTAACAGCACACTAAGAATGCATTATGCCATTGTATACCACCAGAGGTAGCATATTGTATTGGACTCCATGGCCCTTCAACACTAACATCTTTGGGTCATCTCACTCGGATAAAAGGAGAACAGGAAGACTGTCCGCTGCTGCAGCATTTTAGACATTCTCTGAATGTAATCATTCATCAAATCATTTGCAAAGCCAAATTATTGCAATGGCGTTGAAACCGATTCTTTCTTAACCTTCCCTTTCCTTCTGCACAGTCCCTATGGTCTACCTGGTGTCCTTTCGTAAGGATCGTGCTCATGCCTACGCCTTTACTGAGGTTGTTTATTATACCATTACAATAAGTAATCAATGTAGAAACAGAAGCATTCCATTTAGCATAAATCATATACGTTAACTATATGACATCTCAACAAGTCCATAATATCATTCCGAATACTCACTTGTCTATCTGCATCTTGTTAGCCTTGAAAAGTAGTTATAATGATAACATTATGAGTTACACATTTTGTTGTTGGTCTGGGTTTGTTCGATGGCGTCTCTCTCTGCGGTGAGGCAAATGGTCTCTACTTTATCAGGACAAGTCACCTGTTACCCAGAGAAATTATATCTTTTCAGAACACTTAAAATACTTTCTTGCAGCTCTTGTTTTGCAGTCCAATTGTGTGTGTGTTTGTGTGTGTGTGTGTGTGTGACACACGCGTATGCACTTTGTGCATGTGCGCAAAAAGTGGAAAGTGGCTGTACTTTGGGAATATTGTTTATTAACATGTAAGCAACAATATTCTAAGAGGAGAAAGTTGTAGATCTACTTCTTTCTGTAATCAGACTCTAAACCCCGCAACTGAATTTATCCCAGATCGCTTGCAACTGGTTAGTATAATGCTAAAGCACATTTGGGAATAGCTCCTTGTCAAGACACATGTAGAGCGTAAGAATCCCTTCTAGCGTCTAGGGTTGCCAACCTCCAGTAAGGGCCTGAAATTCTTCTGGAAATACAACTGATTTCCAGACTACAGTTCCTCTGGAGGAAATGTCAGCTTCAGAAACTGAAGCTATAGCATCACATCCCTGTTAAAATAAGATAACTAAGATCCCCCATTCCCAAATCTTCAGGAATTTACCAAGCCAGAGAGAGCACTCTACTTCTAGATGACCAGACATCAAAGTCTTATAAAAGGTAGTTTATTAAAAATTCAGGTCACAAAAGACTAATGTAAGTATGGATGGACAGTGAGTGTGTCTTAGAAGTCTTGAGTATTTTCCCCCCAAGGCTGTTCTAAGTTGTACTTTGTTTAAGAATGCACTAGAGATCCCAGCCCCACCCCAGGTCTGGGCAGGGGATCTCCAATTTAGGGAGGGCTTCCGTGGGGCAAAGTGGTAAAGCTGTAGTTCTGCAGTCCAAGCTCTCTGCTCATGACCTGAGTTTGATCCCAGCAGAAGCTGGGTTCAGGTAGCTGGCTCAAGGTTGACAGCCTTTCAACCTTCCAAGGTCAGTAAAATGAGTACCCACCTTGCTGGGGGGAAAGTGTAGATGACGGGGGAAGGCAATGACAAACCACCCTGTAAAAGGTCTGCCGTGAAAACGTTGTGATGCGATATTACCCCAAAGTTGAAAACAACTGGTGCTTGCACAGGGGACTACATTTACCTCTACCTTTCCCCACCACCAGCCAGCTGGCCAGCAGGAAGGAATCCCACCCCAAAACGATATTTTTTTTTTTTGGAAGTGTCACCCACAAAGCAGCCATTTGAGTGGTCCCTAGGGGAAGTGAAAGGGACCAATCAAATGGCTGCAAGTCTTCAGTGACTCCGCAAGCCTTTTCAGCAACCAGTTTCATTCCCCTCCCCACAATTAGAAGCAGGGGGGGGGGAGTGCAAAACTGGCCATGAAATGGCTGACAGTCATTTGAGTGAAATGCCTGTGTCCCATTGTGTGGTTGTGACAGTCATTTGACTGAAATGCCTGTGTCCCATTTTCTGTTTTTTGGGCCATTTGTGGTTTTACCAGAAGTGGTCCAAAACATTATTTGGTAATGGGACATCCCTGTGCCCCCATGGAATGCCCCCCCATAAGCCCCCACTGGCAAGGTCAGGGGACCTGGCAACCCAAGATGGCACAACAGACAACTAACACAACCACAGCCTAGTTGCATATACTACTTTAGCCGTATTTGCACCAAGTTTTAAAATGGGATTGAGCTCCCTATTTGTCTCTCTATTATCTGTTACATTTTTGTTCCACCTTTTCTTCAAGGAATTCAGGGTGGTACACATTTTTCTCTTCTCCTTCTTTTTATCCTTACAATAACCCTGTGAGACCTAAGGGACCGTCTCTCCCCGTATGAACCCCAGAGGGCACTGAGGTCAGCAAGTAAAAACAAAATGACCATCCCTGGGCCGAGAGAGGCCAGGCTCCAAAGCACCAGGGTGCGAGCCTTTTCAGTTGCGGCACCTGCACTGTGGAACCAGCTCCCAGAGGAGGTGCGGGCCCTGCGGAACCTCGACCAGTTCCGCAGGGCCTGCAAGACTGCCCTTTTTAGATACGCCTATAATGATACGGACTGCTGAGTTGCAATGAACGAAGAACCGCCATCTTTAACACCATTTAAACTGGCAGAATCAGCGCTAGAACAGCTATTACTGCCAGATATATATATAATGTAATTGTAAATTAAGTATTTTAACTGAATTAACGGGTTTTTATATGTGTAATTTTAATTGCTAATCTAATGTTTTACTATTTATGTTAATATATTACTTACTGTTAGCCGCCCTGAGCCGCTTTGCGGGGAGGGCGGGGTAGAAATAAAATTTATTATTATTATTATTATTAGAATGACTAGTCCAAATTTACACACTGGATTCTATGAAAGGGTAAAAATTTACCACACAAGTTCCCTGTGAGCAGCCCTTGGTTTCCAATATTTGAAAGAAAGAAAAAATGGAGAAATATTCAAGGCAACTTTTGAAAAACTGGAAGTACTTTTGAAACCAAAACTAAAAAGCTTCAGCTTAGCTTTAGTTTGAGGGGCAGCTCATAAGAATGTAACTTATACCCCTGTGATAAGATCTTGAGTTCTAAGCATAAAAGTTTTATTACTCTCGTAATATAGGAAATAATCCTTTCCTCGGAGAAAGCTGATATTGGAAACCAGCATCTCTTATGCAGCACAGGTGCCTTTATATTCAAAACTGCTGTTAAAAAACTTAGAAAATAAGAATAGTCTATAAATTATTGCTGTTCTCTTATCCATACATGATCCATAGCATACAATGAAATTACATTCTTTGTGAGAAAGGAACATAATAGATTTTTCTCTGTCTATTATATCTCACAGCTTGACAAAATCGCTTTCTCGGGAGGGAAAACTCGGCAAATTGGCATTCCTTTTGTTGAGTCAGTACTGTGGCTGTATTGTAGAATACGTTTACTTTTTAAAGTGGCAAATGCTTTGAACAACGACAAAAATAATTTTATGGTGTGAACATGTACAGCCAAACGCATTATATTTGACCATCCTGAACACAGGAGAGCTGATTAACATAAGAACATAAGAGAAGCCATGTTGGATCAGGCCAATGGCTCATCCAGTCCAACACTCTGTGTCACATAAGAACATAAGAGAAGCCATGTTGGAATAGGCCAATGGCCCATCCAGTCCAACACTCTGCGTCACATAAGAACATAAGAGAAGCCATGTTGGAACAGGCCAATGGCCCATCCAGTCCAACACTCTGTGTCACATAAGAACATAAGAGAAGCCATGTTGGAACAGGCCAATGGCTCATCCAGTCCAACACTCTGTGTCACATAAGAACATAAGAGAAGCCATGTTGGAACAGGCCAATGGCTCATCCAGTCCAACACTCTGTGTCACATAAGAACATAAGAGAAGCCATGTTGGATCAGACCAATAGCCCATCCAGTCCAGCACTCTGTGTCACACAGTTGCCAATATATATATATATATATATATATATATATATATATATATATATATATATATATATATATATATATATATATATAGACACACACACACACATATATACACACTGTGGCTAATAGCCACTGATGGACCTCTGCTCCATATTTTTATCTAACCCCCTCTTGAAGCTGGCTGTGCTTGTAGCTGCTACCACCTCCTGTGGCAGTGAATTCCACATGTTAATCACCCTTTGGGTGAAGAAGTACCTCCTTTTATCCGTTCTAACCCAACTGCTCAGCAATTTCATCGAATGCCCACGAGTTCTTGTATTGTGAGAAAGGGAGAAAAGTACTTCTTTCTCTACCTTCTCCAACCCATGCACAATCTTGTAAATTTCTATCATGTCACCCCGCAGTCGAAGTTTCTCCAAGCTAAAGAGCCCCAAGCGTTTTAACCTTTCTTCATAGGGAAATTGTTCCAACCCTTTAATCGTTCTAGTTGCCCTTTTCTGCACTTTTTCCAATGCTATAATTTCTTTTTTGAGGTGCGGTGACCAGAATTGCACACAGCATTCCTTACTTAATCTGTTCAGTCACTAACAAACAACTTAAATGGCTACCAAACAGAAAATGCTTCCCAGTCTTCTTGCTGAGTCCATCCCTTGCAGGGACCTAGCAAGAAGTCTGGAGGTGGAGGCCACACCTGAGTCTCAGGTGATATTACTTGATCTTCTGGATCTTTTCTCCACCCTACTACCCAAGCTTCTCTGATTCCAGCAAAGGTGGGGATGAGAGAACACAAGCAATTGGCTTTTTTTTTTCCTTGTCACCTAAAACTGTCAGGGTGGATTACAGAGAAAAGGAATAGACTTCTCTTCTCTGCAGCCCAATCAGTTTCTGATAGGGGAAAGTAGACCATTCCTCCTCTGCAAGCTGTTATCTTGGGCTGCAAACAACAGGAGCAGATTAATCCCATTATCTGCAGCCTATTTTTTCAATTTTGGGTGGCCAGGAAAGAAGCAATCTTTTTTTTCCCCTTTCCACCTGAAATTAGCAAAATGGGTTGACAGTCTGAGCTGCATGAGAACAGGAGCAATCTCTTCCTGTTCTCTGCAGCCCATACTCTAATTTTGTAAGAGAGTAGGATCTGGTTGTATTTTCAGCCTAAACTATCTTTTGGTGGAAAAGAAGATAGCTTCTGCTCCTCTCCCCAAATCATCAATTTCATCTGCAGAGAACAGGAATAGAACATTGCTGTTTTCCAGAGCCCCAATTGTCCGTTTCAGGGGGAAAGAAAAAAAATACTTAAAAGATTGTTCTTTTTTCTCCACCTAAAAAACTCCTGATTCTTAAAGCTTCACCTGCAGCCCATGCTGAAAATTTAAAACAAGGAAAAGAAAAGGGCTGGAAGATCAGAAGAAAGCCTACTTTTCAGGCTGCCAGATCAGAGGAACCTGACTTCCAATGGATTTCTGCAATCAGCTGGGAGTTGGCTGCTGATTCCTTCTGCCCACCCCCACCCCACCCCCGGCATACTCTGCTAGGTATGCGAGAGATCAGAAGCTGACTCCCACCTGATCTCTCATCATCTGGAAGATTCTGCTAGTGGCCTGTTCCTGAGCAGATTTAGAACAACAACTGAACAGCCTGCCAATTAATCAACTGCCAAATTGCCACTGACAGATTGTGAACCTCACCAGGAGGTGTTCGAGCATCCCTAATGGCCGATTTCTTCTAATAGAAAAGGGGGGTGGGTGGATTTTCACCTACTTCCTCCTCCCATACAGATCTTCAACTTACCCCTTTTTCTGTTCCTTTGGTAATCCTGCTCCCCATTAGCAGTACTTTGGGGGACATTTCAGGTTGAAGAAAATGGGGAAGGTAAGACATCCTTTCTAGTTGAGCAAATCACTGCTGGATACAGCTAACTGTTTCAAAGGTATGGAAAACAGTGCCAAAGTAATAACAAGCTCGCTCATTCATTCATTTGATTTATATCCCACCCTTCCTGCAAAGCAGGCTCAGGGCAGGTTCCATCAAAAATTAGACAATTAAAACAAGATTAAAATTACAATATAAACAGCTAAAATGCAAGCTAAAAGCCTCTATAGTCATGACCATTCAGGTCCCAAGGTTTGCCAGATCCCAGGATCATCAGGGGGAAGGCCTAATGGAGGCGGTGTCTGCTGCCTCTACTGAAGGTCTCGCAGAAGAGCTCGGTTTTGCAGGCCCTGCGGAATCGCAACAAGGGAAGCTCATTCCACCAGACAGAAGCCAGGGCCGAAAAAGCCCTGGCCTTACTCAAGCCAAGTCAGATATCTCTGAGGCCAGGGACTGCCAGCAGATGTTGAGTTGCTGTTCTCAAAGACCTATGGGGCTCATCTAGGGAAAGGAGATCCTGAAGGTATGCTGGCCGTAGCCATATAGGACTTTGAAGGTAATTACCAGCACCTTGCAATGGATTTGGTACTCAATAGGCAGCCAGTACAGTTTGGACAGCACAGGATGGATCCATGCCTGCCTAGGCAACAAGGCCAACATCTGTGCAGCTGCATTCTGCACCAGCTGGAGTTTCCAGATCAGAGCCAAGGGCAGCTCCACGTAGAGAGATTCACACCATTCCCCTTAAATATAGATTAAGAGCAGAGGAAATCAATTCAGTTGCTTTGGGCGTTTTCGCACTCACCTTCAGCCGGCGCGACCCCCCTCTTCACCGCGCAGGATCTGCGCGGATTTTGCACTAAACGCCGCGGAGCAGCCGGAAGAGCCGGAAACTCCCGGCGCAAAAGCCGCTCAAACGGAAACTGCTTTTTGGAGGTTTCTGTTAGAGCGGCTTTTGCGCCAGGAGTTTCCGGCTCTTCCGGCTGCTCCGCGGCGTTTAGTGCGAAATCCGCGCAGATCCTGCGCGGTGAAGAGTGGGGTCGCGCCGGCTGAAGGTGACTGCGAAAACGCCCTTTGTAATTTGAGCTGATTCTGCACTGGCATAATACAAAAAAATATAAATGCTCTTTGTTGAGCTGTACCTAGCTAAATAAAGGACAATGCCACAGAAGAAAAACATTTAATTTGGCAATGTAGTTCTATTGTTGAGCCTTTGATCTCATTTTTAATTAACTGAGTTCTGCTGCAATTAAACAAAACTTTCTTTATGTTTGCTTCAGTGACTTCAGATCAGGATGTAACAGTTCTGACAAACTGCATCTTCATAGATCGTCTCAAACTAGCTTTATATTTTAAGACATGATATGCTGCAGGAACTTGCAGACAGATGGCAGCTGCAAGTTCTTCATGGGATCTTCCCCCTCCCGGCCCAAGTTCACAGAGTCGCTATTCAGCATGAGACCCTGGCACTGGTGGAAAGAGGGACTTCACTTATGTCATTGTCCTGACCCAAAATGGTGCTGGGGGCATTAGATTCACCATTTGGTTCCAATCTGAACTGGACCCCTAAAGCATTTTAGAGAAGTTCCCAAGGAGTACTGTAAGCTACCTTCCGACTACAAGTCTCTGTGGCTGCCATGTCTAGTTTGTTCCATGTCTAGTTTGTTTGTTTGGGGAGGGACAGTAGTTCAGTGGTAGAGCATCTGCTTGGGAAGCAGAAGGTCCCAGGTTCAATCCCCGGCATCTCCAAAAAAGGGTCCAGGCAAATAGGCGTGAAAAACCTCAGCTTGAGACCCGGGAGAGCCGCTGCCAGTCTGAGGAGACAATACTGACTTTGATGGACCAAGGGTCTGATTCAGTATAAGGCAGCTTCATATGTTCATATGTTCACACAGATCTCTGCTCATGCAAGTTGAAATAAATAAGCCTAAAACTGATTATTAAATAGTCTTCAAAATTGTAATTTAAATGCTGCAATGCTGTACATTTTTACTGGGGTGGCCTCATTAAAGTCAGACTTACTCTTGAGTAAACATGGATCATTATGTGTAAATTATGGGATTTATTTGAGTATGAGCACTGTTTATCCAGAATTGACCTAAGAACAATTGACTTTGCATTGCAGTTAAACTACAAGGACTGTGAGAAAGTTGTCCGGAAACATAGCATCACTGGGCAAAGGTTTCTGGTAAGTTTTTCAGTAAAGAATTTACAATATTAAAAGATGCCTATTTCTTAGGATTAGTGAAGGAAAAAGAAGAGGTGTGGGCAAATGTTGTGCGACAAGGGAAGGCGATTGAGGGTGAGGCACGAGGCAATCTTTAAAATCAACCCACACTTCTAAGAGGAAGTCTGAATGCCAGATGTCACATGTACCTCTGAACTTTCAGTTTTATTTTAGCAATGGAACCTGATAATCTTGAACGTAAAATGTTGCAGTGACTCCATTTTAACATGTCGGGTTATGTTTCTGTTTCAGAACATGTCTGAAAATGATATCCAGAAGTTTCCAAAGCTAAGAGTACCGTAAGTAAAATGGAGAATACAAGTCTATTTGAAGTTGGATTCAGGTTATTTTGTTCCTTGTAACCCTATACATATAGATTTTGCTTCTATTTTTCAGTTTTGTTTTCAGGGGAAAACATTTTCTGCAGCAATTATTTGTTGCCCGTATAATTAGGACAGGATTTTCAGGGATTCTAGATTTTTCCTCATAAAGCACCTGATTTTGCAAGCCATTCACATTCACACTTGCAAACTGGAGAAAATTAGGAGTTTGGCAACCTCAGAAAGCAGCCAGTGTAGCCAGTGGCGATGAATAGAACCAAGACAGATAGGCATCATTACAAGATGGAGGCAAAGGTTTTGCTACTACTTCTAGAAGAAACAGGCAGCTATCGCCAGTGCTACAATGAGGCAAGGTGAGGTGGTAGGCTCAGATGCAGGTTTTGTTGCCCGGCCATCTCCACCACTGCCTCACCCTTGCATACATTGTCTCCCATCCAGGATCCAGAGCAGCTAATACTCCTTCCCTCCTGATTCACCTGGCACGCTCAAAGACTGGAGGAAGCCACACATGACCACCTGGTGTATGGAAATCCTAAATCAGGAAAAGCAATAAATACAGAACAAATATATTTCTAATTTGTTAGAAGACGGGCACAGAGGGCGGTTGCTGGTTCTTAAAGTATTCTTATTTTCTTTTTCATGGTTTAGTGAAAAAAGGCTCCTCATCCACAACTGGTAAAAAGGATATGAGCAGAACCAATGAATGTTCAAGCCTCGCTAATACCATTTAGAATTGTGATGATGATGATGATGATGATGATGATGATGATGATATTGGATTTATATCCCGCCCTCCACTCCAAAGAGTCTCAGAGCGGCTCACAATCTCCTTTACCTTCCTCCCCCACAACAGACACCCTGTGAGGTGGGTGGGGCTGGAGAGGGCTCTCACAGCAGCTGCCCTTTCAAGGACAACCTCTGCCAGAGCTATGGCTGACCCAAGGCCATTCCAGCAGCTGCAAGTGGAGGAGTGGGGCATCAAACCCAGTTCTCCCAGATAAGAGTCCGCACAAGAAGATATTGGATTTATATCCCGCCCTCCACTCCGAAGAGTCTCAGAGCGGCTCACAATCTCCTTTACCTTCCTCCCCCACAACAGACACACTGTGAGGTAGATGAAGATATTGGATTTATATCCCGCCCTCCACTCCGAAGAGTCTCAGAGCGGCTCATAATCTCCTTTACCTTCCTCCCCCACAACAGACACACTGTGAGGTAGATGAAGATATTGGATTTATATCCCGCCCTCCACTCCGAAGAGTCTCAGAGCGGCTCACAATCTCCTTTACCTTCCTCCCCCACAACAGACACCCTGTGAGGTAGATGAAGATATTGGATTTATATCCTGCCCTCCACTCCGAAGAGTCTCAGAGCGGCTCACAATCTCCTTTCCCTTACTCCCCCACAACAGACACCCTGTGAGGTGGGTGGGGCTGAGAGGACTCTCCCAGCAGCTGCCCTTTCAAGGACAACCTCTGCCAGAGCTATGGCTGACCCAAGGCCATGCTAGCAGGTGCAAGTGGAGGAGTGGGGAATCAAACCCGGTTCTCCCAGATAAGAGTCCGCACACTTAACAACTACACCAAACTGGCTGTGAAAGCCCAGGGGGAGGACAGGGGGAAAAAAACAGGTGGGAAGATTGCTTCCATTTCTCCCCCCTGAGAACTTCTTTTCAACTTTTCCAACAGAAAACTGCAAAATCTGTGCTGAACACATCTTCTATGAAATATTTTCACTTTTAGAATGAGTGAAATACTGCTTAAGGCAAGGTCTCTGACTCTAAAAATATACAGCATAAATAAGTTTGAGGACTTTTCATTTTTTTTCCCAATTTTAAAAATGGGAAATTTGAGGAAACACTGGGGAAAATATTTTATTTTATATCTTTGATTTCTATTCCACCTGGCAACATCAGCTCTCGCCTGACAGAAATTGATACAGAGGACAGATTTCCCCTCCAACAAAAGCAGGATGGAGTGGGCGCATACTAGGTGTTTCACACTTGTATCTATTATCCACCTCCTTGTCTGCGGTTTTTAGTAGCCTCACCTTTAACATTTAATCAGCCTTTGCTTGCTATTTTGATGTTGTGTGTGTAAAGTACTGTCACGTTGCAGCTAATTTATGGCAATCCTGGAGGATTTTTCCAGTGGTATACTTAGCCTATTTGGTGCCTGGGGAGGACATTTTTTTAGAACTTCCTGTCAAGCCCCGGCTTCTTTGGGTTTGCAGGCAGAGGGCTGTGCTGTTCCAGGGCTTGATTTCTTTCAAGGATAAGCTGGCACAGCCTCAGACCTAGGGGAGAGGAGGGGTTGAAATCTCCCATTCCTGGACTCTACCCGTTGATATTAATCTCTCTGAAGCCTACAGGTGCTGATAGAGGCATGGCTCTTCCTCCCTGGCTGGTCAATCCAATCCCCTTTAAATCTTGTGCCTCCAGCCCACCTTCTGCCCCTGCAGCCAATTCCTTCCCCTTCTCATAGGAGGGAGGCCAATGGGCTGGAGTGGAGACCACTTCCATGACTTGCTCCCAATTCCTCCTCCTCCCACCTGTTACCTCAGCACTGGTCAGGGTGGGTATCCCATCTGCTCCTACCCCCCGCTTCCCCACCCCACTGCCATGGAAGTGAGGGCTGCTGCTCTTAATTCTATCTGCTCATCCCTCCCACCACCCTCTCTTCTCCCAAATAAGAGTCCACACACTTAACCACTGCACCAAACTGGCTTAGTAATAACAATAAATAATGTTTTATCCGGTAATGTAGTAGGTGGCTAAGAGTGCAATCTAGGGGTGTGTGCTGGGGGGAAAAAATCATCCCAAATTTCTAGGTATCTTGTTACCATTCTGGGACTCCTTTGAAGGGGGAGTCCAATTCTGCAATTTGGGGACTGTTGTTTTCTATGGGGGAATCAACCTGGGGAATCAACCAGCTATTTCTTAATCTAATAGCACCGAATTTGCACAGCTGATAGCTAATCCTCCCTCTAGGCTGAAGACTCCCCCAAGTTTTGAAAGGAATTGTCCAAAGTGCTCCAAATGTATGGACCTCTGAAGAAGGTGCCTCTGTCAACCTTGTTTCCATTGTTTCCTATGGGGGGGAAATGCCATGCTGTACTTCCTTTGTTAAGAAAAGACTCAACCAGTCCCATGACTTAACTGTCCAGCATTGGCCCCACTGGCAGCTCCAGAGTCATACTGCAGTCCTCCCAGTTAACACCCCTGCCTGCATCAGAGGTGGCAGAGCCCACACTGATAGTGAAAAACCTAGAAGGAAAGAGACTGCTATACCTTTTTCTAGCAGCAAACCACATTAACCGTTTTCCCACACAGCTTACCTTGGAGTGACAGCCCTCTTCACCGCGCAGCGTCTGCTCGGATTTCCCACCATCTGCTCCGCAGAAGCAGGAAGAGCCGCAGCTTTTGCGTCGCGAACATAAACTGGGTTTTAGCGATTTACATTTGCGACGCAAAAGCCCCGGCACTTCCTGCTTCTGCGGAGCAGATGGTGGGAAATCCGAGCAGGCGCTGCGCAGTGAAGAGGGACGTCACTCCGAGGTAAGCTGTGTGGGAAAACGGTTAATGACTAAAATGGGACTTACTTATGAGTAGACCTGGTTAGGATTGGTCCCTGAAATGAATGATATCCTCTGTGGGTCAACTGACAAGCCATTATCTTAAACCACAGTACATTCGGCACACGCAACCAACTCCTGCTCTGTTGCTTTGGGGCAAAAGATGGGAAGTCCATTTCCCTGAAATCTTATGCAGAATTATTTAAGTCTACAACCTCTTTTTGTTGTTACTTTTCTTAGACTGGAGTGCAGGTAAGCCAGGACAAGTGTGGGGAAGCCGGCAGGAGAGAGGAAAACCGGGGCAGGATGAGTGTGGGGAAATTAGGACCAGAGGGGGGAAGCCAGGACAATTGTGGAGAAGCTGGCAGGAGACCAGCAAGCTATGGTGGAGGGGCCAGAAAGGTGAAAGTGGGGATGGTTTGTGGGGTCTGCCCCCCCCCCCCACACTCACAGGTCTGCTGGAGTACCTCTGCATAAGATTGCACTACTAGAGGTATAGTACCAAATATATATTAGAGTTATATCTGTAAGGAGTAATTATGGGTTTAAATCCCATTACTTGTTGTTACAGAAAAAAATGAACAAGATGGGAAGCCATGTTAGTCTGTAGCAGTAAAAAAGAGCAAGAGTCCAGTAGTGCCTTAAAGCCTAACAAAATTTGTGGCAGGGTATGAACTTGCGTGAGTCACTGCTCACTTCTTCGGATACCAATCGCCCCAAGTTCAGTGCTGTTGGGAAACATTGTTTTCCTGCTTCCCCAAAGAAGCATGATATATCTGGTCACCTTCCAGGGTTTCCTCACCTTTTCTCAGATCCTTCTCAGATCTTTGCTGTATAGTTCTGGGAAAGATCACAGTAAAGTCTGAAAGGCTGCTTCCTGGAAGGTAGGCTTCCCAACCGCCCCCCCTGCCCCGGTGGGGGACCCCCGACTTTGCAGCCTCCTCCCCCACTCTCAAAAATTTTGGAAGCGGGAGGGGGGGTGGGGGGGGAGAGAGAACATACCTGTAGGCATCATGTTGTTGTAGAGCTTCTGATCCGTTTTTAAAATGTGTGCCCCTTTAAGGCTGCACAGGAAACAGGAAGGGTTTCATGGGAAAGGGTCAGTAACAGTTTCCATGGAGAACGGCCCCTCCCTTTCTTTTCCTGTGCAGCCTTGCTTTCGTTTTCACAGTAAGCAAAGTTCTGCTGGAAGAAGACCAAGTAAGTATTTGTGTGTGTGAGAGAGGGAGGGGGCAGGGAGAGGGGATTCCCTGGTATGGAGGCCCTCTCCCCCTTTAGAAAGCGTGGGGGGAGGGAAATGTCTAATAGGCACTCTATTATTCCCTATGGAGAACGATTCCCATAGGGAATAATAGGAAATTGATCCGTGGGTATTGGGGGCTCTGGGGGGGCTATTTTTTTTTAGGTAGAGGCACCAGATTTTTAGTATAGCATCTAGTGCCTCTCCCCAAAATACCCCCCAAGTTTCAAAACGATTGGACCAGAGGATCCAATTCTATGAGCCCCAAAAGATGGTGCCCCTATCCTTAATTATTTCCTATGGAAGGAAGGCATTTAAAAAGGCGTGCTGTCCCTTTAAATGTGATGGCCAGAACTCCCTTGGAGTTCAATTATGCTTGTCACATCCTTGTTCCTGGCTCCGCCCCCAATGTCTCCTGGCTCCGCCCCCAAAGACCCCAGATTTTTCTTTAATTGGACTTGGCAACCCTACTGGAAGGGGAAGTTTGGCTTTTCTGCCTGCATGGGAGTTCTCTTTCCCTGTGGTATCAGGGTGTGCATGAGTGTGTGCTTTTTGTTTGGTTTTGGTTTTTCACTGGCAAAATAAGTTCAAGGGAAAGGCATACATCCGCAATTAAAAGGGCTTAACGGCTGACTTTAGAATTAAAGCAGGGAATTCAAAGAAACTTTTTACATACATTGCCGATCTTTTAAAAAAAAATGGAAAAAGAGAAGTGGTCCAGGGATGGGGAAATAACAGCTGCTGGAAGACTGGGGCAGGGAAGTTGCAGGAAAACCTTAAATCTGTTGCTGCTGAACTGTACTGTCACCTACATCCAGAGCTGCCAGCCTCTAGGTGGGGACTAAAGATCTCTCGCTTTTACAACTAATCTCCAGCTGGCTGAGACCACCATGCTGAGGCCCCTCCCCTCCCCAAACCCTGTCCTCTCCCAGATCCACCCCCAAAGTCTCCTGTTATTTCCCAACCCAGACCTGGCAACCCTACATTAATCACACAAGCCTGTACCTTTGTTGAAAACACCACGCAAGCATTTGATTGGTCCATTCAAACCAGTAGGGGGGCCATGACTGGAGCAGGGCAGCAGGGTTTAAGATCCTGCTGCCCATTGTTCCCAAGTCCCCAAGCTCTGGCTGTCAGGCTGTAATGAAGAAGAAGATGATATTGGAATTATATCCCACCCTCCACTCCGAAGAGTCTCAGAGCGGCTCACAATCTCCTTTCCCTTCCTCCCCCACAACAGACACCCTGTGAGGTAGATGAAGATACTGGATTTATATCCCACCCTCCACTCCGAAGAGTCTCAGAGCAGCTCACAATCTCCTTTACCTTCCTCCCCCACAACAGACACCCTGTGAGGTGGGTGGGGCTGGAGAGGGCTCTCACAGCAGCTGCCCTTTCAAGGACAGAGGCTCAGAGCGGCTCACAATCTCCTTTATCTTCCTCCCCCACAACAGACACCCTGTGAGGTGGGTGGGGCTGGAGAGGGCTCTCACAGCAGCTGCCCTTTCAAGGACAACCTCTGCCAGAGCTATGGCTGACCCAAGGCCATGCCAGCAGGTGCAAGTGGAGGAGTGGGGAATCAAACCCGGCTCTCCCAGATAAGAGTCCGCACACTTAACCACTACACCAAACCGGCTCTCCACTGCCAGTAGTAATGAGCCAGGCAGGAATACCCAACTCAGTTCTCACTTGAGTCCGCATACATTACAGCCCTCTTTGGGCACGGTGGATGGAGGGGCCGGGGATGCTGGAGCTTCTGTCGGCTGTTGCAGGCTCCCGGATGCTTCCGGCTCTGGCAGAAAGTTGGGGGTTGGGATCGCAGCAGCTGCCAGGTCGAGGGCTGTCAGAGCCAGAACCGCCGGTGGGTCCTATGGCCCGCTGTCTTCCTCAATCTTATCTCTGGGTGCCTCCTGTGACCTCAATTGGTCTATGCGCCGCTGCATGGTGGAAAACCCCCCCCTTGGTTGTGACCTCGTACACGACTGACCCCAGCACCCTGGACACTCTGGCTGGAAGCCATCCTGGGCCACCCCCAAAGTTCTTGGCATACACCTGCTCATGGCACAGAGTAGTAAGCTGCAGTACTGCATTCCAAGCTCTGCTCATGACCTGAGCTCAATTCCGGCAGAAGCTGGGTTCAGGTAGGCGGCTCAAGGTTGACTTAGCCTTCTATCCTTCGAAGGTCAGTAAAATGAGTACCCAGCTTGCTGGGGATAGCGTGCAGATGACTGGCAAAGTCAATAGCAAACCACTCCATAAAAAGTCTGCCAAGAAAAGATCCTGATGTGACGTCATCCCATGGGTTGGTAATAACTCAGTGCTTCCACAGGGGACTACCTTTACCCTTGCCTTTTTGCCCTGAATTCTATACAAAAATAGCAATTAATTTTCAATAGGCTTGTGCTGCACAGCGCCATAGCTCAATTAAAATCAACTCCTTGACTCGATGAAGTCCTGCTAAAAGCGGAGATCAGAAAAGCAACAGTTCAATTTTCAATGAATTCCATCACAAAAAATTACAGTTTTAGAGTAGAAGCAGAGGCTGATTCTGCGCTAATCTTGTTCCGGCCCAGGCATCTGTTTCTCTCTGGAGCAAACCAGCAATTTCGCACCAGCTGCTCCACGCCGCCATTTTGCGTGGAGAAAACCCGTGATTTGCTGCGCCACAGTGTGCACCTGTTTGTTTCAGTTTTTTTCAGGTTTACAGTGCAGCGTGACAAATCGCAGGTTTCCCCCACGCAAAATGGCGGCATGGAGCAGCTGGTGCAAAATCACTAGCTTCTTCCAGAGATAAATGGAAGCCCCGACCCAGAGCAAGGTTAGTGTGGAATCAGCCAGACGCCTTTCTTCAAGTTTTCAGTGGAAGTAAAGGTTGTACCCCACAAATCTGACCTCAAGTTCAGTATTGTCTACTTGTATAACTGTTTTTCTCTTCCAGTGGGCTATCTGCCATTCTTACCATTTTGGACTTATGAATGAGAACACATTTAAAGTATAGCAAACGCTTTGATCCAGTCATGTGGGAGGGAGGAGACACGGCTATGAGTAATATTTTCCACAAATCTTGTTGCCAAGCCTGATTCTTTTGCAACTGTCTTGTAACTAAGCAATGTGGTTTTCAAGCTTCCTTCCTTACCTAGCTGCAGACTCATAAGCCGCATTCTTGAAATAGTCTATAAAAATAAATGCAGAGGAGAGGCTATATTTTCTGATTTGCTTCACATTGAATCCTTTAGAGTTGTTTACTGCAATTTAGCTACATATGAACAGCAGCCAGGTTGGTTAGATGTAGCACGGATCAGCTAATTGGGGAAAGGAGGGAGCAGGGGGATATTAATTCCAACACAGATTATCTTGATGATAAATGTGCGCTTAGTACTCTTTTGTACGTATGGTTTCTAATCCAACTAAGGCACCTGCCTTTAACTTTTAGGAGCACATATAGAGGTTACTGAAAAACACACTTTTTTTTTTTTTTCAAAATAAAGGATACTGTAAAGCTCTTCGTAGCAAAGAGGGAAAATAGGTAAAACTCACAATTCACAGTATCCCTAAGGTCAATGATATTTCACTATTGTATCTTAGTCGATAGTATAAATCCCATTTTTTTATTATTATTATTATTGATGGGAAAATGAGGTTTAGCAATTTGGCTGAGACCATTCAGGGAGTCAGTGGTGTATCCAGTGGTGTACCCAGCCATTGGAGAGCCAGTTTGGTGTAGTGGTTAAGTGTGCGGACTCCTCCACTTGCACCTGCTAGCATGGCCTTGGGTCAGCCATAGCTCTGGCAGAGGTTGTCCTTGAAAGGGCAGCTGCTGTGAGAGCCCTCTCCAGCCCCACCCACCTCACAGGGTGTCTGTTATGGGGGAGGAAGGTAAAGGAGACTGTGAGCCGCTCTGAGACTCTTCAGAGTGGAGGGCGGGATATAAATCCAATATCTTTTTGTGCGGACTCTTATCTGGGAGAACTGGGTTTGATTCCCCACTCCTCCACTTGCACCTGCTAGCATGGTCTTGGGTCAGCCATAGCTCTGGCAGAGGTTGTCCTTGAAAGGGCAACTGCTGTGAGAGCCCTCTCCAGCCCCACCCACCTCACAGGGTGTCTGTTATGGGGGAGGAAGGTAAAGGAGACTGTGAGCCGCTCTGAGACTCTTCGGAGTGGAGGGCGGGATATAAATCCAATATCTTCTTGTGCAGACTCTTATCTGGGAGAACTGGGTTTGATTCCCCACTCCTCCACTTGCACCTGCTAGCATGGCCTTGGGTCAGCCATAGCTCTGGCAGAGGTTGTCCTTGAAAGGGCAGCTGCTGTGAGAGCCTTCTCCAGCCCCACCCACCTCACAGGGTGTCTGTTATGGGGGAGGAAGGTAAAGGAGACTGTGACCCGCTCTGAGACTCTTCGGAGTGGAGGGCGGGATATAAATCCAATATCTTCTTCAATATCTTCATTGTAGGCCCGGTGCCTGAAGCCCCATACTTCAAAGCACTAGGCCAAATCTAAACACCTTCTGAAATGTCCTTTTCTTACAACTGTTGTGAACAACAAAGCACCGGTTGTCATATAGTCAGATATTACATGATTTTCTTAAATCAGTGTTAAGTAATGATAGGATTCTGGTATTGGAACAAAGAGTCTTAAGTGCAAATCGCTACCCGCCCTCTCAATGGGTGACTTAGGATCAGTGATTATTGTTCCCTTCCTCACAGAATTCTTGTGAAGAAAAGAGAGAGAACGATGCGTGCCGCACCAAGCTGTTTGAAATAAAGCGAGAACAAAATGAAACTAATACGTAAGATCAAGGCTGTGTTTAATAGAGAAGCACCAAAATGATTTTAGCTTATTGATGAGCTGTTATTCTTACAGGGAAACAAAGACAGGCCTTTCCCTTTACTGTGCCAATAAAAGTAGGTCATGTTCTTTGACATTATATGGAGCATCTGATAGCACAATCCTGGGTTGATCAGGGTTTTTCCCAGAAGAAACTCCCTCAGACTGGCTGATAAGAGATTGAGTAAGAACGTGACTCATGAAATGAGCAGCAAGTGTCTCTCTCTCTCTCTCTCTTTTTTTTTTTTAAATCCTTTTTATGCAAAATAAGAGCAAAAGTAGTTTCAAGTAAACAAGCTTTTAGATCCAATTAAAAGTGGCATAAGGCAGTGTCTCAACCTGAAATGTACCATTCCAAAACATATTAAACATTGAGCACTTTTCCAAAAATTGATTAGAAACATTATTTATTTAATCAATCAATTGACCTTACATCGTAGGTCAATGTTATTATTTGTATCGCTTTGCAAATCTTCTAATTTCGTTCCACAATAAGGCAATTTAAACGTTTTATTATTAGTTGCAATAATCAGTTTGGCTGCTTTAAGCAAGTTGAAGGCCTTTTCGGAGTCCCCTCTTCCAGTGGGACCATGAAACGTAGCAAAAAGAGAGTGGCTGGCATTGTAAAGTGGGTTCAGTCAGCTCTTAAATAAGCAGCAAGAGTTTATTCAGCCACAAACAGCAGGGCCACTTCCCGCAATTATACACTGTGGCTGAGTCAAACATGCCCCTTTTAGTGGGCAGCAATCCCTCCTATTAGTCTCTCTAGGATTGCATTTCCTGGAAGAAATGTCCCGATCGGCTGGTTCTGAGAGAATGGCTAATTGGAATGCAGGCATCAGGATCCTGGAGAATAATGAAAGCACGCTTCAATCTCAGGCCTCCTAACAGTGAACACAGCAAATACATAACAGCTGGGAAGGTTGATGCTGTACTTTTGAAGTTTCTTGGATGGCGTGATGGCCCACTGAAGAAGCTAGAAACTACCAACCAAGGGCCTTGTTTTCACTGTCATTCTCTTCAGATAGACCTTCTGACAGGCAGGTTAGAAGTGACATTGCTTCATGAAGAAGCAGACTGGGTCGAGTGTGGTGGCCTGGAGTTCTCAAGTTTAGTAATCCTGGTTAGAAGGGATTCTAAGGAGCAGGTTGAGGTCTACATGGTAAAAGTTCCAGAAATCTTGAACTAGGTTAGAAAACTTCAGAGAAAATTGGCTGTTTTTTCCTCATATGGTAGACTAGCAGTTTCTGGTTGACTCTTCCATTGCCTTTGTAAGACTTTATCAATTAGTGACACTGTTTCTTCAAGTTCTCCCTCACAGCTACAATTATATATACTTTATTCCTGGGCACAAAAGCCTTTATTTTCCCCTACAGAAAAATAAACAAAGTTCTGATTCTGTTTATCCTTGAGTTCTTCCTTGCTATGTACCAATTGATACGGTTATATATAACTGGTTAAATATCAGGGTAGGGGAGAGGGCTAAACAGCATACCACAGCTCACCAAAGGCAGGTCTAATCAGCAGCAATTACTTAGCTCTAGGCTTCCCAACCCTCCCGCCCTGGCGGGGGATCCCCGAATTTGCAGCCTGCTCCCCCGCTCTCAAAAAATCTGGGGGCGGGGGGGAGAGAGAACATGCCTGTAGGCATCATGTTATTATAGAGCTTCTGATAACTTCTGATAATATAACTTTCTTTAGAAAGCGTGGGGGGGGGGGAGGGAAATGTCTACTAGGCACTCTATTATTCCCTATGGAGAACGATTCCCAAAAGGAATAATAGGGAATTGATCCATGGGTATTGGGGGCTCTGGGGGGGGTATTCTTTTAGGTAGCGGCACCAGATTTTTAGTATAGCATCTAGTGCCTCTCCCCAAAATACCCCCCAAGTTTCAAAACGATTGGACCAGAGGGTCCAATTCTATGAGCCCCAAAAGATGGTGCCCCTATCCTTAATTATTTCCTATGGAAGAAAGGCATTTAAAAAGGTGTGCTGTCCCTTTAAATGTGATGGCCAGAACTCCCTTGGAGTTCAATTATGCCTGTCACATCCTTGTTCCTGGCTCCACCCCCAATGTCTCCTGGCTCCACCCCCAAAGTCTCCTGGCTCCGCCCCCAAAGTCCCCAGATTTTTCTTTAATTGGACTTGGCGACCCTACTTAGCTCACTGGTGATTAACATCTAGTAAATTACCAAACACTCAATGTCTGATTTACACCAGTGTATCTGTTTTTCTTTGACACAGAGGTGTAGTTGCCATCCTAAGTTTTAAGATTGCCCCCTCAATCATTAAACATTCTCCTTGGAGAGATAAATAACTTTGATGTGGTCAGAATTTTATATGGACTTCAAAGAACTTCTCACTTTAGGTTCCTGTCTAATACCTATGAAAGATGTGCATTCAATAATAAGGTGAATATAATCAGGCCTCAGATTCAGCAGGAGCTCACAGGAGCACAGCTCCTGAACCTTTTTGAGGGTTCCCCTTCTTCCTCCCCACCTCCTTTCCTTGTCCACTGAGTAGTAGGTGCAGCTGCATAACAATCCCTGGATTAGGAGAGTGGGCAGCCAGCCAGCCACCAGGATTTTTGCCACACCTCCAGAAGCCCTCATTAACCCCTGGAGAAGTCTGCATCCCACCCTTTCTCCACTTCTTATGTGATTTTGAGCAGCGGGTGGCTTGCTGGCCCTTTGATTTTATTTATGTATCTATTTATTACTTTAGATTTTTATCCCGCTCTCTCTGCAAGCGGATTCAGGGCAGCTGTTTTGACTAGGGGGCAGCCAAGGAAAGCCCCGGGTGAGCGAGGTCTGCTTGGGCTGGCTGGATCTTTAGCCAGCTCAAGCAGGCCTCGCTCACCCGGGGCTCTCTTTTCTTGCGTCAGATTGCTGTTGGCTGTTGGGGGGGCGGCATATGCTAATGAGTTATGCTAATGAGCTCCACCGCCTATTTTTTCTACAAAACGACCCCTGAGTATAATTAAATGAGTTATAGGGAAGAGAGAACAGATAACCTTTGGACAATATCTGTGAGAACTGGGTGTATAACTTAATTTGGTATTCAAGTGATAGATAAAGTTGAAAATGTGAGGACAATCTGGCTGAGCATCTGTCACCCCACTGATCGCCAGGGTTGATTCAGCTGATCTGACTGGCTAGGCGGGTGTCCCCTACCTCCCTCACAGCTCCATGTGCATCCCTCCAAAAGCTGCGTGCTCCGTGGATGAGGACGACCATCCCAGATAGAAGAAGTGTACCATTCTTTGCTCAAGGTTGCAAATGGAATTAATTTCAAATTAAGGCCCTTTCTGCATTCTGTTTTTACTTGCTCCCCAGCAGTTGAGTTGTTATGCTTTTGATTCGGTTCATTTGCTTTCATTCTGCATATGTTGAATTGCCTCCGTACTTTGTGCCTCGAACATCACTTTCTGCAGATTATGCTTTCTGTATTTTCATGGGGGGGTGGGGAGAGAGAGAATCTGCAACTGCTAGCCTGTAGAGCCGAAAAAAATTAAAAACCCTGGAGTTTTGTAACCCAACTGATTTCTTTCAACTGGTCCCCTTATGCCTGCATCCCACAAACCATCAATAAAACCATTTATGAGGGGGGAAGAGCTCAAGACGATGCTAGTTGAACGTTGCTGGCATTTTCATCTGACAGGGCATGAGAACAGGGAATAGGACACTATACCTTTAAGAGGAAAGGAAAGCAGGAAGTCACTCTGGTGACCACACAGTGCAGTAATTTTTTTTTCACCAGTGATCCCCGAGTTTAAAGAAATTAAAAGAGGCTTTTTTTTCCCGTTTGTTTGTAAAATGTACCTGTCCAACACAGGCCTTAAACAGATGAGTACAAAGCTCAACATTCTGAGGCAACTGGCTGCTTTTTGTTTAAGTTGAAGAAGAAAGGCAAACATCTTACAGGACTTTTGACTGCAGACCCGACCCCTCTGTGATTCTGCAAAAAGAAAGGGAAAGGCTCTTTTGTCTTTGGAGAAGGAGAGAAAGAAAACAGAAGGGGGAAGGGGGTCAACCCAAAGAGAGAGAGGCAGAAATGGGAGGGTGTAGACTGCGAGTGCATATCCACAGAAACAAGTGTACTTTAGAAAGGATTAGCAATTCAAAAGCAGATGAGAACAAAGAACCGCAGCAAAAGGAGTTCTGCTTATCGCAGGTAGAGTGCTGGAAGCAGCCTGAATGCTGAATGATGGTAAACAAATGCACAAGACGTAATAAGGAGGGCAGCGAGACAGATAGGAAAGTGGAATACAATGTAGAAGGGAAGACTTTGATGTGCTCAGAAACCGAAGCGAGATACAAATGCAAAAAGGGCCACTTAATTTTTTTTTTTCCTATTGCAGTACAGCACTGCTGGTATTCTAATCACTAAAACCATGTTTAGGTCATGTTGAGATAACGACCATCTGCCATTTGCCCTGGCAATAAAGTTGAAGAATCAAATTTGCTACTTATTCAAGAAATTCAAGGTAGACTTGTTCCTGATTTCAGTTACAAAACAAAGTGGATAAACGAAGTATAGATTTTTTATATGCAGATAAAACCTCTCAATTATGCATTAAGCTGTTCACATCAAAGTCTTCTTCATTTATCACATGGGTGGCAGGAGATGCTAACCAAAGATTATGCCTTTACTGCTCTTCCAACAGTAAGACATAATTCAACATCCTGGTATAGTCAGAGTTTGTGATAGCAAAGTATCAATTATCTCAGTTTAATCAACATAGGATGAGTAATGCTAGAACTTTCCTTCTTAATGACAGTTTCAAAAACAGTGGTATAAAATGCTGGTAAACGAGAAACAAGTAAACAAGTAAAATGCTGGTAAACAAGTAGAGACATTACCCTGCCAACAAAAGTCCGCATAGTCAAAGCGATGGTTTTCCCAGTAGTAATGTATGGCTGTGAGAGTTGGACCATAAGGAAGGCTGAGCGCAGAAGAACAGATGCTTTTGAGCTGTGGTGCTGGAGACGAATCTTGAGAGTCCCTTGGACTGCAAGAAGATCAAATCAGTCAGTCCTAAGGGAAATCAACCCTGACTGTTCCCTGGAAGGTCAGATGCTGAAGCTGAAGCTCAATCACTTTGGCCACCAAATGAGAAGGGAGCACTCACTGTGGAAGATCCTGATGCTGGGAAAAACAGAAGGCAAAAGAAGAAGCGGACGGCAAAAGATGAGATGGCTGGACAGCATTACTGATGTAACTAACACGAATTTGAGCAGACTTCGGAGGATGGTAGAAGACAGGAGGGCCTGGCATGACTTTGTCTATGGGGTCGCAAGGTGTCGGACTCGACTATGCAACTGAACAACAACAACAACAACAAAACAATTTTGGTATATTGTGTCAGGCAGATTGAAAACAGAAAACCCCAGGCTGTTCTGTGCCATGTTCTTTGGAGACATATTTTTGGGCACTTTATGCTGCAGAGATAAATCAATATGACCCTTTAGCTTTTGCCTTAAGAAATTTCCCACCCTGGTCACCAGTTACAATATAGCAGAAATAACTAGGCTAATCGCTCAAATGAACTTAGGGAAGACAAGGCGTGATTTGATTTGCTTAAAACTATCATCAAATGGTGAGTGTTAGTTCTGGCTACACTGATCACATTTATTGACCAGACAGAACAGAAACCTAGTGAATGAAACTTGGCCACAGGGTCAGACCTCCTCAGTGGTGGGTCAGAGTCTGGGGTCGCATCAGACTCCCGTGTTCCCTTTTCCTGCCCTGGCCCTGGTTTTGGGCTGCCAATCCTCAGTTGGGGGCAGGGGATTCCCCAGTTTGAAGGCCCTCCCCCTGCTTCAGGGTTATCAGAAAGTGGAGGGGGAGTCAAATGTCTGCTGGACCCTCCATTATTCCTTAGGGAGATCAGTTCCCATATGGTATAATGGAGAATCAATCTGTGGATATCTGGGGCTCTGGGGGGGGTGTTTTTTGAGCTAGAGGCACTGAATTTTTAGCATGGCATCTGAAGCCTCTCCTCAAAACACCCTCCAAGTTTCAAAAAGGTTGGACTAGGGAGTCCAGTTCTATGAGCCCCAAAAGAAGATGCCGCTATACTGCAGAGTTTCTTATTCAAATAATTTCGGCTTGGTTTGGTACATATGAAAATATGAAGCTGCCTTATACTGAATCAGACCCTTGGTCCATCAAAGTCAGTTCCGGCACTGACCAACTGTCCGGACTGCTACATATTGGGCCTACATCTATGACATCTATGACGCTTAGGATATCTACATCTTTATCTATGAAACATGCGGTATCATCCATGCTGCATATGTTGATGGTTCGTTGATTGTTTTATTGTTGGATTTTTACTGTTTTATCGTGCTTGTGATCCACCCTGAGCCCATTATGGCGAAGGGCGAACTATAAATCTACTAAAATAAATAAATATTGTCTACTCAGACTTAGGCTCTCCAGGGTCTCAAGCTGAGGTTTTTCACACCTACTTGCCTGGACCCTTTTTAGTTGGAGATGCTGGGGATTGAACCTGGGATCTTCTGCTTATCAAGCCGATGCTCTAACACTGAGGCGCTGTCCTTCTTAACATAATGTTCTTTATTTCTTTTTTTTTAATTTTAGAATTCTAAGTAAACTGAGTATGGATATAAACCGCAATGAAGAAAGAAGAAGTATTTTTCCAAAATGGTAGGAAAATACAGTATTTTGTTGTTGCTGCAAAAGAAAGTTAATTCTTTTCCAGATGACTGAGTACTATTGAGGGGGCACAATAGCATTTCATTACTAAATCATACTCAAGGAAAGAATATGAAATCTCACAATAGTTTAATCAAGCATTCAGTAATAGCTGTACATGGAAATAAAGTGCTCAGGTGCATATTTTCCCATACTTTGGCATTTAACATGGAAATTGTTGATATTTACATATGCAAAATCGGCACATGCCATCACGATAATTACAAATGTTAGTATGTAATTTCTACTTATAGTGCTGCATGATTCATTGGGATTTTGATTTCACAGTTTTAACTTAGAGAAACATTCAAGATTTTCAGTAAAATCCTTGCATTATATCAAACACTATTTTATCTGCCATGGAGTTTGGGGCAGCATACATAGGTTTCTTTGCCTTGTTAGACAGTGGGTTCAGGTTTAGCTTCAGCGGAGCACAAAGATGAGAGTCCAAGTTGCAGTGAGACAAATTGCCCATTTTCAGGCACCGGTCAACAGAGCACTCCCAGCCTAATCTCACACAGTCACCTCGCCCCCATCCCCTGGGGAAGGGCACCCATGTATCAGACAGAATGCATGGATCAAAGCCACAGTGACTGAAGACAGGTTAAAAGAAAGCCCTCCTGTACCTTTGGCAATGGTCCAATCAGAAGCAAAACATAAGACAGAGTCTGGGTTCAAACTCACAGCTCCTACACACAATACAAGTGCCATGACTACTGTACCAAAGAAGAAATGTCATTGGGTGTTAGGCATTTCACTGCAACTTTGACACCATCACCAACCACACAGATAGGTGTGACCTAATGGAAAGGATAGTATGGCCAAGGCCCCTGGTTTGATCCCCACAGCTGCTGATCAGATGCACTGTATTTATTTAGATTTTTATCCCACCCCGCTCCCAGAATGGGGCTCGGGATGGCTAACAACATAACAATACAGTAACAATAATAAAACCATAATTTTAATAAAATTCAATTAAAAACTCAGCACACAGCAAATTAACACTTTGGGCATAAAAAACCAACAGCGCTGATAGTAGAGTCCACCAATACATTAGAATGCCTGGTGAAATAACTTGGTCTAACATAGAATACTTCTGTTTTACAGTGTAATTGGCATCCTAAGCTATGTGGGAGGGACTTGTGGGAGGGAGCTGCAACTGTTGGGGGGCAATTGAGCTTCCACATTACATGAGTGTCGTGGTTTTGGGAACTTTAACTTTACGTCAGTCCTGGGGCGACTGCCAGCCTGAGGGAGCATAGGGAGATGACTACCTCCCATGACACTCTTGCCCCACCCTTGCCCCCACTAGTGAAGAGAACTGCAACTCCGTGATGGGGTCTGTGGTGTTGCCATGCCAGTGCCTGCTCATGGCACAGAGCTGGCAGGGCACTATGCTGGCATATCTCTGAAGTAAACACTGTGTGCAGTTCTGGCCACCGCACCTCAAAAAGGATTTACAGTATTTTTTGCACCAAAAGACTCACTTTTCCCCCCCCAAAAAGTGGAGGGAAAAGTGTGTGCGTCTTAAGGAGCGAATACTGCAAAAAATTCACACAAATGCCTCTAAATTCACACAAACGGCTCTAAAAACTAGGTGCGTCTTATGCTCAGGTGCGTCTTATGGAGCGATTTATTTATTTATTTATTTATTTATTTATTTATTTATTCGAGATTTATATCCCGCCCTTCCCACAAGTGGCTCAGGGCAGCTTCCAAAATTGATCAAACATGAAAATGAAACAATTTTAAGTATAAAAACAATTAAATATTTAAGCAATTAAAACCTTAAAAACCAATAACATTTCAATTACATATAAACAGATGGCTGGCCAAGTTACATCAAGGATATTATAGCATTGGAAAAAGTCCAGAAAAGGGCAACTAGAATGATTAAAGGGTTGGAACACTTTCCCTATGAAGAAAGGTTAAAACGCTTGGGGCTCTTTAGCTTGGAGAAACGTCGACTGTGGGGTGACATGATAGAGGTTTACAAGATAATGCATGGGATGGAGAAAGTAGAGAAAGAAGTACTTTTCTCTCTTTCTCACAATACAAGAACTCGTGAGCATTCGATGAAATTGCTGAGCAGTCGGGTTAAAACGTATAAAAGGAAGTACTTCTTCACCCAAAGGGTGATTAACATGTGGAATTCACTGCCACAGGAGTGGTGGCGGCTACAAGCATAGACAGCTTCAAGAGGGGGTTAGATAAAAATATGGAGCAGAGGTCCATCAGTGGCTATCAGCCACGGTGTGTGTGTGTGTGTGTGTGTGTGTGTGTGTGTATATTGGCCACTGTGTGACACAGAGCATTGGACTGGATGGGCCATTGGCCTGATCCAACATGACTTCTCTTATGTTCTTAAACAAGCATAATAGTGGTTGACTCTTTGTGTGCCCTCTCTCTTTCTCTCTCTCACACACACATACTGCACTGTGAGATACATGATTGCCTCCTGCTTTCTCCTCCAGTAACCCAAAGTAATATAAAACATATGATGTCACCATACTGCTAGGTTCCCTGTTTCCTGTGCAACAGAAACCACAATGGGGTTGTGGAATCAATTACCAATGCTATTTTGGAAAGATTATCCCTTGAGAATGGCAAACAATCAATTAGTAGAAAGGGAATTTAGATTTCTGGGCATTTGTGAATGTGTTATGTAGAATATGTGAGAGCCGGCATGGTATACTGATTAGAGCATCAGACTAGGTTCTGGAAGACCCATGTTCGAGTCCCCATTCTGCAGTAGAAGCTTGCAAGATGACCTTGGGTCAATCACACTCTCTCAGCCTCCCTTCTCAGAATTGTTGTGACTCAGATAAAATAAAGAAAGGGAGAATGATATAAGACACTTTGGGTCACCGTTGAAGGGGAAAGTGAAGTATAAATGAATTTAATTAATTAATTTCAGTCGTTCCAGATGTTTGCTTCAGTGGGAATAAATTGTTTTGCCTCCAATGGCTTGAGTTATGGATGAAACTTTGGATCTTTAAAAAGCAACCACATCCCTACTATATTTTTCCAAACTTTTGGCTATTTCATGTGGAACACAATATAGTCTGCACACAACTGTGAAAAGGGAACTGGCATCATATCCTTTTAACCTACAGTCACGGGACTGGTATATATGCAGCAAGCTGCTATGCGATAGTAGTAATTGGCAAGACTAATAGTATTGCCCTTTAGATATCCTACAGTACAATTCCGTGCATTTTTACTCAGAAACTAGACTGTGCATATTGAATGGGCCTTACAACCAAATAAGTGTGTAGAAGATTATAGTCCTCATTTTACTGTTTGAAGTAATGTAATTCATGGATCCTAGGTCTAGATACATACTATACCATTTTTGAAGCCCCTACATTGCATAGCTTGAAGCCCCTACATTGCATAGCTCTGCTTGGTAATCTGTCTTCATGGGCTGTCAAATGTATATTTCTTTTATTTGGAAACGTTATATCAGTTCTCCGAAACCACAAAGCAGAGTAAAACTGCCAGACATCAAAAAATAGGCAAAGATCAACTAACTCATTAGCAGGGTTCAGCAAACAATCCAATCACATTTCCAAGTCTTTTAATTCTTCATCAAAATTCAGTCAGATTTGTTGTTCTAGGTGTAAAGCACCCTGAAAGGATCATTTATATAATAAACACCTCGTTGTTTGCTTATTTTGATATAATGGGTTAGATAACAAATAAAATGCATATTTGTTTGGGTACATGATATATAATTTTAACTAGGTAAGATTGTGTCTTGGATATTTTTAGTTTATAACGAAGGAGTGGAAATGTTAAATGTTCTCATTTTCTCCCCAATATTACTACAGTACATATACACAGAAGGCTCCTCAAAATACAGGTAAAAGAACTTTCTATTTATTAATGTATTTGTGGCCAGCTATTCTGGCCAACTTCAGATTTTATTTAGAGAATCCTGGCCAAGTTCAGTTTTTATTCAGAGAAATTTTATCAGCAGGAAAGACTGTTTAAAAGCGTGTTAGCTGAAAAGGGAGGAAACGATTCATAGCCTGATGGTATTTATTCCTAACGTAGAATGTATGATATAGCAGAAGAAAAAAATGTGATCCATGGTGGAAAAAGTTAATCTTGTTTGCACTTTTGCTGACAAATTCTGGGAGAATATTTGCGTGCCAATAAAGCTGCTCAAAGAGGGGATACAGCCTTTGAAATATTTCTGCTTTGTTAAAGCTGTTTGCTTGAATTTTGCATGGCCAATATTTATGCAATGGATTAAAAAAATACTAGATAATATATGATTTTTCAGTAAATATATTATTATGGTTACAGCAAACATAGCATGTATACCAGAGCTACATCGATTAGTCTTTTAGATTTGAAAGTAGGGGAAACTTCACGGAGTCCAGTGTATTCAATTTAGCTAGAAGACACAAAACATGTTACAAAGAAAAAATAAAAATAACTACATAAAATAACCAGGTCACAAAATTTTTCATATCACTTCCCATCCCCTCGGACCCAAAGCTTTTCAGAGGAGCCCATTCAAACATTCAACTGTGAACTATTAATGATTAAATTATTATGAATTATCAAGTAATGTACATTTACATGTGAAAATTAAGCCCTAGCTGTCCATGTGTGCTCACCACGATTCTCTTTACAGGACATCAGCAGCTAATAGTGAGAAGTTGGCACACTTGAAAATGTATAGCTATTAAGAATCCTTTTTTGTTACTTTTTTACAGACTTCAGACAAGAAGAAAGCGATAGCTGGTCTTCTTTTGTAAGTATGTTTTAAAACCATAGTTATACAAGGAACAGACATTATGATAAAGTTTATACTACTTCTACAATACTCCTATGCATTTTTTAAATAAAAAATTCATTGTTGGTAATTTTGAACTGATGTAAAAAAGACAAAATAATTCTTATTCTTCAAGATTATCCTACCAGTTAAATTTAGAAGTCATTTTCCAGAAGTAGAGGAGGAAGGCAGTTTTCATCACTACAGACTCCCAGACTGCCCCCTATCTTCCAAGACCAGCATTTCAGGGAGCTCATAGGGCTACATTTTGGTGTAATGGTTAAGTGCGTGGACTCTTATCTGGGGGAACCGGGTTTAATTCCCACAACTCCATTTGCACCTGTTGGAATGGCCTTGGGTCAGCCCTAGCTCTGGCAGAGGTTGTCCTTGAAAGGGCAGTTGCTGTGAGAGTCCTCTCAGCCCCACCCCCTCACAGGGTGTCTGTTGTGGGGGAGGAAGATAAAGGAGATTGTGAGCCGCTCTGAGACTCTGAGAGTCAGAGTGGAGGGCGGGATATAAATCCATTATCATCATCTTCTTCTTCTACAGTAAGACGACACCTTTGGAGATATCACAAGAAGCTAAGCTTGAAGCGTCCTGGCACCCACTGGTATAGAGACTTTTAAGGACCTTATTTCATTGTCATTAGTTAGAAAAGAATAAAGGAGAAGCCTAAAAGCACTATGGCACAAAATGTATTCCAGTATAAGATTTTATGAGTAATCAGATCTTGAGTTCTGACTCACAAAAATTATATAAGGCTCCAAGGTGCCATGAGATTCCTGCTACAGACTAAAACTGCTAGAGGAGAGCCAGTTTGGTGTAGTGGTTAAGTGTGCGGACTCTTATCTGGGAGAACCGGGTTTGATTCCTCTGCTAGCATGGCTTTGGGTCAGCCATAGCTCTGGCAGAGGTTGTCCTTGAAAGAGCAGCTGCTGTGAGAGCCCTCTCCAGCCCCACCCACCTCACAGGGTGTCTGTTGTGGGGGAGGAAGGTAAAGGAGATTGTGAGCTGTTCTGAGACTCTTCGGATTGGAGGGCGGGATATAAATCCAATATCATCTTCTTCTTCTATATCTGCAATTAGACACAGGTATCATAGTGGAGGTCAAAATTATTCTCTTTTGATTTGTCTCATTACTTATTTACAGAATTTATATTCTGGCTTTATGCCCAGTTAGGGTCATGAAGGTGGCAAACAATTAAAAGTAGTTGTTTTAGATTTTCCGGGCTGTATGGACATGGTCTTGGCATTGTGAGACCTGATATTTTGCTAGCAACTGTGACTGGCATCCTCAGAGGTATAATCCAGAAAACTGGAGTTCTTTCTGGGTCAAAGTGAGAAGAAGATGGTAGGCAGGTAATTTATATCTACTCAGGAAGGTGGGGTAGGGCTGAGTCATTATCATGTAGGAGCTTCCCAGGCTATGACATACTGCTGGAGGAGCTTTTCTGAGGAGGTTCTTTTGTATATGGATTCTAATCTTATCTGTAGTACTGTTGTAAGCTGTAGAGCATTTTGTGTTTTTCAGGACTGGAAAACATGCTCTGTTCATTTTTAAACTCTCTTCCTTCCTATTGAAATTGTGTTTATTTTTATGGATTTCAATGGTTTTCCTTTGTAATCTTACATGGTAATTGGATGTGTTGTCCAGCATTAAAAAAATACTGTGTCCTGCGTCCGGCAAGATGGGAGGCTGCTATCCCCTGCAAAAGTATTCTCCTTGAAGTGATTGCTCCAGTTCACCTCTGTGCCCCGAGATCACTAGTTTTCCACCTGCCCGATTTCCACTGGCCTGTTTTTCAATGATATTCATCTGACCTTAATCCTGACTGCATGGAAGAAAGCCTGACAGATAACGAACTGCTATCTAGAAAGCCTTTTTTTGTTAGAAAAAGCCTAGCCAGAACTCATTTGCATATTAGGCCACACCCCCTGATACCAAGCCAGCCAAAATTGCATTCCTGTGCATTCCTGCTCAAAAAAAAAAAAAAAGCCCTGGCTATCTAGATTCAGTAGTTTGCATATAAATCAAGCACAACCTTCTTAATATCTGTAATTCTTATCTTATCTTTGTTCTGATTGCAATAGTATGCATAAAAAAAAACCCCTCTGTTCAAAAGGACTAGAAAAATTGGTGGTGAGCTGTAATCCCATATAACCACAATCCTAATTCCTATTTTTCAAACCTTTGAGGGTTGTTTATGTGAACAAAACAAATGTAGATACATGTAGAGTATAAAGACCTTTACAATTCTCAACAAAGAACAGGGGTGTAAGACTTGCTGTTACGCTATTGTAGTAAGCTGGCACTTCGGTTTTGACAGGACAGTGATGACTATGAATGTCCAGATGACCAGGAACCTGGAGTAGACTATGAAACACCAAATGATGAAGATAGTATAGAAGACGAAAACGATGGCGATTATGAACCTCCTCCTTCAAATGACGATGAGGCACACCGTAATGCTATATTTCCTTCCAAATCGATTCCGGCACCCTCTGAATACATAGGTAAAATCTTTCAAAATTTTCATTCTTTAGTCAAGTCAAGTTGAATAGGGTCAGAGAACCATAATAAGTAACGAGTGGCATTAAAAAAAAAATCCAAGGTGTACAATTCAGCTTGGGCACAGATATAAAATATTATACACTTCAATTTCATTTCTAATTATAAAATCAAGTAAATTGAAATATTTCATGGACATTTAAATAATTTTTTTTTTATCAATTAGTGATGGGGTGGGGTAGGAAGAGAGAAACTGAAGGGGAAGGTACTGATAAGGCAAGGGAAAGAAAAAGTAAGGTAGAGAAGGGAAGAGTGTATTGGAGAGGTGAATTTCATTCTTTAAATCAAAGAATGTGTTAGAACGGGGGTCCCCAACCACCGGTCCGTGGACTGGGACCGGTCCATGGCCTGTTAGCGACCAGGCCGCAGAGCAAGGCCACACCACCTCTTTCATCCGCCTGAGTCCTGGGCTGGCAGAAGGGGCAGCACTGCTGTGACTTTAGCCTACCCCCTATTGATAGGCCCTCACTGATCAGCTGATCGGAGGGGGGGTCTTTAAATGGGAGAGGGAGGCAGATTGGCCTTCTGCCACCAGGCCACCTAGCAGGGAGGTGGTAGAAACAGCCCCAGTCTTCCCCTTCCATTTAAAGATCCTCATGGGGAGCAGGGATGGAGGGCAGGCAAGGGGGCAGCCTGGGATGGCAAAAAAACCAGTGCTGCCCCTCCCCCCCCCCCCGGTCCGTGGGAAAATTGCCTTCCACAAAACTGGCCCCTGCTGCCAAAAAGGTTGGGGACCACTGTGTTAGAAGATTTATAGTGCAATCCTAAATAGGTCTGCTCAGTAGTAGTATGCTCAGGAAAGTGTTCTTGGGATTGCACTTAGCTTAGCTTTAGGGAAGCAGAACAGAGAGCTTTTTTCTAATCAGAAATCTTAATCAATAATTTTCTAGTACAGCTTAAAAAGATATTTTAATCGAAGTTTGAGATATATTGTTGAGATGTACCCTATTGTAAGTAAACATAACTGAGCAGCTAGAAAGCGTTCCATGTCACGTAAAGATTAATTTAATTGTAGTTCTCTGAAATTCTCCCATAAATATTAATGTCTAATGAGACCTTAGGAAAACCAAATACATAAGAACATAAGAGAAGCCCTGTTGGATCAGGCCAATGGCCCATCCAGTCCAACACTCTGTGTCACATAAGAACATAAGAGAAGCCCTGTTGGATCAGGCCAATGGCCCATCCAGTCCAACACTCTGTGTCACATAAGAACATAAGAGAAGCCATGTTGGATCAGGCCAATGACCCATCCAATCCAACACCCTGTGTCACATAAGAACATAAGAGAAGCCATGTTGGATCAGGCCAATGGCCCATCCAGTTCAACACTCTGAGTCACATAAGAACATAAGAGAAGCCATGTTGGATCAGGCCAATGGCCCATCCAGTCCAACACACTGTGTCACACAGTGGCCAAAAAAAATTATACACACACACATATATATACACACACACTGAAGAGTGTGTACATGGAAGGGGTATATTTGTTTCCTCTATACGTTTGATGTTCTTGCTTTCTTTAGATAGATCTGTAGCAGTTAAAACATCTCTTCAGCCTCCTGTTCCTCCTCAGAGGTCTGTTCCCTCTCCAACACCAGCAGCTCAGGGAGGCAGAGGTGCTGGGGTATGTATTTTTTTTTACTATCAAGGTACTATATCTGTACATGAGATGAGAAAAAAACTACCAAATACCAGTTTATGTTATCTATTCTTTCTATTACCTTCCAGGCATAATTCATTAGACCAGCTTTTGAAACTGTCCTTGATGGTCTGTACAGCTGCCTTGTAGTTGTCTGGATGTCCACAACAGAGCCAGGACTTTTTACTCTCTGCCAAATAACATCCATGCTCTGTGGGACCTGATGCAGTTCCACAGGGCTTGTAAGGCAGAGATGTTCTGCCAGGCTTTTGGTTGAGGACAGCAATGGGTACTACCTTACCTGGCACTTCCTCCTCCCCACCTTGTTGTCTCCCGCTTGCAGGACAGTAATGCATACTGTACTTAGTTGGCACCATCGTATGTTTTTCTAATGATTTTTAATGTTTTAAAATTTTAAGTTGATTGTTTGAATCTTGGTTTATATTGTATGTTTTGTGTTGTTAATCACCCTGAGCCCTGTGAATTCTGGGCAGTGTATACATTGAAATTATAAATAATAAAATAAAAATAGTTGCCTGCAGTCTCTCCAGGTGAGAGAGTGCAAGTCAGTCCAACACCCTGTGTCACATAAGAACATAAGAGAAGCCATGTTGGATCAGGCCAATGGCCCATCCAGTCCAACACTCTGTGTCACATAAGAACATAAGAGAAGCCATGTTGGTTCAGGCCAATGGCCCATCCAGTCCAACCCTCTGTGTCACATAAGAACATAAGAGAAGCCATGTTGGATCAGGCCAATGGCCCATCCAGTTCAACACTCTGTCACATAAGAACATAAGAGAAGCCATGTTGGATCAGGCCAATGGCCTATCCAGTCCAACACTCTGTGTCACAGAAGAGCATAAGAGAAGCCATGTTGGATCAGGCCAATGGCCCATCCAGCCCAACACTCTGTGTCACATAAGAACATAAGAGAAGCCATGTTGGATCAGGCCAATGGCCCATCCAGCCCAACACTCTGTGTCACATAAGAACATAAGAGAAGCCATGTTGGATCAGGCCAATGGCCCATCCAGCCCAACACTCTGTGTCACATAAGAACATAAGAGAAGCCATGTTGGATCAGGCCAATGGCCCATCCAGTCAAACACTCTGTGTCACATAAGAGCATAAGAGAAGCCATGTTGGATCAGGCCAATGGCCCATCCAGTCCAACACTCTGTGTCACATAAGAGAAGCCATGTTGGATCAAGCCAATGGCCCATCCAGTCCAACACTCTGTCACATAAGAAAAGGTGGGAGAGTGCAAGTCAGTCAAAAATGGGTTGGCAGCACGTTAAAAACTGTGCATTACTTTTTTAATATATACCCATAGACTATCCCCCCCTAAACAAAAAATATCTGGAAAACAACAGCTCAGTGACACATCATACCTCACAGATCTCTTGGTTGGCAGCTATTATCAAATAATCATAATGCAAAGACTGACTTAGACTATTGACTGAATCTGTTACTTTAGCAGCCACCGTTCACTTCACTTTCAAGCAATGACAGCAGTGGAGAAAAAAACATCAAGACTTTTAAACGTAAGCAGCTATTATTCTCTCATACTTTTAAATCACATCCTTTGGTACATTTCCATTGCTTGGTACAAAGGGCAGCCTTTTGTAGGGGGGTATCTTCTTTCGACTTTGCTTTAACCCTCTTAACAGATCAGGTACTTAATTAATTGATTATTGTACTTCTAAAGAGGAATTCTACTTTTTGTTATGTAAAAGTCATATGAAATTCTTTGTTGGTGTTTATATATTAGCATACTGTTTGAAACAATGTTTCTGTTTCACTCCAGCTTTTGTAGATCGAACCAAAAAGCCCCCACTGAATCGATCTGGGCCACCATTTGACAGAGACCTACTAAGAGGAGGTTAGCATTTGTTTATATTTATTTGTCTTAAGTTAACGGCTAAGTATTTTTTCCAAAGCAATATGACACACTGATAAAAGATGCCAATGAGCAAATATATTTTTCAAGCTGTTAGATTGTGACCTAAGAAGTAAAGACTCCAGAAGACTGCTATGGGCTGATAAGCAAGCAATTATTTGTGTAACTGAGGAATAAGTCTGCTAATATAGGAGATTCAAGTACAGTAACCTTGGAACATCATGGGCATTTCTGTAGAGTACCCTCTGGGAGAGCTGAGAAATCTACAAAGATCAAAAAGCTTCATTAAACCAAAAGCATACTGGAGGATACAGCATGAAATTAATTTATAATAGCAGCTTTTTGAATGGATCTTCATCATGATATATCACCACAGGAAAGTATGGTAGGGTGTTAAGAAGTAAATAAATAAATACTTTATATATTTCATAAAGGGACAATGTGATCAATTTTTTAAAAAATAAGATATGTGAAAATAGAAATTACATTTAAAACTCTATCTTCAACCTCCAGTGTTGTGCTACACATCTATATACACAGGGCTTTTTTTGTAGAAAAAGCCCAGCAGGAACTCACTTGCATATTAGGCCACACCCCCTGACATCACCATTGTTTCACACATGGCTTTTTTGTAGAAAAAGTCCAGCATGAGCTCATTTGCATATTAGGCCACACCTCCTGACACCAAGCGTTCCTCTGTGTTCCTGCTCAAAAAAAAGTCCTGTATATACAACATCATAATCTTGAATCTGTCACCTCTCTGAAGCATATGACATCATTTCACCATTCATAAATGTGTTCATATCACTGAGCTGTTTGTTCTTAAGCTCAGACCTGGCGATTTAAAGAGGTTTGCTACTCTGTTGAACTGTCATATACATGTTGTGCAATCTACATATGTGTTCAGGGATAATGGCTATGAGAAAGCAGAGGTCAGCGCAAATTTTTGTAGTCTTTAAAACAATACGTTAACAAATGCACTTCCCTTGAGCCAAAGTTATGATTTTCCATCAAAGTTACACCAATATCTCATTACGATTTTACCCTGCCTTTCATCCGAGGAGTCCAAGGCAGAGTATACAATTCTCCTCTCCTCCGCCATAGTCCCATGACAACCCTATGAGATACTGAGAGAGTGATAGCCCAGCCCCAAGATCACCTAGTGGACTTCACAGCTGAGTGGGAGACCTGAACCCTGATATCTCCAGTCCTAGTCCACTACTCTAACTATATCGTACTACAGCCATATGAAATCTAATCAGGGAAACCATAATAACCAAACGACTTTCACTTATGTTCTTTTTTTTTCCTTTTCATTTTGTTTCAGTCAAAAGAGTAATGCCTTCTGAAATGGTAAGCCATTATTTCCATATTATTTCACCACATTTTATTTCTTTTAAAATGGACCTACAATTCCTTTAAAAAAAAATCTTACTTTCTTGCAGTCTTTGACACCACAGCTCAGGTAAAACTTTAATTTTTCCCAGCTTAAACGGTCAAAATTACCCGCTTAACATGGCATATTAAAAGCAATCAACCCTTATACCTTTCCCCCCCTTCTGTTTAAGATCTCTGGGAGAAGAGCTGGCAAAGATTCAAAAGCCTCCTCTGCCATCAAATGAAAAACATGAGAGACATAATCCTGCCACTAGAAGGATGCCACCACCCATACAGTAAACATAGATTCACATTTATGTAAATAGCATGACCAAAAGAAAGATTTAAGATTAAGAATGTGGGCAACCCGGGCATTACAGTGGTCCAAAATGCCAGCATGAGAGGGCAATTTAGGGTCGAGGTATAGTACATTTAGCCACATTAAATATGATAATGTAGCAGAAAGTGCATAGCATTGTTCTGTTTCTGTGTTTATCGATTGCAATGTATTTTCTTTCCAAAAACTGGCTGCAAATTTTCATAATGTGGGTTGAATGGCATGCATAATTTCAGTTTCTGTAATCTATCCTTTTCCTCTGCCCTGATTCATAGTGGAGCCGGTGGAGAGAAATTTAATCCAGAAAATGGTACAAGGGTGGAGAAAATGTTCAATTATTAGCAATCATCTTATTAGCAATCATCTTAATAAGAATATCTTATTGACATTTATGCAGCTCCAGAACATTCTGGATTTATTTCTGATAGGCATAGTACTTCAAATGTGTGTAAAGTTTTGAATGTAAATGAGGTTGTTAGAAGCTACAATACCTGTAATGGTTCTTTTGCTAGATGCTGAAAAGGCTTTTGATAGTTTAGAAAGCTATTTCTTGAAAAGTTCTCTAAAACTTTATTTTGGAGAATGTTTCATTCAATGGCCTGTGTTAATTTATTCTAAATCTGTGTCAATATAGATGCTTCATTTGAAACTGAAAGAGTGGGTAGACAAGGTTATCCCTTTTCAGTGATGCATTTCTCATTCTATTGAAACCTTTTGAATTATTGGTCAGCCTGATCAAATTTAAATGCCAGATGCAACTTCCAAGTTAAGTGACAATGACCATGTGATTTCATTACACACACACAGAGAGAGAGAGAGAGAGAAAGAACTTGCCAATTACTCATTCCCACTATATACACAATTAATATTTTTATTATTCTTTCTCCTTTTAGGAACAGCCAAGCATCTGAAAGAAAGTCAGAAGTGAGTACTCTGATCACAAAAGTAGGTGGTATATTTGTTACATGCGAAACCCTATTTTAAAAAACAAACTTGGATACTACACATCCTTCAATTAGTACAAGAAGGTTTTCAGGCAGTCCTGACTCCAAAAACTAGCCAGGTTCAATCTTGTTTTGCTCCAACAGGAAGATATTTTCTAAAGAGACAATCTGCTTTCATTTTTAGTGAATTACTAAAGCCACATACCAGCAGAAGATTATTAACATAAAGCATAGTTATGGTCACAGCTTTAGTAATGGCAGCTGCTTCTGGGATGCTGTTATTTTATGTATACAGCACTAAGATTGTCCTAGATAATTCTTAAGCGATAATGAGCAATTCCTTTCTGAAACCCAGCTCCTTAAACAATGATTTTCAACTTGTGACAGCTCATCATTCCTATAATTATAAAGATATTTCATATCTGGAACCCCCAAATGGGGAAGGAAGTAGTCCTTGCAGAAAAGTAATGGCAGGACAGAATATCTCCAACTTCTCCTCCCAAAAATCTACCCTCAGCAACAGGTTACACAAATGCACTTCTCTCATGCCACTGGGTAATATACCTGATAGTGCAAGCCTGGGGAGGTCCCTAGCCACTTTCTGTCAAGCATGCGGGTTCAATGATGAGTCGAAGTTGATACAATGACTACGTTTATTGATAGACCGATACTTTGGTGTAACAGGTTCTTTAGAGTAATGCTGCCAATACATTGATACAATACTTCTAAGGCTTACTTCAAAAGGATTCCAAGGGATTGGGTTGCGGGGTAGCATTCACACATACTATCATAAATGTCTACGTTCCCATAGTGTTATCAGGACTGCGTCCTTGCCTTCTCCAAATGGCTCGTACCCCTTACAGGAATGTATGGGAAGGTGCTGATTACTTGGTTTCAGTTCTCACTACTTCTAATTATAAGCCATAAAGCAAGACCGGGGGGGGGAGGAGGGAAAGAATAACAAGCTAGCAAAGTTGGATCCTCCATGATACTTTACAGACCAGGTTAGGCAGGACTCTAAAACAATTAATTATCAATGGAATTTCACCATGCTTGACACTTTCCTGCAGGAAAACCATGCTAGGTGGGAGTTATTTTCCTGATTTTGCTTCTCCACAGAGCCGGCGCATGGGAGTAGGTGGGGTAGACAGCTGCCTTGGGCGCCACCCCCCTATCTCCCCTGAGCAGAGCCAGGGCTGGCGCTTGCATAGTGTGCTCCTTGCAAGGAGCATGATACGCAAGTGTCGTAGGTCTCTCCGACCCCGTCCAGACTTCCTACAACGGGGCCGGCGCTTGCGTATTGTGCTTGTGCAAGCGTGGCCCTGGGCCTCATCAGTGCAGTGGAAAGGTGCCGCTTGGCTGATTTCAAATCCAAAAGTGGCCGGGCGCTGCTAAAACAGTGCACTCTTCGGAGACTTCCAAGAAAGCCTCCCAAGAGCGTACTGCAGGGGAAAATGGCAGCACGGCAGCACTCAGGTGTGCCACCTGCTGCCCCCTCATCCCCCGCTCGCTGGCCTGGGTGATGACGTCACCTTTACTGACATTATTGGGTTGTGCATGTGCAAAATGTGCGCAATACGATTCCTTCCAAGGGAGTTTGGGGGGTCACGGTGCAGGGGGTCTGCCTCGAGCGGCAGAACCTCTAGCGTCCCATGCTTCTCCATGTGGAATATCTGAGCCCATGCAGTAGCAAAAACAGGGAATTAGCTCCCTTCAGTGTGGCTTTTGCACAGGAAAATGACTCGGGGAGAGGCAGGAGCCTTTTCCTTACCATGGCACCATTCCAAACCCATTCAAGCTTTCTGTTTTCCTTCAGCCACCTCTATTTTAAGAAGTTATTCCTGCAGCTGCTGTGTAGATTCAGGAAACATGAATTGGGTTCAGGGAACCCAGACCCGACTCTTTCAAAACCATAACATTTAATTTTGTTTTCAGAGGATGATGTTATTGTATAGTTAACTTAGCACTGTTCATTTCCCTCCCAACAGCAAAACATTTACAGTTGGGATTACATTGGGTCATCCCATCTCTAGGTTTGCATCCCCAAAACAACTCACTTAGCAGCATCATTGCACCCCAAAACAACTCATTTAGCAGAATTCTGCTCTATGTTGGCAGAAGGACAGCACCTCTGTACCACCAAAAGTATCATGAGGCTAAACACCCGTGAAATATTGTGAACAACAAGATGCCAGATAGGTGTTGGAAATGTAAAAAGCATGAAGGCTCTTTCTACCATATGTGGTGGACTTGTGGAAGAGCTAAAATGTTTTGGCAAATGATTCAGCAAGAGATTTCTAAGATTTTGGGATATGAATTCAATAAAGAGACTTTTCTGCTGGGATTACAAATGGAAAAATTTCCAAAAGAAGATAGAACTTTAATATGGTATTTGCTCTCAGCTGCGAGGACATTGTATACGCAGCTGTGGAAGCAAGAAAAAATACCAGAGAAATGGGACTGGATTATAAAAGTTATGTCATGGAGTGAAATGGACAAACTAACAAGAAAATTAAGAGACTATGATTTGGAACTCTTTAAGCTGGAGTGGAAGAAGTTCAGAAGATACGTAGAAAAAGAGTGGAAAATAAAAGGACATTGGACAATCTTTGATAATGATTACGTTTTTAAAATAAGAATATAAGAATATAAGTTTTTAAAATAAGAAAATAAGAATTTTGGGTTTTTAACAGTTAAGGGTATCTTTAATATTTGTTTCCTTTAAGTAAATAACACTGGCGGGGGTCAAGTAACGGGGGGAGGGGTGGGGGAAAAGTAAGATATGGGGTAGAAATTTTTTTTCTTTTTCTTTAAGTTTCTATAAGTTGTAGATATAGTTTTGCTACCATATGTTACTAATAAAAATTGTTTATTGAAAAAAAAAGAAACACCCGTGAAATATTCGGTCCCTTATTAAAGTAATTGCCTTTCAAATAGCTCTTTCTGCGATGCACTAACTTCCACCCATTAGCTTACTATGGGTCGCCATGATAGCTAAATGGTCTGGGTAGTAAACATTTGTATGGCCTAATCTTTTGTGGAACAGAAGGATATTGCATAAAAAAGAAATGTTTTTGTTCTTCAGGCCTGTTGCTTTTGTTAAAATGAAGAATTTTTATTAGTCAATTAAAATGCATACGATTAATCAACTTTAAAAAAAAAAAACTAGCAACAGCCCTAATTTGAACTTATTTTATGTTCTTTCAGGTGGAAGATGTCAGTATGTAATGTTTCATTATTATTTTTTTTATACTTTTATAATTAAATACATTTGGAGGAGGGAATTGGATTAATACTCAGGTATGTGCAAAGGCTTTTTCTTCCATACACGTCACATCTTTCTTTTCACTTACAAAGTTGGTCTGTGCTGGTCTATGACTGTATAATAAAGACTTTGACTATGAAGCCCTAAGTGCCGTGGATCCTGCATGTTCTTATGGCTTCACTCCTAATATTGAGCATAATGTCAGGTAAAACATTAAATCAGAAGCGTAGGAAGCTCCCATGGGGCCATTTTGCACATTTCAGCACTGAGGCAGATGATAAGGTAACAATGTTCTAAAATGCTAAGAAAGAAATATCCTTCCTGGACATCTCGTAAGAATTAAGGCCATTCATTCTCCGTTTAGGTGGCTACCCATTAGCATTCTGAATGCTAAAGTTGCTACCCAATTCTGTTCCTTATGGAATGGAGTAGAAAATATGCAGTTCAGCCAGTGGTGCTAATGTTCTAGAATGGACCAGTAAAATCTGTTTGCTATTTGTCATAGATTTAGAACTCTTTGTCAGTAATGTCAGTAATGTAGTTCTCCCTGTGTTTCTCGAGAGGCCTCCTCCTGGGCCAGCATCTATCTCACATATATGCACCCATATCATCACATCTCTCACACTCATATACTCCCTACATTAAACCTGTACAATAATAATTTCACTAAATCTGTCTTCTATCACTACGGCCTACCTGTGACTGAAGACTTTTTGGTTTTATCCGGCATTCCCTCAGTGACCTCTTTTTCCTGTCTTTTTGGTAGCTATTCCTGTGTCTAGTTTTAGTTTTAATTGGTTTTGTAACACTTTGTTTGAATGGTTAGTTGCCTTGTTTGTAAATAAGTAACTGTAGGTGCAGGACATCTTATACAGGCAAGCCAAAGTGATCAAGAAAATCTGAAGAAGAACTAATAGAAGCAACTATTACGCCTTTGTCTCTTGCCCCTCTCCAAGGCTATTCTACTTTGCATCTCTAAACTCCCTTTTGATGGGTTTAGCGGAGAGGCTAGACCAGCTCTGTTTCTAGCGTGTAGAAAGATCCTCCATGATTTTTTGTTGTCAAGTCCAGTAACTTTTCCCTTGTATTACTAGCCATATCTATAACAACACATACGAAAAATCTGGTGCCTTTTGGACTCAAAATTAATCCCAGAGGAGGGGGCAGAAACTTCCAACCCTAGGTTTGCCCAACCCTTTTCCAAGTACAACTAAGTGGTATCAATTATCTCTAATGCACAGCTGTTTAAATTGAGTTTTTGTTGTTCTCTTTGTAGATGTTCCCCAAAGACCAGTTCCTCAGCCACCTTCGCAATTCTTTAATACATTCCCTTCCAGGACTACTAAACCCGTATCTAAACAGAGTCCTTTGCCACCCAAGAATATACCTGATGCATACACAGAAAGGTTTGTTGGATTGAACCACTCCTGATTAAATATTACATTTATTTATGATGCAACATATTCATTACTATTCTCCTTTAGTTCTGTGTAAGGAGGGTAGTCTAATGCTCTGTTACAGCAAGGGCAATCCATGACCCAGTCATATTTTGTGATTCCCCATCTCACTTACTGAATTCAGACAATGCTTTCCACTCCTGATCCAGTTATGTCAATTTAAGCTCTCTATGGTCAAAGATTTGAAATTACTCTGTTCCTTGACTAATACGATTATAGTCCTGCGATTGTAGTCTTTTGATATGAATTTTGAGTCGTCACACGGGTCCTATAAGGAGTCTGAAATAGAGAAGACCCTTGCAACCTGCAATGGATTTAATGTGACTGCTGAATCTGCACAGCACCTGAAAGGTTCTGACTTTAAGCCTAACAAGTGTTTCAGAGCACTGTAGACATGTAGCCAGATGACCAAAAACGCATTGGGTCTCATTTGTATACGCTAAATGTTACTTATTTTTACAGCACCGTTTCATCAAGTGGATCGCTACCATCACGCCTTCAGCCAAGTATGTATCTCACGAATGCTCAGCTTACATTTGGAAACTATCTGGTTGCAATCACTACAGTTTATGTTATTCAGTAATGTTTTCTAACAATACAACTGTAAAAAGCTTTGGAAGCCCAAGCATGAATTGTAGGGTTTCAGAGCAAACAAGATTCTATCACATCTTTCCTAGGAGAGTCCATGATAACAGTAATCTAGTTAAAAGCTAAATCCATTTGGATCGGGCCAACATGTAGATGGCGAATAGTTCCCCTCCCCGCAAGAATCCTGAGCTCAGCAAAGGGCAGGCCATAAGTGCAATAAATTACATAAATCAAGTATGTTTGTTATGCACACTAGGAGTCTGGACTTCAGGACCACAATAAGGCCTGCAAAATCAGTTATATCAACTAATTTAGAGCCCCACTGAGTTCAGTAATCTATAGTAATTTTGGATATAATGTGATGGAATGAATGTGGACCTACGACCATAAAGATGAAATTCTTTTCTGCATTTCCAAATGTATTTTCCATACCTTTATATCTCTTTACCCTGTTTCTTCCAGTGCTTGGCTCTTAGGCCCTTACTTTCTCTTTGAACCCTGCTTTCATCTAGGGCAGGGAGGCAAAGCCGCATAGCAGGTGATTGAATGTACCACTCTTAAAGCATCCCCTCTCAACTGCAAGCCATAAAGAATAACATTAAAGAAATAATTTGCTAGGATTTTTTAATGAGGTATAGACTGTAGGCATCTTTTGATGGGACGGGGTCATTTGGGGTTATATTTTAGACTGTGATGTTTTAAAATTGCAATTTGTAAGCTGTCTTGAGCCGCAAGAAAATGTGGGGTATGCATACTTCCATAAATAATAAATTGGGCTCTCCAATGCTCAGGAGGGCCTCCTATTTATGCAGAATTTTGTAAGCCTCCATTTTTATCAGAATTGTATTAGTGTTTTAAACTCCTGCAAAATGTGATGCTTTCTTAAGCTCCATTTGGTCGGTCTCTAATCCAATGCTCTATCGAGTTCATGTGGCTCAAGGGTGAAGCTTTCGAGCCAGTCTGTATCAGTGAACTAGAATGAATACAGCTTTTAAACGGTGTTCAAAATCTCCAAAGGCGGCATCTCAAGAACCTTTTCCAAAGGCAAAGCAGACAGCAAACTACCACTTCCAATCCCGAACAGACAAACTACACAAACACCCAACACTGAATATGAAAAGGAGCAAGAATTCTACAAGGTACAAAAATACCATAAAGAGATACTGTAAATTGCTATGTTTTTGACAGATGTCAACACCAAATCCTACCAAGTCAGTGCATATGTGTTCCAGAGATCAAGTTATGGAACACTGGGCAAGACATGATGAAGGAAACCAAAGGCAAGAAACTGCAGCAAGTCTTTTTGTCCCTCAGACGATAGAGGAGTGCTATCAGCTGACCTTTTATAGAAATCAGATCCTGACACACGATCTGGTCTAGGCTATTGATATTCTTGTTCTTATTATGTAAACTGCAGACATTTTACCACAGAAGTTTCTTTTTCTCAGCAAGTACTCATCACTTTGATTGCTGTATATGGCTGTGAAATCACTTGTGACAAATGATGAAGACTTCCTTTTTTAACATACAGTATCTTATAACCTTTAAAATGTTTAAGAATCATTTATTTTTATAGTTTTTAAAATGCTGATCACTTTACTATTCAGAGGAAGATTTCATATAGACTTTCAAAAGGAGGAGGGAAAAGCCTAGCTATCCCTTCCCCACAATTTGGCCCGCCATTTTTTTTTAAATTTCCCTTCCTCTTCTCCTTTTAGTTGTGTCTGCACGTAATGAAAATGCAATGTTACACTTATCACTGGACATACATAAAAGTGGGGAAAATCTATAACAAATGAGGGAGGGAGAGTGGCTCAGTGGTAGAGCATCTGCTTGGTAAGCAGAAGGTCCCAGGTTCAATCCCTGGCATCTCCAAAAAGGGTCCAGGCAAGTAGGCATGAAAATCCTCAGTTTGAGACCCTGGAGAGCCGCTGCCAGTCTGAGAAGACAATACTGACTTTGATGGACCAAGGCTCTGATTCAGTATAAGGCAGCTTCATATGTTCATATGTTCATAATCCAGAGAGATTATAATCCCCAATAAAATAACAGATTGACCCAAAATAGGTACCTTCCACCATGCAGAAAATACATCACCCCCCCCCCAAAAAAGTTAAAGAATAACATCCCTTTCTTTGAACACTGTATTCTTATTCTCTAATTGGTAGTATCACATATTTTACTTGCTTGCAAAACTTTCTCTTTTCATTTAATTTAACCAGGCCTCTCTAAATCAGAAGTGGTATGCTGCCGATATCACCCGGACAGAAGCAGAAGTTGCCCTTAGGAACATAAACAAGGTATAGAGTTATATTATACATCTATGCATATGGTAATAAAACTATTACATATTCCAACATACACTTTGAAGCTTATCCTCAACACTGCTATCTAGAAATGCAATCAAGCCAGTTCATCGTTATGATTATGTTTATCTTAAAATATTTTAATGTGTTGTTTTTATAGGATGGCACTTTCTTAGTTAGGAACAGCTCAAGAAAAACTCTTGAACAACCCTATGTCTTGATGGTGTTGTACAATGACAAAGTATACAATCTTCAGATGCGATACCACCTGGAAGATCAAGTATACTTCTTAGGAACTGGTCTGAGGGGAAATGAGGTATGACATGTTGCCACAGCATTCCTTTAGCATTTATCATCTATAGCACTCCAGTCCTTTTTAATCTTCCTCCTTCAAACTTTCTCCTGATTCATGCACTGCATTTGAGCAGAATCAGATCTAGTAACTCAGAGTCAAGACATTTTCCATAGAAAACTGATATAAAATAGCAACAATTAAAACAAAAATACCAGTGCAAAGGTAGAATTATTCACTGATTGGTCTCAAAAGAACAATTTTATGGAACTAAACAGTTAAAAAAAGAGCCTATATATATATATATATATATATATATATATATATATATATATATATATATATATATATATATATATATATATATATATATATATATATATATTAGATTGCTGTATTATGAGAATAATTGACCGAAGAATATTCTTTACATTGCATAGGATTTTACTTCAGTGGGCGACATTATTGATTACTACAGAAAAGCACCTCTTCGACTTATAGATGGAAAGGACCGTGGTTCAAGACAACAGTGCATGTTAACGTATGCCGCTGGAACTCTTTAGAAGAAATTTTTTAAATTAAGAATCGGTTCAGAAGCCACCTTATTTGTCTCCCAAAGAAGTTAGCGGCATAATTGATGTATATTTGATCAACTGAAATAAAAACTAATTATCTCTGATTTTATGTAATATAATTAAATCACCTCAGTTTTCAAAGTTTACTCCCTTTATCATCACGTATTATTTCTCATTAAGCATACGCTTGTGGAACTGTTCATGAGTGTGATGTTGATTCTCCTAAATCTATATTGAGTATTGTTAGCTCTGTGATCTTTGTAATACTTTCTTCAAGTACAAGATTGTGCTGTTTTTATAGGATGGCACTGTAAAATTATCATCCAAATTATATGTATATAGTAATTAATACAAACAGCAGAATACAGTTCAATGTTTAATAGTTTTGACCTTGCGAGGATTACACATGCTAATGTTTAGGCTTTGTGGAAACATATGTTTGCTATATTTCACGCACGGTGATAAGAGTTATTTGCAGACCTTGTATTTACAAATGGAACAAGAATCAATAAATGTACCCGTTTTATAGCCTTTTTCCAATGCAGGCATTTTTTCCACAACTAGCTTTTTTCTCTTTTTCTTTAACAGTTTCAGATAATTCTTCTGGCACCCAGGCTTGGACTAGCACCCAAAATACATTACTAATGACAGTCACCATAAATATGCTTATTGTGGTTAGGTCATACAGTTATAGGTTATATCTTGCTCCAGTAATTCAAATTAGGGTTGCCAGGTTCGACTCAGGAAATATCTGGGGCCTTTGGGGGTAGAGCCAGCAGACTTTGGGGGTGGAGCCAGGAGACATTGGGGTGGAGCCAAGATCAAGGCCGTGACAAGCATCATTGAACTCTAAAGGGAGTTCTGGCCATCACATTTAAAGGGACGGCACACCTTTTCAATGCCTTCCTTCCATAGGAAATAATGAAGGATAGGGGCACCTTCTTTGGGGGCTCATAGAATTGGACCCCCTGGTCCAATCTTTTTGAAACTTGGGGGGTATTTTGGGGAGAGGCACTAGATGCGATGCTGAAAATTTGGTGCCTGTACTCCAAAAAACAGCCCCCCTCAGAGCCCCAGATACCCGCGGATCAATTCTCCATGATTTTCTATGGGAATAAATCTCCATAGGGAATAATAGAGTTCCAAGCAGACATTTCCCTCCCCTCCCCCCGCTTTCTGACGACCCTGAAGCGGGGGGAGGGTCTTCAAACCGGGGGATCCCCTGCCCCCACCTGGGGATTGGCAACCCTAAGTAGGGTTGTAACAAACATGATTGAACTCCGAAGGGAATTCTGGCCATCACATATAAAGGGACCCTGTCGACTTCCGGTTTGTCAGCAGATGGAGATGACTGCTTGCCTGCGTTCTCCATGAGGATTTATTTTTTCTTTCTGATAAAGGGAGCACACTCCTTTTAAATGCTTTCCATCCATTGGAAATAAGGAAGAATAGGGGCACCTGCTTTTGGGCCTCATAGAACTGGATCCCCTGGTCTAAGAACATAAGAACATAAGAGAAGCCATGTTGGATCAGGCCAATGGCCCATCAAGTCCAACACTCTGTGTCACACAGTGGCAAAAAATGTTATATACACACATACACTGTGGCTAATAGCCACTGATGGACCTCTGCTCCATATTTTTATCTAAACCCCTCTTGAAGCTGGCTATACTTGTGGCCGCCGCCACCTCCTGTGGCAGTGAATTCCACATGTTAATCACCCTTTGGGTGAAGAAGTACTTCCTTTTATCCGTTTTAATCTTTTTGAACTTTTTTGCGGGGGGGAGGGGCTGAGGAGAGGCACCAAATGCTATGCAGAAAATGTGGCGCCTCTACCTCAAAAAAAACCGCCCCACGGAGCCCCAGATACCCATGGATCAATTATCCAGTTATACCTTGTGGAAACTGGTCTCCATAGGGTATAATGGAGTGCCCAGCAGACATTTTCCCCCATCCCACTTTCCGATAGTCCTGAAGCTGAGGGAGGTCCTCCAGACCATGGGATCCCCTGTCTCCAATTGGGAATTACTAGTGACCAATTTACTAAGTATCTAGAAATCAGTCCAAATCAGTCCATTTTAGACTTAGGAACCATGTGATTGAAGCTTCTGTGGTCAGCCATTTTATGCAAAAGAATCATGACTGTGAAGATTTTTTTTTTTCACCTTATACAAATGTGAACAAACAGAAATGAAGACGTGCACAAGATCCTGCTGCAAAAAGGCATACTGGATACGCCAGTTGAATTGCATTTCTCCATATGGACTGAATATGACCAATGATTTGACATGTTTTTTCATGAATGGTCTTCTTTATAATATTATGAGTGCTGTGCATAATTTGCCTATGGGATAACATAATTTTGTATAAATTATGGGATTTGACATCCTTTGTATGGAATATTTTGTATGTTGAATCTGCTGTGATATAGTTTGTGGTGTTTGTGTCTTTTAGCATGTTGCATTAGAAATATGTTACTTTACCTTTAAGAGGTTTGTGTAATGTCAGCTGTGAATGCGATGTTTGCCTTTTTAAACATGTTAGTTGCACCATTAGGGTGCACAAGAAGCCACATACTGAGCTGTAGCCGAGGTGAAATTGCTGCTGGAAACGCTCTGCGTCCCTCTTTTTTTGAAAATTGTGTAAAAAATCCATATAATTGAATCAATATGTAAGTATGATATACTTTTTCACTGGAAGAGGGTTGGTGGTGTCTGAATGTCCTTCTGATATTTTTGTAGAAGATGAAGAAGAAGATATTGGATTTATATCCCGCCCTCCACTCCAAAGAGACTCAGAGCGGCTCACAATCTCCTTTACCTTCCTCCCCCCACAACAGACATCCTGTGAGGTAGATGAAGATATTGGATTTATATCCCACCCTCCACTCCGAAGAGTCTCAGAGCAGCTCATAATCTCCTTTACCTTCCTCCCCCACAACAGACACCCTGTGAGGTAGATGAAGATATTGGACTTATATCCCGCCCTCCACTCCGAAGAGTCTCAGAGCGGCTCACAATCTCCTTTCCCTTCCTCCCCCCCCCCACAACAGACACCCTGTGAGGGAGATGATGATATTGGATTTATATCCCGCCCTCCACTCCGAAGAGTCTCAGAGCGGCTCACAATCTCCTTTACCTTCCTCCCCCACAACAGACACCCTGTGAGGTAGATGAAGATATTGGATTTATATCCCACCCTCCACTCCGAAGAGTCTCAGAGCAGCTCACAATCTCCTTTCCCTTCCTCCCCCACAACAGACACCCTGTGAGGTAGATGAAGATATTGGACTTATATCCCACCCTCCACTCCGAAGAGTCTCAGAGCGGCTCACAATCTCCTTTCCCTTCCTCCCCCCCACCCACAACAGACACCCTGTGAGGGAGATGATGATATTGGATTTATATCCCGCCCTCCAATCTGAAGAGTCTCAGAGCGGCTCACAATCTCCTTTATCTTCCTCCTCCACAACAGACACCCTGTGAGGTGGGTGGGGCTGGAGAGGGCTCTCGCAGCAGCTGCCCTTTCAAGGACAGCCTCTGTCCGGGCTACGGCTGACCCAAGGCCATGCTAGCAGGTGCAAGTGGAGGAGTGGGAAATCAAACCCGGTTCTCCCAGATAAGAGTCCGCACACTTAACCACTACATCAAACTGGCTTTGTATAATATTTTCTTTTGTTAATGGTCCCAGGTCTGATGAAGACTGGAAAGAAACAAGTACTTAATCGATTGGCTTGTCACCACACTACTTTGGGACTTGAATATACATGTTTTGGACATTTGGACTGATTTCTATATACTTAGCTTGCATTTTTCGTTGCGTTTAGTGTTTAGTGACCTCTCTCCGATTGTACTCTATCCCAATTGGGAATTGGCAGCCCTAATTCAAATTCTTCCTGACACATGCCTGACTTTTACACTTACAAAATTCTACTGCTAGCTTTAAGCAGCTTACTAAACTAGACAGCAGGGCTTTTTCCACTTACGTCCCTTTACTGGTCAGGATTCAGCCTAGAATGGAACTTAAAGTCAAATCTGTTTGAATGTAATAGTGGCGAAAATTAATTCTGATTGGATTGTGTATCTTCTTGTTAGAATGTGTTTGCACTCTACTGGCCAAATTAATCTGAAGTGTTCTCTTTTTAGACTATTAATAAAACCCAAGAGAACATTGAAATGAAAAATCCTGCCATTAGTAAGAAAGTTTATATCATAAGCATACAAAATGCAATTATTGCTACATGTGTATTCCATATTTACTAAGTTCTTATGCAGGAACAAAATGTTTAAAATTATGAATTCTACTACAAGTTATTTTGCTTTGATTTTTCATGTCTCACTGAAAAGTCAAAAAGGGGAAAAATTACTATATCCAAATATAAAGATCCCTAGACATCAAGAGAATGTAGTATACATTAGATAGGTCTGAAATCAGTCTGTTCACCCTCTTCCATTTATGCAGGTTTTAGGTCATCCATAATAATTTCTGGAATTAAACATTTATATGGTAATAAACTGTCAAATTACACCATTTTGGATACCTTACCACCATAACTTCAAGGATAAGTTTGGATTGGAGAAATTACTTCAACTAGTTATGTAATATTCTAATAAATACTATTTTCAGTTCTGCTCTACATGTAATCAAATAAAGTGAGTTTCTAAAGTGAGATAATAAGCATACATTTTCCATCTATAAAATAATTTGAATACAAGCCTATTAAGATTTTTTTCAGGTCAGTAAATACCAGAGATGGAAAAGTGGCTTTTAATACTCTGCTGTTTTCCTCAGAGTAAATTTAATTCTTTTACAAGAAAAATTAGAATTTAGGTAATGTGATAAGAGAATTTTTTGGAGCCTTTGTTACTTGATAGCCCAAACTATACCCCTGCTTTTTGCACAGGAGTCTCTGGAAGAGAATATGAAAATAACACAAGCCTATTTAGCCTAAGCAATGCCAATTACAGAACAGTGTACTCAATATTTAGTGATCTGACCACAACTGTGGTGTGTCACTCAAAAGCTCACCTGTAGACATACTTTAAATCAGTGTTTCCCATTAGCACGGTTGCAACCCAGCACCAGGCCGTGGAAGCCTCAATACTGGGTAACAAGAAAAGCCAAAGCCAGCCCCGCCCCCAGCAAAGCATGAGCTCTGCTCTACTTCCTTCCTTCCCTTGTTTCTCTGTTGTGTGGAGAAAAGCTAGCCTTGAAGATTGACAGACTGCAAAGCCTGACCACCGTTTGGCTTCCTTCCTTCCCCCGCCTCTGTGTTGTACAGAGAGGAGCTGGGCTGCCTCCCCTTCCTTCTCCCCCCCCCCCCTCACAGTGTTTGAGAGAAAAGCTGGCGTCCACTGGCACTTTAGACCCATGAAGCGTTCTTCAAGGTATGAGCTTTCATGTGCATTGCAGTATTCTTGTGGGGAGATTTCCCTGAGAGGCCTGGGTGGCAAAGAAGGGGGGCATTCCAGTAGATATTATTTTTTAACCAAACAACCCCTGGACAGAATTGTTGCTGGCTGGGGTCATCTGATGGTGAGTAAGGCTTTTTTTCCTTTGGCCCCTCTTCTTTCTTTCTTTCCCTGCAAGTGATGCTCTGTTTGTATTCTTGGTGCTGGGGGAGCGGCAACAGTGGGAGGATTTCTAGTGCCCTGGTCCCACTGGTGGACATTCTGGTGCTTTTGGGGCTTTGTGTGAGAGAATTTTGGACTGGATGGTCCATTGGCCTGATCCAACATGGCTTATCTTATGTTCTTTCTTTCTTTCTTTCTTTCTTTCTTTCTTTCTTTCTTTCTTTCTTTCTTTCTTTCTTTCTTTCTTTCTTTCTTCTTTCCTTCTTTCCTTCTTTCCTTCTTTCTTTTTTTCTTTCTTTCTTTCTTTCCTTCCTTTCATTTTTACTGGATGAAACTTTTCTGTTCATCATACTGTTGTTGCAAACACAGAAGCTCTGCCAATGAAACGTTGGCACCCCAAGTTGTAGCCAGTTAGCCTTTCTATGAGATTTCTCTGTGAGTGAGAGTGAGAGGTGTGAGGCAGAAAGAGATTATTGGAGATTACTGCTGTATATCTCAACAGCGCTGGAAGTGATGGTAATATGAACTTGGCACCATTTTACTGATCCTGCTTTTAACAGCTGTTTGACACCAAAATTAAACTCCTGTAGATATTAAAAAGGATGAAAGAAGTTAACTGGCTAAATATCTGCACAACAGGTTGCTTTTAAAGGCATGGGAAACACAGCCAGTAAAAAGCTGCAAGCCCCTCATAAATATTCTTTTTGGGATAACTGCAGAAAAGCTTGTATGAACTTCTTATAACTTGAAATTAATACATTAATTGCAGTACAATTTTCTGCTACCTTTCACAGCAATTTCCCAGTGTTTCAGCCAAAGAAAAGTATGAAAAATAGCTGTCAAAAGATTTTTCCTGAAACAAAGCAAGCTTGGTTGTAGCTTGAGGCAGGGTTCCAGTAGTAGCAGCTGAAGAAAGGGCGTACTAAATGTGTCAGCATATTTTGAGGTAGAGCAGCTGCCAGGGCCCAGTGTGGTGGTACAGTGCTGGCATTCCTGATGGCAATGCAGATTGCAGGTTCATTTATTGTAATTAGCAGGGCTTTCTTTGTAGAAAAAGCCCAGCAGGAACTCATTTGCATATTAGGCCACACCCCCCTGACATTACCATTGTTTCACACAGGGTTTTTTGTAGAAAAAGCTTAGCAAGACTTCACTTTCATTATGGCCACACCCCCTAGCACCAAGCCAGCCAGAACTGCGTTCCTGTGTGTCCTGCTCAAAAAAAGCCCTGGTAATTAGCCATTGGCTGTTACAAATCTACAAAAATCTCAAGAAAAAGGAAAGTATACTAGAAGTTAAAACATACAAAGTATCGTGTAAGGTATAACAAGGGTATAACAACAGATGCAATGGCAACAGCACTCCCAACTGCATACACTGGCCAGTGCTGTTGAGGAAGGGGTGTGTAGGTGGTGCAGGCAATTGAACATGGGCACTAGGAGTGCTTGCAAGCTGGAGAAGAACACGCAAACAGATAGATGCATGCAGGTGTGGAGGTGGAAAGAGAGGACCCTGGGAATGTATGAAAAAGTTGAAGACCGCCCACTTTCCACCCCCATTTTGGCTCAGCTTGAGTTTCAGAGAGATTTTCCTGAAAACGAAGTTACTTCGGAAGAAGACGCAGGTTTGGGAGAGTGCCCTGGAAGTGACATCACCGGAAAAGGTAGAGTTTGGGTTCAGTGTGCCCCGGAAGTGACATCACTTGGCCCTTGACCTGGAAGTAACACCCCAGGAAATGACATAATTCCTGTCTCCCGGCTCCACCCCCGAAGTCTCCTGGCTCCACCCCTGAATTTTAGTGGGCCATGAAGGAGAAGTGTAAAAATAACCAGGCCACAGGGAAAAAAAAGTTTGGGAAATCCTGCTTTAAATTATTGATGCTTTAATGAATTCAGCACTATTATCAAAATACACTAAAGAATTAGATAAGGTAGGGTTTCTTTTACTACAGGGGTGGGGAAACTCCGGCCCCTTGGACCGGCCCCCAGAGCAACCCAGGCCGGGCACACGCACATGTGTGTGCATACACACACCCAAATACACATTTCATATGCCTGTGCAGGGCTTCCTTGCCGATCCTTTTGCATGCACCAATGAGCTCTGTGCAGGTCCAGGGAATGCTTCCTAGCCTGGCCCCACCCTGATCCTTTCGCACTTGCCAAAAAGCTCTGTGCAGGTCCCTGGCCTGGCCCCACCCCTTTCCTTTCTTGTGCGCCAAGATCAGAGCAGGCAATGAACGAGGAGCATGTGCATGCTGCCTGCCTGCTATTGCCGAGGCCTCTGCCCCCCCCTCCTTTTGCACTGGCCACTTTCCTCCTCTTTTCTCAGGCTGAGGCACACTGGTAAGCAAAAATAGGATTCAAGAATGGCAGAATGCGCCCCCTTCCCACCCACAGGTTATGTGGGGGAAGTTGGCTGGCTTGGCGAGACTGAGGCGATTTCACTTTCATTGGGGAGTGGGAGGGAGGCGGCGGAGGCTTACAGAGCTGGGAGAACTGGGTGGGGAAGGGGAGGCAGCGGGGGCTGGAGCACACAGAGCCAGAGAAGTGAGGAAGGGGAGGCAGCCAGGCCCATAGTTGGGAGGGAACCCATCTAATCAACCCCCACTTGACCCCAGGGCCGCTCCAATGGATGCCCTTGCCCATGGAGTGTGGGGGGTGATGGTGGCAGCTCGCGGACCAAAGGAAAGGTCCCATTGTTGGCATTCAGCTGCTCACCACGGCTGGGCACAGCCACCGAGGAAGGGGGGAGCAGTTGGAGGGCAGCCAGCCTGAGGGAAGAGTGTGTGTGTGAGGGGAGCTGTTTGGGAGTGGACAACAAGCAAAAAACGGAGCTCCCAATCTCCATGTGCAGTTTAAAGGTCCCGCTAATTAGTGGGCCCTTCAAATGGCTTTCCATCACAAGGAGAGGGAGGGAGGAGGCAGGCTTGAATGACATTTCCATCTCCCTTCCCACCTAGGCTCCTTTGCTGCAGCTGTGCCTTCGACCAGGAAGTGCGACAGCGCGAACTAGCCAGGAGGGGAGGGAAAAAAAACCAGGAGAAGTGGGTGGGGAAGGGGACTGCAGTGCACAGAGCTGGGAGAAGTGAAGACAAGCTGTGGCATGTGCACGTGAAGGGCAGCAGCAGGAAGGAGTAACCTCTCCTCTCCAGATCTATATTTGCAATGCATAGGATCAATCCAGAAACTTTTGTTAATGACCACAGCCAATCAAATAGCCAGATGATTTGTGATGCTGCAAGCTGTACATTAAATAGAATTAGTTCTGTTGTAGAAAGGAGCTTTACCAATTTAAAAATAGCTCCCCCCCCGCCCCCCTGATCTATTGCTTTGCATATTTTTTTCAAACAACTTCATACTTCTGTCCCCAAATATTCCAGGCACCCTGTTTTTTTTTTTTTTTAAAAATCCTATTTTCTCTAATTTGGCTTTATATTACTGCTAGAAGGCAGAACTATGTCTGTCCAGCAGTAGATTTTCACTCTGAGCTCTGTCCCTGAAGCAAGTTTTGTGTCCTGGGAGTCCAGCACTCCTGTCAGTTTGTGGGTTTGACTGAGTTCCTCACCCTCCTGTTTGCTTCACATTCATTTTGAAATGCTCCTGCCCCAAAGTTCTTTCCTATCGATGCCCATTCTGTTTGTGGAGGGAACCCCACAAAGGTAGATCACTCGATATGTCGCTTCCCCCCCCCCGCCACCTACGCCTCACCCAGAGAAGCAGTTCCAGCCATCACATTAGGGGTGAGTCAAATGTTTGACCAAATATAGCAGGCTAATTTTTGATAATTTTGTGTGGCCCTCGAATGATGTTATAGATATCCAAATGGCCCTTGGCAGAAAAAAAGGTTCCCCATCCCTGTTTTACTACTTTAAATGTAGATGTTTTACAGAGCACAATATTGCAAATGGAGCAGGAAAATAATTTTTCTATTGATCTGATGGTAACAAAGAATGATAATGAACAGAACTTTCAGGTTTGATTGCTAATTCTTCAGAGTCTTCAGCTTCTCTTGAAACATCTTCCTGCACTGGATGACTGAAGTTCAGAGTAAGATCGCATAGCAGCAGCTGACTTCTTACTGTAAAATAATATTTAGTACATATATATAATTCAGTATTTAGATATCATTTATAATACTTAACATCAGGGCTTTTCCCCCTGGGGGAACATGGCAGAACAGAGTTCTGGAACCTCTTAGTGGAAACAAAATTCTCAAACATTTTAAAAAGTTTATGAGGGGTTTCTCCTTAGTTTCCCTCTTGAGAGTTCTGGCATCTGTTTGTCAAGAAAAACCACAACAACAGTGCTTCAGAGACATGATCCCATTAATAATGTTAACAACCTTACGAATGAGGTAAGTATGTCAGAAAGGCAATCCTTTACGTTCACCAACTCCTAGATCACTTAGGATTTAAAAAGGGAGAACCAGAGCTCTGACTTAAACCAGGATATATACGCTAGCAACCGGTGACGCTGTTTGAGGAGCAGTGCCTGTAGTCATTACCAATGTGCCATATTGTTGATGCATTTTGAACTGCAGTTTCCGAACTTTCAGACATAGTCCCACTTAGAAAATATTGAAGTCATCTAACCTAGAAGAGATCAGAGCATGTATGGCCAGTTTTTTTTCAAAAAAGGGCTTCAGTTGACAAATCTGCCAAAGCTGTTTAAAGGCACTACATTAGGATAAAAATTATGCATCAGAGTTTAGATAGTGCTGCGAAATGGAACCTTTTTCTTAAGAGTGGGTGTAACTCTATCCAGAAAAAAAAAACTAAGCCCCACTTCCTTGGCTGACATCACCACTGAGAAATAGCACCTTGATGACCTTCAGCTCATTGGCTCTCATCCAGCCCATAACTGCCTTCAGGTATCCAGTTATGATGTCTACCCACCTAACCTGGTTCTGGTGAAACATGTCATCCATGTATAAACGGCACATAACTCAGTATCAAGTAACCAAAGAGGTCAAAAAGAGGAAGAAATATCTCATATGTAGAATATCAAGGTCAATCCCAAGAAAACTAAAGTTACAAAGAATCACAGAATCATTAATCAAATTGTAAATATTAAAAGTTATGCATAAAAATCCATCAACTTTAGTTACATACATAGGTATCTTCCCCTAGTGTAAACCACCTCCTTTTATGAAAGTACACATACACATAGAGATAACTCCCATTTACAAGCATTTTTCCTATGACCAGGCACAGTTATTAATAACATAAAATACATGAATGCCAAATATGTTTTTGCTGTGAAGCCTTCCTCAGCGGTTTAAGTTTGTACAATGCACACCATAAAATGTATTGGTTAAAATTACAGTATGCTTGATGAAAGCACTGATCGTCCTAAACTAGAAATAGAAAAGAGAAAACAAATGGTTTCGATTATATGAATATTTTATGAAAATTAAAAGCAAAATGTATTTAAATTATACCCACTAGATGTAAAAACGTTTACATCTAAATCTGTAAATGTAAAAAAGTTTACATCTAAATCTGTTGTTATATTTAATCAGGGCCATCGGAGATAACTTTCCATATGGTTGTTATTAGTGGCCCAGATTTCTAGAATATATAGAGAAAAATGCTATCGATTAATTTAAAAAAAATAAAAGGACAATTAAAGATGCAAAATAATTTTTACCAGAAAATATGTTAAATTTACCTCAGTAATTCAGGTCAAAATAAAGCATTGCACAATGGTGTATATAGCCACAAAGAGGAAACTTAAATCACTGAGGAAGGCCTCATGGCCAAACCATGTTTGCTGTATTTGTATTTTATGTTATTAATAAACAGGACTTTTTTTGTAGAAAAAGGCCAGCAGGAACTCATTTGCATATTAGGCCACACCTCCAGGCTCTACGTATTCCTGCTCAAAAAAAGCCCTGTTAACAAGTAATTACTGTACCTGGTCATGTACATTTTTATTCATTTTTGACAGAATCTCCAGATGACCTCTTCATGCATTTCATGCTTTTGCACAGGAAGGATTAAAACCCTCAAACTTAGCAGGGCTGTACAACAGCTCCTCATCACCACCTTCTGGAACAATGAAATCTACTCCATCTCCTGTTGTGACCCCGAGAAAGAGAAAATAATTGTAACTTTGTACTTGCTAATATATACACATCCATATATCCTTTCTAGGCTATACATGAGATAACAAATCTATAATCCTCTTCATTCTGAATACTATGACATTACCAATGAGGTTCTTCAGTTCAGAAGACATTTTTTCCATATTTTTAATTGCAATACCAACAGTAAACCGTTGATCATCATCACCATCAGTCTTGGACATCTTTAAAAAAAGATGAAGTGAGAATTTGTTAATATGATCTATGCTTTATTGCTTCCACAAAATAATTGAATCATAGAGTTGTAAGGGACCTCCAGGGTCATCTAGTCCAACCCCCTGCACAACGCAGGAAATCTATAGTGAATCTATATGAAGTCTATAGTCTAAGTAGAAAAACACCCGGGAAAAGATTTATCAAAACAAAATGGGAAAACTAAGAAAATTGTAAATAAATAACAACTAGCAAATAACAGATCATAATCCTAAATAGAACGTTTACCATTAATAAACGGAAATAACCTAATTTTGTAGACAATGGGCGTTTTCGCACTCACCTTCAAGTGGCGCGACCACCCTCTTCACGCCGGAGGATCTGCAGGGATTTCGCATAAGAAGCGCCGGAGCAGCCAAAAGAGCCGGCGACTTCCGTCGCAAAAGCCGCTCAAACGTTTTCCTGCTTCTTGGCGGTTTCCGTTTGAGCGGGTTTCGCGACGGAACTTTCCGGCTCTTTTGGCTGCTCCGGCGCTTCTTATGCGAAATCCCTGCAGATCCTCCGGCGTGAAGAGGGTGGTCGCGCCACTTGAAGGTGAGTGCGAAAACGCCCAATGAGAACAGGTTCTGGAGAGGAATAACCAAATCTGTGTCTATAATCACATACCTGAAATTATCAGATTTCTCTTGAAAGAATGTGTGAAGAAAAGTCACAGCTACTGCCTCATCCCAACAAATTTCAGATGAAAACAATTTATTATTCTTTGGTAAAGAGGTGACAAAAATGAAGCGCTTCAAGATCTTAAAGCTGAAAGCCACAATGTGCTTAAAATCACCACAAGAGGGAGGCATTACATTACAATAATAAAACCCGTAATGCTATTTATCTGTCCTCCAACTCCTTAGGAGTTTTTTCACCCCTGGCATCTTGGACCTTATATTACATCTTTTACTGCACACTCAATTAATCAAAGACATTTTTCTCAACAGAATAAAAGTTATAGCCATTTTAATTATAAAAATATACAAGTCATTTGAACTAACAAAATACTATTCTAATATGAATGTTTACACTATTTTAAATGGCTTGTATAGAACATTACTTTTAGGAAACATTTCTTCAGTGATAAAATAGCTAGTAAATAGAGAAAGATGCCTCAATCTGTGCCCTCTTGACTATATGGGGCATGAGGTGGGACACTGCTATTCCAGCTGCTTTGAATGAGGAGATTGTGAGACTCTTCTTGAAGAAGGTGTCCCTGGATCCCACTAGCCAGGCTGAATAGATGAGGGAATGTGTAACCAGGGGTGGATGGGAGTCGTCAAGGTGAGGGGAGGTTTTCCACCTTGAAAAATTGCAAATATTACCAATAGCTGAGAGAGACTTGCACCCAATGCTACTTTACCACACACATCTTAATTTTGCCATCTAGGAGGTAGGGGGGGGGGAAATAAAAAAAACAGAAAATTGATTTACGTATAAAGCAAAAGAAAAGGTATTATTTGGACATAATCAAGCAGATGCAAGAGATAAGATTACCAGCATTTCAAATTAAACTTCATAACAATGTAAACATTAACATGGTCTCAAAACTGATTTATTTAAAATTAGTTCCACTGAATTCTATTAAATTTATTCATAATAATGTGTGCGTAAGATTTCGACCTTAATGTAATTTATCAGTGACACCCTTATAAAGCTGTAACTCTTCACAGAATGGCAGGGTAGATCACTTTAGAAGATGAAGAAGATGAAGATATTGGATTTATATCCCGCCCTCCACTCCAAAGAGTCTCAGAGCGGCTCACAATCTCCTTTACCTTCCTCCCCCACAACAGACACCGTGAGGTAGATGAAGATATTGGATTTATATCCCGCCCTCCACTCCGAAGAGTCTCAGAGCAGCTCACAATCTCCTTTACCTTCCTCCCCCACAACAGACACCCTGTGAGGTAGATGAAGATATTGGATTTATATCCCGCCCTCCACTCCGAAGAGTCTCAGAGCGGCTCACAATCTCCTTTACCTTCTTCCCCCACAACAGACACCCTGTGACGTAGATGAAGATATTGGATTTATATCCCGCCCTCCACTCCGAAGAGTCTCAGAGCGGCTCACAATCTCCTTTACTTTCCTCCCCCACAACAGACACCCTGTGAGGTAGATGAAGATATTGGATTTATATTCCGCCCTCCATTCTGAAGAGTCTCAGAGCGGCTCACAATCTCCTTTCCCTTCCTCCCCCACAACAGACACCCTGTGAGGTAGATGAAGATATTGGATTTATATCCCGCCCTCCACTCTGAAGAGTCTCAGAGCGGCTCACAATCTCCTTTCCCTTCCTCTCCCACAACAGACACCCTGTGAGGTAGATGAAGATATTGGATTTATATCCCGTCCTCCACTCTGAAGAGTCTCAGAGCGGCTCACAATCTCCTTTAACCTTCCTCCCCCACAACAGACACCCTGTGAGGTGGGTGGGGCTGGAGAGGGCTCTCACAGCAGCTGCCCTTTCAAGGACAACCTCTGCCAGAGCTATGGCTGACCCAAGGCCATTCCAGCAGGTGCAAGTGGAGGAGTGGGGAATCAAACCCGGTTCTCCCAGATAAAGAGTCCGCACAATTAACCACTACACCAAACCGGCTCTTTCTTTAAAAACTGACTTATTTCTTATTAAGAACTGCCATATTTAAGTGAAGAAGGGAAGACCAATGAAGTAAAAAGGGAACTGATGTAATGGGGAAAGTAAGGGTTTTGTGGGGAATAAAGAAATCCTGGCTTGCTGCCAGGCTCTGGAGGGAAGGTTTAAGCAGGCATCATTTATTATAGGGACAAACTTTAAATTCTTATCAGTGCAACCTCAGAGTCAAAATAGCCTCTGGCTAATTGAGAAACCTGCCTCCAATAGCACAGAATCTGAAAACAAGTTGTGCACAAAGCCAACAAACCTCTGTTAAAATGCAGATTTTTTAAGACTATGAGGGATTACTATATCACGCCTTTATTCAACCAGCTGTCCCCCATACTCCAGAAACACTGGCTCTTTTGCTCAGTGATACGATCACTCTGGCAATTGTGACATTTGTCTCTGTCCAAGAAAGAAAGAAAGAAAGAAAGAAAGAAAGAAAGAAAGAAAGAAAGAAAGAAAGAAAGAAAGAAAGAAAGAAAGAAAGAAGAAAGAAAGAAAGAAAGAAAGAAAGAAAGAAAGAAAGAAAGAAAGAAAGAAAGAAAGAAAGAAAGAAAGAAAGAAAGAAAGAAAGAAAGAAAGAAAGAAAGAAAGAAAGAAAGAAAGAAAGGAAAAGAAAGAAAGAAAGAAAGAAAGAATCTCTGCTTCTCAAGATTCATGAATCAATGAGCTTCTTAGGGTAAAAAGGAAAAGGAAAGCCTCAAACAATGCACCTTCTACATAGAGAACACCGAATCAATTTAAAATTATGTGAGGGCACTAAATAGGGTTGCCAGGTCCAATTCCTGAAATACCTGGGGACTTTGGGGGTGGAGCCAGGAGACTTTGGGGGTGGAACCAGGAGACATTGGGGGTGGAGCTAGGAGCAAGGTTGTGACAAGCATAATTGAATTCCAAAGGGAGTTCTGGCCATCACATCTAAAGGGACCAAGCACTTTTAAAATGCCTTCCCTCCATTGAAATAATGAAGGATAGGGGGCACCTTCTTTTGGGGCTCATAGAATTGAACTCCCTGATCCAATCTCTTTGAAACTTGGAGGGTGTTTTAAGGAGAGGCACTGGATGCTGTGCTGAAAATTTGGTGACTCTACCTCAAAAAACAGGGGAGCCCCCCCAGCCCAGATATCGATAGATCAATTCTCCATTATACCCTATGGGAATCAGTCTCCATAGGGAATAATGCAGTGCCCAGCAGACATTTCCCTACCCCCCCCCACTTTGTGATGACCGTGAACCACCTGGGGATTGGCAACCCTAGCACTAAAGACAGACTTTACAGATATTTTTTAAAAAAACTGGCCAACACCAGCAACAAAGCAGGGGACAATGCCGAGCATTGTGGGAAATGTAGTCTCAGTCTTTCCCTCGGCAAGGAAATGAGCCCTCCTCAGTCACTCCCCCCCCAACAAATGCTATATCTGAAAATGGCTTGTTTTCCTCATCACAGATAACATTACTAAGAGTATTTTATGTTTCTCCCAAATGCCTAAATATCATTAATCCCCCCCCCCCCTCCACAGGCTCATGCCTGCGGTGAAAAATACTGTGAGAAATCGCTCAGAGGACATACGATACAAGAAGCCCCAGCACAGAATGCTGTATGTAGCACAGCATTTTAAAAATGTTTATTCATCTCAATAAGCTCTTGCTAATTACAGAGCGTCCTAGTAGATTTCATATATCCATAGCATTTTTGCACTGTGAAACAAGAAGTTTCAATGCTTATTTTAGGGTAGTACAGTTGCCAGATCCAGCTCCTTGCTTTATTTTAAAAGCCAAGAGCCTGTCTTTTTTATTTTGCGTTAAATATAGTTCCTCATCACAGCTTTTCAGGCTAGACCCCCGTGTGAGTTGACAAGTCTCTTTTCCTTGCCTCACTCACACAGCCAGCCTACCACGAGATGAGATTCTCCTTGCCTGGAACCATGTGAGGTTAAACTTGTCTCGCTTCACCAACACTGCATAACATGATTCTAACCTAGGGGTTGCCATCCCCAGGTGGAGCAGGGGATCCCCCGGTTTGGAGGACCTCCCCCCGCTTCAGGGTCGTCAGAAAGCGGGGGGAGGGGAGGGAAATGTCTGCTGGGAACTGTTATTCCCTATGGAGATTTATTCTCATAGAAAATAATGAAGAATTGATCGGCGGGTATCCGGGGCTCGGGGGGGGGCTGTTTTTTGAGATAGAGGCACCAAATTTTGCAATACAGCATCTAGTGCCTCTCCCCAAAATATCCCCCAAGTTTCAAAAAGATTGGACCAGGGGGTCCAATTCTATGAGCCCCAAAAGAAGGTGCCCCTATCCTTCATTATTTCCTGTGGAAGGAAGGAATTGAAAAGGTGTGCCGTCCCTCTTAAATGTGATGGCCAGAACTCCCTTTGGAGTTCAATTATGCTTGTCCACAGCCTTGATCTTGGCTCCACCCCTAATGTCTCCCTGCTCCACCCCCAAAGTACCTGGCTCCACCCCTAATGTCTCCCTGCTCCACCCCCAAAGTCACCTAGCTCCACCACCCAAAGTCCCCCAGATATTTCTTAAATTGGACTTGGCAACCTAGTTAAAATTGGACTTGGCAACCCTAGGCCAGCCCCACATGAAGTGAATAGAAAGAGCCTCCTCCCATCTGGACCAGCCTGCACAGCCCCACACAAGGTAAGAATTGCCTCATTGGGGGGGGAGGGGGGCAGGCCCTGTGGCGAAGGTGAGATTGCACAACTGTAAGTTCACTCTGTGTGCTCTTCGCGATCATAAACATAACACTCACTACCAGCCAGGGCCTTCCTTTTTTGGTGGCACCGTCGAGGGAGGGATGTGGGCAGGGGTGGCAGAAGCCTTTTTTCCTAGACTGTTCTGCCTTCACAGGTCCAATCCTGAGAGAAAGGTGTGTATAAATTAAGTAAATTAATATGTAAATAAATTAGTGTGAAAGTAGGGTTGCCAAGTCCAATTCAAGAAATATCTGGGACTTTGGGGGTGGAGCCAGGAGACATTGGGGGCGGAGCCAGGAGACATTGGGGGCGGAGCCAGATCAAGGCTGTGACAAGCATAATTGAACTCCAAAGGGAGTTCTGGCCCTCACATTTAAAGGGGCAGCAAACCTTTTCAGTTCCTTCCTTCCATAGGAAATAATGAAGGATAGGGGCACCTTCTTATGGAAGGATAGGGGCAGGCGATCCCCCGGTTTGCAGACCCTCCTCACCGCTTCAGGGTTGTCAGAAAGCGGGGGAGGGGAGGGAAATGTCTGTTGGAACTCTGTTATTCCCTATGGAGATTTTATTCCTATAGAAAATCATGGAGAATTGATCCGTGGGTATCTGGGGCTCATGGGGGGGCTGTTTTTTTGGGTAGAGGCACCAAATTTTCAGTATAGCATCTAGTGCCTCTCTCCAAAATACCCCCCAAGTTTCAAAAAGATTGGACCAGGGGTCCAATTCTATGAGCCCCAAAAGAAGGTGCCCCTATCCTTCATTTTTTCCTATGAAAGGAAGGAATTGAAAAGACGTTCCGTCCCTTTAAATGTGATGGCCGGAACTCCCTTTGGAGTTCAATGATGCTTGTCACAGCCTTGATCTTGGCTCCACCCCTAATGTCTCCCGGCTCACCCTCAAAGTCTCCTGGCTCCGCCCCCAAAGTCCCCAGATATTCTTGAATTGGACTTGGCAACCCTAGAGGTTGGCAACCTAGCACGTGATTGCAGGCTATGGCTTGTCTATGAGCTCCTGCTCTTGAAAGAGAGGGAAGTGATTATCCCCATTCTTCTGAGGTAGAAGAAATCAAGGCTTACTTTTCACATTAGCCAAATAGCATGAGGTCTCACCTTTTTCCTTACAAAATACAGTTAGATCAGCTAGAGTACACTTGTGGTCTTCCAGAGTTCCCTAGATTCCATTTTGAGGAAAGTTAGTATAGGCTACAGAATCATCAAAATCTCCAAAAACGAAATGAGCTGAATGACTGATATTTGCAGTCCCCTTTTACTATACGAATTAAAACAAAAACTAGCAGAACCTAGCTACTGAGCTTCCTTTTAATTCAAGTAAGCATAACGATTGCTGGACTGTAAGACTCTGCATCATGTACAATAATCTAAGCACGGTAAGTACATTGATGCAGATACTCGTAGTTTGCTTAATACAGCATCACTTATGCACAATAATAATCACTCAAAATGTTGTTACTTTCATTCTTTGTTTGGGGGATCATCTTTGAGACAGCAAGAGATAAAGAGAAGTCTCAACTTTGGCTGGATCCTAAGCTGTGAGTCTGTACTCAAGTTATGGGGAAGCCATCTTCTCCACCTCCCCCCCTCTCACCGTTGCTTTCTGTGGTCCACAAACTGTTCCTGTCATGGACCTGAAGGGACTGCGTAAGAAGCAAATTGGGAGTCTGCAGCAGGAAGAAAGAATCAGCAAAGATCTCCTCCCCTGTTCCAGAGACAGAAATTCCATTCCACTATTGTGTTGATGAGACTTGAAGATCTAAGCCATTAAATACAAAGCTTTTTATCTGAACTAAGGGGTTTTTTTTGAGCAGGAACACAGTCCCCCGTTGGCTTGGCATTGGGGTGTGTGGCCTAATATGCAAATGAGTTCCTGCTGGCTTTTTCAACACAAAAAAGCCCTGTCTAAATTTGTTGCATACAAAATAAATTTCTGCTTTAACGTAATTAGTAATTACATCTTTTGCCACTACTAGCCCACTTGGGTGTTACCAGTTTGAAGAGATGTACCAGTTTATAGACAGCAGAGGACATTTGAAAGCTGATTTATGTACTTACTAATATAAAAAACATTTTGTTGTCTAATGTGGCACCTGGCTGGTTATCACAATGCTAATACTTTGTCTGGAGATACTTCATTGAACATAATTAACAAACTCCAAGCTTCGAATGACAATTTACAGCTTATTCATTTAGAACAGCTCAGATATTAGCTTTCCTTAAATCCAATTTATGCACATAGTTTAATGGATTGAATCAATTTAACATATCACAATATCGGGAAAGCTGTTTATTCAGCTGTTTACTCGTTTCAATCATTGATCTACGCACATCTCAGAATATTCATCACAGCTACATAAGGAAATTACTCCATCTAAGTTAATATTTCAAGCACAATACCCAAGCACTATTTTCCAAATTAAAACTAATTTTTGTTCTGACAATATGGCAAAAACCCACCACACGCCTAGCGATGGATGATCCTGCAGAAGGCATAACAAGGAGATATGTTGGGAGGAATTCTTCCTTTCCTATTACCATATGGTACTCTGTAATTAAGTTTCAAGCTCAGATATTTCATATGCCGGGTATATTAAATGAGGTGTGAGCAGAATTTCAAAACTCTTTGGTTTCTCACTGCCACACAATGCAAATAAACATGAATGCCTAGAGATGAACATATGAACATATGAAGCTGCCTTATACTGAATCAAACACTTGGTCCATCAAAGTCAGTATTGTCTTCTCAGACGGGCAGCAGCTCTCCAGGGTCTCAGGCTGAGGTTTTTCACACCTATTTGCCTGGACCCTTTTTGGGGAGATGCCGGGGATTGAACCTGGGACCTTCTGCTTCCCAAGCAGATGCTCTACCACTGAGCCACCGTCCCTCCCCAATAATGTTCTATACAGTAGGTTTCTTAAAATGTGAAATGTTAAACTTTTAAATTGAACTACACTCGATTTCTTTTGTGTCACAGTGGTTTTAACAACTTAACAATCGCTATATTTAGCTTTCAGATTGAACCTGAAGATTTTGAAATGCCACCCTAATTCTATACATAGCCCAGTGGACTCTAGAGGAACACAGAAGAACAGTACTCAGCTCAGATAGCTATCAGAGACTTCAGCAGCTCACCCACTGTCCTCTCTATACTGACATATTCACTATCTCCCTCCCACCAAACCCTGTCACCCAGTTAGCCAGCTAGCCAGCAGATCTCTATTTTAACTGTTGAAGTATCTTTAAGCAGTGTGAGAGAATACAGGGTATCTTGTACTCAGATAGCGAGCATCTGGAGACAGACACGTTTCAGGGTTCCCCGACACGGTGCCAATGGATGGCCATGTCATCTGCCGTTACTTTCCCTGACACTGGAAGAGCTTTTCAGAAGTGGGCATGGCCATTGTAAGGCAGGGCTTGGGTGGAGTTCTAGCTCAATGGCAGAGCATCTGCTCTGAATGCAAAAGGTCCCGGGTTCAATCTCTGCCATCTCTGGTTAAAAGGACAAAGCTGTAGGTGACAGGAAAGATCACTGCCTGAGATCCTGGAGAGGCACAGCCAATCTGAGTAGACGATATTGACTCTGAGTCAGGGTTTTATTCAGTATTAGGCAGTATGTGTGCTACTTACTCTCCATATTCAAAAGAAAGGGCTTTCCGTTGCTGCAAAAGCAGCCACAGCTACCAGATCAGAACTATTTGGCTTTCCTTAGTTTATGTATGGTTCCACTCCTCCTTCAGGTTTTCCTTCTTTTTTAGTCCCCCTTATCTTTCTCTCTTCCCTGGGCTTTCCTTTGTTTCTTTTTATTCTCCTTCCTTTCTTTGAGAAACAAGCTTTTTTATTAAAAAAAAAAAACCTACCAGAAAGTTTTGAAAAAACTGCCACTTCCAACAAGATAAAAGACATCTATATGGGAGGCACAGAGATTCTTAAATGACATGGACATCGCTAAACAGAATACCACCAAGCATGTTTGCCAGGGTGCATCTACTATGAAACTAATTAAGCTTAAGCTTCAGGGCTCCTAACCTTGGAGGGGTCATGAAACAACTTTTTTTTTAATGAATTAATTTCTCAACAAATTGATGGGAGGTTTTTTTTTTTTTTTTAAAAGAAAGAAGAAGACGAGAGATTGGATTTATACTCTGCCCTTCGCTCTGAGTCTTAGCACGGCTTACAGTCTCCTTTCCCTTCTTTGCCCCACAGCAGACACCCTGTGAGGTAGGTGGGGCTGAGAGAGCTCTTTCAAGAACGGCTATTGAGAGAGCAGCTCTTTCAAGAACTGTGACTGACCCAAGGTCACTCCGCACATGCTGAGTTTTTAAAGTGTTTGGTATTAAAATAAGGCTATTTTAGGGTCAGAATCATAAGCCAATGCATTGAAGTACTTAGACCTTAGAATATGCTCTTATATGCATTTCATATGGCCCTCAAAATTTACAGCGTGGAGCCCCCAGAAAGGCATCCTCAGATAAGCAAAGCAGTCATAGCGGACCACAGAAAAAGAGTCAGTCCTACAGATACGAGTCCAAGGCAAAAAATAGCTTTGTATGTGATATCAGTACATTAAACTAAACCCAGTAACTGATGGACAGCAAATGGAGGGACTACATAATGGAGGCTTGATGGGTCGTGATCTGAGGTAGGGCTTTCTCGGCACCAAAACTCTGGAACTCCCTCAAAGGGAAATTCATCGGTCTCTATCAGTATCTTCTAGAAGTGGTGAAGACCTTTTTGTTTTGTGTGGCATACTTCAACAATGGCTATTGGTCTTCCTCTTGCATTGTTTGTTATGTGTTTTATTGAATTATTTATGATTTTAAACATTCTTTTTAACTGCTTGATCAAGAGGAAAAGTGGCATTAAAATATTTTAAATAAATGAAATAAATGCAATACGTTCGTTCCGTCTAGTTCCTGATAATAAGCTGCAGGATTCTGTACCAAACAGCAGGATTCTGTACCAGCTGGGGTCTCCAAGATGACTCCAAGGATAGACCCCCTATAGAGTGCATTACAACAGTCTACTCTTCATGGTAACACATGGCTTGGATCCAGGCAGTTCGATTGGCCAAGCCATCTTCCAATCCAAAGTCCTAAGAAAGCATTTTTTTTTTTTTTTTGCAGCTGCACTGTCCTGCTCCTCCAGCAGTAATACCGGATCCAGTATAAACTTTAACGCTGGTAACTGAGTTGGTAACTGTCAGCTGAACACCGCTGAAGGTGGGAAGCACAATGTCTTTCAAGAGCTCAACCTTCCCAATCAGTATTACTTCTGTTTTGTCAGGCTTCAGTTTCAATTTGTTCACTTTTAGCCCATTTAACTACAACAGTCTGGTAGTGGCTTAAGATCTCTACCGCATCACCTGGAGGTTTGGATGGAGAGATATAGAGTTGGGTATCACCAGCATATTGATGGCACTCAATCCCAAAACTATGGATGATTTCTCCTTACACAGAGACTGAATAACTATCACATGGAGACTGCATAGCATGGAGACCCAACAAGACAAATCTCACACTGATGATAACTGATCTCCAAGGGCAACCTTCTGAATCTGGCCCTATAGGAACTATTTAAAACAATCCAAAGCACATCCCCTGATATCTATTTATACCTCCAAATATCTCAACATCATCAAACATCTCTTAGGGTGCAGTCAGACGTACCATTCAGTGGCGACACAGCTCCGTCTCACTGACGGATTAAATGTGTCCGTTCAGACATCCACATCTGGCAATCGAGCGTCATCCAGGGTCATCCCGGCTTGCTAGCGGTCAATGCCACATTAATTTAGACAGTGCAGAAAGTCCAGCCCTTTTCAAAAAAGCGACACAAGATCGGCTTTTTCCTGTTTGGACAGCTCATGCGCGATACTGCCCCTTGGAATGTTTACTGCCCCTCCACCTTTTTTTTTTTTTTTTAAAAAAGCCCCAGCAGGCATGCGCATTGCCAGATCATCCGGGAATCTGAGGTGATGCTTCTGCTTCTCCAATCAACACAGGATCGGAGGGGGGGGGGGGAACGTTATCCACTATTCAAAACAGGAAAAAGATCTCTTTTTTTCAATGTGGAGGATTTCCAGTTATCATTGTCACTGCCAATTTCTAGGGAAAGTAAGTCCTGGCAGTTCCCTGGTTTGAATCCACAATGTTAATTCTGGAAACTTTCCCCCTTCCCCCCTGCCTCTGAAGCAACGTTTGATTTCCCACCTCCAAACAGTTGGCCACATGTTCAATGGACCCCCCCCCCCCCCCCCCCCACCCAGAAATCACCATCTGATCAAGTATGCTTCAAGAAAAGAGTATGATAGTATTCTATGTCTGATCGCTCAACAACAGAATTAGTCGCATTCTTGGATGCTCATCTGAATGGCCCTGCATCGAATCAATATTCAGCAGTTCAAATTTGAGCGCTACACACCCGCTTTTAATGTGACGTGTGACCGCACGTTATACATCCAAACGTTTCAATGGCATGGTCTATTGTGTCAAAGGCTGCAGATAAATTCAGGAGTAACAGAAAGACACGACCTTGACAACGTTCAGACAAAGATCATCACCTAAAGCCTACAGTGCCGTCTCTGTTCCACAGCCTGACCTAAAACTAAAGTGGAAAAGATCCAAAGCATATCAGTTTCTTAAGAAGACCTGGAGGTGGTCTACACTGCTTGCTCAATCACCTTGCCCAGAAAGGCAAATTAGAGACTAAAAAATAATTGTCTACATTATTTTTTCTGTATAGATTCTTCTTTTCCAGTAGTGGACAGATAAATGCTTTCTGGAATGTCAAGAGAAGATACTATGAGACTGACTGATTTACAATGGACACAAAGCGCTCTCTAATGTAGTTTTTACTTGATTTCAGCAACCAGCACTGACAAGGATCCAGAGCACAAGTAGTAGCCTTCAGAGATCCCAAGATCATGTCAATATACATTGAAGAAAATGGAACAAAATGGTCTGTAAACTGACCAGATAATGCATGAAACATTTCTTCGGTTCGAGATGTTAAAGCCATCAGCAAAGGACTTTGCAAAGAATCACAAGTATTTCTGTAATTATGTATTTATGTCATGTAAGCCGCCCTGAGCCTGCTTCGGCGGGGAGGGCGGGATATAAATTAAAAATTATTATTATTATTGTCTGTTTCTGAGATAAGGAAGTTCAGATTCAGGAGTCAGCAGATATTAAGATACCTGAAACAACTGGGATGATGGTGAACTAGCTGATGCAATTTCCACTCTGTTTAATAATTATCCAGGTTGTTCTGATGTTAATAGTTTAAAGAAGCTTTTAATGGGTGCAAACCAACAGATCACTATTAGCTGCACTTTTTTCTCAGCAGCTTGTAGAATTTGTCATGAAATTATATGCATTGGTTTCAAATATTAGAGATTCCTAACTACTGGTAATTGGTCTGACCAATTTTATTTCCAAATGATTTTACTATATAGCCTTTGATTCTGACTTGTACTGGTCGTTTGGTCAAATAAATAAATTGATTGATTGACTGAATGTGGGAGGCACAAACAGACCTCCTATTTCCTTGATTGCTCCGGCATGCTGCTGCCATGTACAAAGTCTATGTAGAAAACCGTAGGAGAGAAATAGGACTTTACAAGTGGCGACTCACAATATTTATGGGAGAATCCCTTCCCTCTCTTGCCTTAACCCCTCCCCATCGTCCCCTGCCAGTTGTCCATCAAAGCTCCTGCTTTAAATTAAATTTAAAGGTAAGCTGACAGAATGGGGAGAAGAAGAAGAAGAAGATGAAGAAGAAGATGATATTGGATTTCTATCCCGCCCTCCCACTCTGAAGAGTCTCAGAGCGGCTCACAATCTCCTTTCCTTCCTCCCCCACAACAGACACCCTGTGAGGTGGGTGGGGCTGGAGAGGGCTCTCACAGCAGCTGCCCTTCAAGGACAACCTCTGCCAGAGCTATGGCTGACCCAATGCCATGCTAGCAGGTGCAAGTGGAGGAGTGGGGAATCAACCCGGTTCTCCCAGATAAGAGTCCGCACACTTAACCACTACACCAAACTGGCTCTCCAAGAAGATATTGGATTTATATCCCGCCCTCCACTCCGAAGAGTCTCAGAGCGGCTCACAATCTCCTTTCCCTTCCTCCCCCACAACAGACACCCTGTGAGGTAGATGAAGATATTGGATTTATAGCCCGCCCTCCACTCCAAAGAGTCTCAGAGCGGCTCACAATCTCCTTTACTTTCCTCCCCCACAACAGACATCCCGTGAGGTAGATGAAGATATTGGATTTATATCCTGCCCTCCACTCTGAAGAGTCTCAGAGCAGCTCACAATCTTCTTTCCCTTCCTCTCCCACAATAGACACCCTGTGAGGTAGATGAAGATATTGGATTTATATCCCGCCCTCCACTCCGAAGAGTCTCAGAGCGGCTCACAATCTCCTTTCCCTTCCTCCCCCACAACAGACCCTTTGAGTTGGGTGGGGCTGGAGAGGGTTTTCACAGCAGCTGCCCTTTCAAGGACAGCCTCTGCCAGAGCTATGGCTGACTCAAGGCCATGCCAGCAGGTGCAAGTGGAGGAGTGGGGAATCAAACCCGGTTCTCCCAGATAAGAGTCCGCACACTTCACCACTACACCAAACTGGCTCTCCAGTTTGGAGGAGCCATGATATTCCCAAGGGGATCCCTTCTTTCTCCTAGTTTTAACCCCTTTCCATCATCAGTACCAGTTCTGCATCACAGATTCTACTTAAAATTAAATTTAAATTAAAGCTGAGGGGGGGGGGAAGTATCACAGCTCCTACCCACCCCCCACATGATCTATCAGCTTTTTAAAGCAGGCGTTGGCAGTAACGATGGGGTGGAGTTAAAGCTAGTAAGCAAGAGAGATTCCCCTATGAGTTCTGTCACGGTGGCCCTTCCCCAATCTCAGCTGCAGGCAAGCTCAGTACAACTCCTGGACTTCACCACAAGACCCACGTTGTTGCCACACACACACACCCCTCCTAATCTTGATGCTGGCCAGGCCTGCATGGCTCCTGGCCTTCACCACTGAGCCTGCTGAGGCTCTGTGAATCCCTCCACCCTTGCAGTTGCTGCCAGAGGGCTTGGCGTAGCTCCCCTCCTTTCCTCCTCAATCAAATGAATAATGGTAATCATCAACGCTGGTGAGTTGGAGTGACTTTTGACCATCGCCACTGGATTTGCTGCAGCTCTCCAAGCCCCTCCACGTTCACAGCTGCCTCAGGAGAGCCTGGCTCCATCAATGCCAGCAAGCACAGCAAAGCTCCAGGCCTCCAGTGCTGGGCCCACCGCAGCTTCTCATAGAATAGAAACATAGAGCTGGAAGGGACCTCCAGGGTCATCTAGTCCAACCCCCTGCACAAGGCAGGAAACTCACAAACACCTCCCCCTAAATTCACAGGATCTTCATAGCTATCAGATGGCCATCTAGCCTCTGTTGAAAAACCTTCAAGGAAGGAGAGCCCACCACCTCCCAAGAAGGAAGCCGGTTCCACTGAGGAACCGCTCTAACAGGACTTCTTTCTCTACTTTCTCCATCCCATGCATAATCTTGTAAACCTCTATCATGTCACCCCGCAGTCGACGTTTCTCCAAGCTAAAGAGCCCCGTTTGTTATGAGGGCCAGATCTGACACAAATGAGATCATATGAACATATGAAGCTGCCTTATACTGAATCAGACCCTCAGTCCATCAAAGTCAGTCTTGTCTACTCAGACTGGCAGCGGCTCTCTCAAGCTGAGGTTTTTCACGCCTCTTTGCCTGGACCCTTTTTAGTTGGAGATGCCGGGGATTGAACCGGGGACCTTCTGCTTACCAGGCAGATGCTCTACCACTGAGCCACCGTCCCTCCCCCTTGTTGGGCTGTGCCGTGTTAGGCCGGGCCGAATGTGTACCTATTTAAATGTGTACCGGGCCAAATGTGTACCTATAAACTTTTTAAATGACACAAACATGACTAAAGATTTTTTTAAAAAACCTTTAAATAAATAATGCTTAAAACATCAGCATTTGTTGGTCTTAAAGGTGATTTCTTTGTATTTCTCCATGGATCCAGGGAACTGGGCAAAGGAAGCTCTGGCTCTTTCCTTCCCTCCCCAGGAGACCAGGAGAGGGAGGAGCCTCAGTCAATAGAAGGAAGAGAGGCTTGGCTCAGTAGCTCTACTGTGCAATTGAGAGAGCCTGGCAAAGCAAGCTATCTGTTCACCACGCTCATTTCTGGACCCCATTTTACTATGTAGAGAGCATATCATCAGCTCTCCAGCTCTCCCCCATTATTTACAACCCAGAGGGCACGTAGCGAAAACATCTGTGGGATCAAAGATTTCAGGTTTTCACGGCTGGTAACATCATTAGGGTTTGTAGAAACCTTAGGGATCAAGTGCCGTGTTCTACTGGAGAAAGTTTTTCTTCCAGACGTTTCTGACCTTCTTGACTCAATGCACAGCAGCCAAGAAGATCAGAGCGCCTGCTCCGGCTGCAACGCCACTGAGGATGTTCTCCGCAGCTGAGAACGAAACGTCTGGAAGGAAAACTCTCTCCAGTAGAACACAGCACCCGATCCCGAAAGATTCTACAAACCCTAATCATCTGTGGGATGTTTATACTAGAGGCTGGCTGCTGGTACCTCAAAGCCGCCTCCCCTCGGTTTCACACAGACAACCCTTATCTCTCCACAGAGAAGTGTGAGAAGGCTTAATGTTTTCAATAGCCTAAGATTCTTTAGTAATAAAATAGACAGTTGCTTAGTAACCTTTGAACCCGTGACTCAAGTATATATATTGTCTGATGTCGCAAAAGCTTACATTCCGAATAAAACTTTGTTGGTCTTAAAGGGCAGTTGGGATAGAACAGATAAAAGGAAGTCCTTCTTCACCCAAAGGGTGATTAACACATGGAATTCACAGGAGGTGGTGGCGGCAGCTACAAGCATAGACAGCTTCAAGAGGGAATTGGATAAGCATCTGGAGCAAAGGTCCATCAGTGGCTATTAGCCATAGTGTATAGATGGAACTCTGTCTGGGGCAAGTGATGCTCTGTATTCTTGGTGCTTGGGGGGCGAGGGAGCACAGTGGAAGGGCTTCCAGTGTCCCGTACCCACTGATAGACCTCCTAATGGTGCCTGGTTTCTTTTTGGTGACTGTGTGACACAGAGTGTTGGACTGGATGGGCCATTGGCCTGATCCAACATGGCTTCTCTTCTGCACCCATGTGACACAGAGTGTTGGACTGGATGGGCCATTGGCGTGATCCAACATGGCTTCTCCTATGTGACACAGAGTGTTGGACTGGAGGGGCCACCGGCCCGATCCAACAGGGCTCCTCCTCCGTTCCCATGTGACACAGAGTGCTGGACTGGAGGGGCCATTGGCCTGATCCAACATGGCTCCTCCCATGTTCCCATGTGACACAGAGTGTTGGACTGGAGGGGCCACCGGCCTGATCCAACAGGGCTCCTCCTCTGTTCCTATGTGACACAGAGTGTTGGACTGGAGGGGCCACTGGCCTGATCCAACATGGCTTCTCCTATGTTCTTATGTGACACAGAGTGTTGGACTGGAGGGGCCATTGGCCTGATCCAACATGGCTCCTCTTATGTTCTTATGTGACACAGAGTGTTGGACTGGAAGGGCCGCTGGCCTGATCCAATATGGCTTCTCTTATGTTCTTATGTGACACAGAGTGTTGGACCGGAAGGGCCACTGGCCTGATCCAACATGGCTTCTCTTATGTTCCTATGTGACACAGAGTGTTGGACTGGAAGGGCCACTGGCCTGATCCAACAAGGCCTCTCCTATGCTCCTGTGTGACACAGAGTGTTGGACTGGAGGGGCCACTGGCCTGATCCAACATGGCTTCTCTTATGTTCTTATGTGACACAGATTGTTGGACTGGAGGGGCCACTGGCCTGATCCAACATGGCTTCTCTTATGTTCTTATGTGACACAGAGTGTTGCACTGGATAGGCCACTGGCCTGATCCAACATGGCTTCTCTTATATTCTTATGTGACACAGAGTGTTGGACTGGATGGGCCACTGGCCTGATCCAACATGGCTTCTCCTATGTTCTTATGTGACACAGAGTGTTGGACTGGAGGGGCCACTGGCCTGATCCAACATGGCTTCTCTTATGTTCTTATGTGGCACAGAGTGTTGGACTGGAGGGGCCACTGGCCTGATCCAACATGGCTTCTCTTATGTTCTTATGTGACACAGAGTGTTGCACTGGATAGGCCACTGGCCTGATCCAACATTTGAACTCCCTCAACAATCGCAGCCGCTGTCAGTAAGCTGGTCGTGGCTCCCAACCTCCCTACCAGGCCTCCCGTGGCTCCCGCTCCCCCATCACTAATAAGACTACACTAACAACCACAAGAAAACTTTTTGGGGTGTGTGTGTGGGGGGGTTAAATCCCTTGTGTATTTTTTTTAAAAAAAGTTTAAATATTTTTTTCTGAAAACTTGGCTAATGCCCCAAGTTTGGAGAAACATCCCCTTTCTTTCAGTGTGGGCCCCATCAGTGGATTTAGATAGCCACAGATCTGCCCACGCTGGAGAAACAGATATATAGATTAGTCCATATGGGGACTCCTATTAAATAAGCACAGATCTGCCCCTTTTGTTAGTGTGAGATTAGGATAAACTGATAGATAGTGATCTCTCAATTAAACTTTGTCAAATACAAAGTCTGATATAGGTATAACATTGTTCTATATGTCATCAGCTTATTCTTGAACTGACTACTAGGAATGGGTGAGGACTAGTCCATAGACCTATTTCCATCACAGATCTGGGGCTGGTCCATAGTCCATTTGCCTGGTCAGTGCGTTTGCAATTTTGGTGAACCACTCATGGACCACAGGTTGTTTTGTGTGCGTGTGTGTGTGGTGGTCTGTTTGGTCCATTGCAGCGGTCCACGAAAGTGAACTCAAGAAGCATTTAAATGCCTCATGAGCTCACTTCCAGATCGTGCCACAACAGAAGACCTCATGAACCATGGACTGGTTCATAAACTGGTGGGAAAGTCCATGGAAAGTTGCGGTTCATGAAATTCACAAATGTTGAACCTCCATGGAACTCCATTTTTCCAGTCTGTGCCCATCCCTGCTATTAGTTTTATCAGTCATCTTGTCTGCCGCTAAAAGATCAGTGCAGTGATGAACCTTCACTTCCATATGTGACAGAACCCCATACCAAAACCTGCTATATAACGCTACATAAGTAATGCAGCTTGACTTACACATTGCACCAACAGTCCACACAAATAGCTATACTACAAATGCTTAAAATCAATTACTGAATTCACTTCTTAATATAAAAACTTATTTAATGCTGATAACGACATTTCACAGTATCCTCAAAAAGATGTAAAGCACTGTAGATGAAGTGATAACGAATGCTTACTCACATCATAATTAAAATAAATCCCACTGAGGTATCTCCAGACCAGAGCTTAAAGTGCCAAGATGGCAGTTATAATTCAACTATAATTGAATTAAATTCTGGTTCTCTTGTTAAGCAGTGTTATCTCTAATTCTAATAAGCTAAGCACGATGGTAAAATAAAGTATAAAATTTAGTGCTGATTGTTGCAGATCCTTCTAGGAGTTTTTCTTCGGCATCGTTCTGCTGGTATTTAGATGCCATTTCTGTAACTCTTATTATTTCAATTCCATTCTCTCTGTAAAGAAACTCTTGTTGACTGTTATGTCATGTTGTTAATAATCTAATGCAAAGGTGTCAAAGGAGAGCCAGTTTGGTGTAGTGGTTAAGTGTGCGGACTCTTATCTGGGAGAACCGGGTTTGATTCCCCACTCCTCCACTTGCACCTGCTAGCATGGCCTTGGGTCAGCCATAACTCTGGCAGAGGTTGTCCTTGAAAGGGCAGCTGCTGTGAGAGCCCTCTCCAGCCCCATCCACCTCACAGGGTGACTGTTGTGGGGGGGGAAGGTAAAGGAGATTATGAGCCGCTCTGAGACTCTTCGGAGTGGAGGGCGGGATATAAATCCAATATCTTCTTCTTCTTCTTCTTCTTCTAACATGTGGCTCGTGGGCTGGATCAGGCCCTCGGAGGGCTCCTATCAGGCCTGTGTGTGTGTGTGTGTGTCTGTTTTGTTGGGCTGTTATGCAAGGGCTCTCCTGGGTGCAACTGGCTTCTGCCTCTCCCTTTTCCTCTGTATTCATGTCTTCATGATCCAGTCTTTCTTGGTAGAAAAGCAATGTGAACTATTTAGACGAGGAATAACAACAAGCCAGTGAGGTGAATTAGGCTGAGAGTGTGTGTCCAGACTCCAGACCAAGTTCATTTCCTTTGTAAACTGGGGACTTTTAGCTAGACTTCCCATATAAGTAGGCTGATACTAAGCTTGCCAATCCCCAGGTCCCAGTGGGGGTTCTTCCACTTTCCCAGGCTCCTTCCCGCCCCCAGTCAACAGGGGGAAGCCCCACCCCCAAAGCCACCATGTGACTTTCCACCTCTGGAGGCTTCAGTCTCCGATTGGAAAGGCTTCCTCTTGGGATGGTATGTCTGTGTTACTTTGAAGAAGTTGGCTGCAACTCGTGTGTAGAGATGCCAATCCCTCACTTCAGAGTCACCAGAAACGGGACGAGCAGGGGCAGGGGGGAGAGAGGGGAGGAGATGTCTGCTCGACCCTTCATTATTCCCTATGTGGAGATCAATTCTCATAGGGTATAATGGGGAATTGATCTGGAGGTATCGGGGGATCTGGGGGGGGGGTGTTTTTTGAGGTAGAGGCACCAAATTTTCAGTATAGCATCTAGTGCCTCTCCCCAAAATACCTCCCAAGTTTTGAAACAATTGCACCACAGGGTCCAATTCTATGAGCCCCCAAAGAAGGTGCCCCTATCCATTATTTCCTAAGGAAGGCATTTAAAAAGGTGTGCTATCCCTTTAAATGTGATGGCCAGAATTCCCTTGGAGCTCAATTATTCGTGTCACACCCTTGCTCCTGGCTCCACCCCCAAAGTCCCCAGATATTTCTTGAATTAGACTTGGCAACCCTAGCTGATACTGACCACTAGACATTGCTGTCTCTGTATTCTTGCATTGCCTCATAGGAGTTGTAGCTATTTCTCTGGAGAAGGCTATAGTTTTGTAGACAAACACATAGCCCTCACTCTGTGTCATGGTGCCTTCACATATTCTTGACCAGAAGAAGAAGCAAATTATGTACAACAGCTCATGATGCCCAGCCATTTCATGTTTTCCTGTGGGTCTTAGGCTCAAAACACTGTCCATGAGATTTCTGTAATGAATGCCAATAAATCAAAAGTAGATTTGCAACTTACAGATACACACCTGAACTACACCTGAACAACATACTCAAGATCACTACAGCACAGACACTGTCTCCAGATTTTGATGCAATAATTCAGAGCGAGAGGTATCAGTTATCAGAGATTGTTAAATAAACAACATATGTCAAGAGTGCTAATCTTTTAAGCATGTTTTAAGTTTTTAAAAAATCTTTAATTGTGTTTGTTTGTGTCCTTTATAAAGTTTGTATCTCCGCTACTTGAATTAGATTTTATGACACACATGGCCCGACCTAACAAGGTCTCATTTATGTCAGATCTGGATCTCATAACAAATGACTTCGACACCCTGATCTAATGGATCTAATAGTTCAGATTGCAATGATACTTCACTTGCCTTGCAATAATGAAATGGGTACATGGTTCAATATTAATGCAACGACAACTCCTTAGGCGATGCCAAATGAGTTTTGATAATTCAGTTTTATTCACATGGAAGTACATTCTAAGGATAGAAATGGCTTGTCAATTGTAAAAGGACATTTGTTTCACCTGGTGACTCTTCCTCCAACCACTGATCTTTGTCCAGAATAACTTATGGGTAAAATCTTTTAAAACCAATACACAGGTACATTGAACAGGTGAATGGTATAAGTTTAGAGGCTGTTCCACTCACACATTTTGCTATAGCACTAGAACACCCGTGTTATTTTGCTATGAGCATATAACTGTCCTTAGAGAGAATTATGCACACTCACATTTTGTACGCTCTCTAGAATCCATTTTTTAAAAAATCTATTTATTTCGCAAGTAGTCATCATCATAACCATCCAAATATCTTGGCATACAGGAAGGTATGTATCGGTGAAGACATTTCTTAAGAGAGCCAGTTTGGTGTAGTAGAGAGCCAGTTTGGTGTAGTGGTTAAGTGTGCGGACTCTTATCTGGGAGAACCGGGTTTGATTCCACACTCCTCCACTTGCACCTGCTGGAATGGCCTTGGGTCAGCCATAGCTCTCATGGGAGTTGTCCTTGAAAGGGCAGCTGCTGTAAGAGCTCTTTCAGCCCCAACCACCTCCCAGGGTGTCTGTTGTGGGGAAGGAAGGGAAAGGAGATTGTGAACCACTCTGAGACTCTTCGAAGTGGAGGGCGGGATATAAATCCAATATCTTCTTCTTCTTAATTATCCAGAACTCATGTATGGGCAGCCCAAACACAAGCCCCTGGTACCAGCATATTACTAAAGCTGTTTCTAGTCACTTTTTTACTCTCACTTAGGAAATGAGAAAGATGTAAGAAAAAAGACTGAATTCCAAGGTTCAGATTACAGAGCAGATAACAGAGCAAAAGACTGAGGGTGTTTTCGCACTCACGTTTTACTGGCGCCACGACCCTCCTGACGCCGGCGAATCTGCATGGATTTCGCACCAGAAGCGCCGGCGCACCCAGAAGCGCCGGCTACTTCCGTCGCTAAGCCAGCGCAAACGTTTTCCTGCATCTTTGCGATTTCCGTTTGCGCTGGCTTAGCGACGGAAGTAGCCGGCGCTTCTGGGTGCGCCGGCGCTTCTGGTGCTAAATCCATGCAGATTCGCCGGCGTCAGGAGGGTCGTGGCGCCAGTAAAACGTGAGTGCGAAAACGGCCTGAATTCCAAGGTACAGATAACAGAGCAATTACATTGGTGCCCATAGTAACAGTTTCAGCCCACCAATCACTGTGAGACATGCAATGATGTCCTCACTGTTACTCCAGGACCCCTACAGACTACTAGCACCTTTTGATATCCTATAACATAACAAAAGGGCCATGTAGACACCCCCATGTCACTTTCAAACCAGAGCACAAATGCCAAAACATCAGGGGAAGAAGCAGCCTTGTTCAGACTCACAAGCTAGAAAACAAAACGGCAACTAACATTACAAAAAGTGAGGTTTTCAGGTACCTTAGCAAGGAAGTTTATCCTAAAGGGAAACATCATGATTAGCTAAAATCATTTCAGATTCTGGCCAGATAAAGAATGGACAGTGTTTCTCCCACAGGTTTCTGCAGCCCCTTAGCCAGGATTTGGAAGGTTGGGGAGTACTTAATTTTTTTTGGGGGGGGAGGGCACTCAGTGGCCCCAACCCATAGCTGCTCTCCTGGCCACCCTGACCCACCATTACAGCAGCTGGTGCCCCGCATGGCCTTCCCTTCCCTCTCTGTCACTACCACAGCTGCAGCCCTCCCTTCCACTCAAATAGTGTGGGGGGCATGGCAGAAGCAGCCCCAAGCCTCCCCCACAAGTTAAAGGGGATTGGCAGGCCGCCCTGTGCCCTTTTAACTCATGCGGGGGGGCTGGGGGCGGGAAAGGAAAGGCAGCAGTGATGAGAGCAACAGTGAGGGAAGAGCTTTCCTCTCAAACACTCTCGCCACCGCTGCCCTAGTGTGCGGGGCTGGCGGCAGAAGGGTAGCGGCAACAAGAGCGACAGGGAGGGAAGCTCTTCCCTTTCTGTCACTCTTGCCGCCACCACCTTCCCTTCCCCACCACTCAAATACTGTGTGGGACTGGCTTCCCTTCCTGCCGCTCTTGTCACTGCCGCCCTTCTGCTACTGGCCCCCCACACTATTTGAGTGGTGGGGAAGGGAGGGCGGTGGCGACGAGAGCGGCAGGAAGGGAAGAGCCCTCCCTTCCCCACCACTCAAATAGTACGCAGGGCCAGCAGCAAAAGCAGGCCTGGCCTCCTACTTGAGTTAAAGGGCCCTACAGTCAGCTGATCATGGGCAGCCCTTTTAACGGGCGCAGGAGGCTGGGGGCTGCTTCTGCTGCCTGCCCCACACGAGGATGCAGCAGGGACCCTGGGGGGCTGGATGGCTACAGGTCTGAGTTTCTCCCATCAACCTGAGGTGAGTTATGGAACCTACCTCACCGGGTGTCTGCTGCGGAGAGAGGAAGGGAAGCAGATTGTAAACCACTCTGAGACTCCGAGTGAAGGGCAGAGTATAAATCCAATCTCCTCCTTCTCCTCTTCTTCAACATTCAGAGACAGAGTTTGGGGTTGTGCAAACACTGTGAATCACACCTAGAAATTGGCTAGAAACGAATGCAGCTATCATAGAGTCAAGTATATTCTCAGTAGTTTGCACTAATCTTACTTTAGCTGTACTCTGAGCCACGTAATGTTTCTGAACTGATTTCAAAGGCAGAGTAGTGAACATCATATTATAAAAATCTAATCCAAAGGTTATCATGGCAAGTAAATCAAAGATACGACAGCACAAACGCAGTTGTTTTCAAGATGTCCCATGCCTTTTCAGCATATGAACGCTGACCTGAATCCTTGATGATCTTTAATAGCAAATCTCATATCCAGAGAAAAATGCATATAGAACAGGGACGATTAGATCAAAGTTACTTAATCTCCATAATATATTATTAGTTTGCATAATATAAAATATGTATTATTTTAAGTTGGGATACCTTGTTTTTTCTCTGTCACGAACAAGAAGATACTCAATTTAAACACATTTGAAAGAAAGCAAATTATTATGGACGTACATTTTTCCTTTTCAAAGTGAATCGTTTCATATTCTTGTACCACATTGTTCAATTTGATCGGATATGAAAGCTATCATTTACAACCGGTGTTAATTTCAAAGGCTTTAAACCCTCTTCAGACTCAATCATTACTACTTTAGCCTGTATATGAGAGAAAAGAATACAAAGAAGGATTAGGGGGTTTTTTTATGCTGCTGATTATTTATCATCTCTTGACACTACTGAAACATGCAAATCAATCTTCTCTTCCTTCTGAAGTTAAATGAAAGCAAACACCAGCGTTAAGAACATTTTAATTTTAATTGCCAATTTGTGAATAGTATACCACCTTTTTTTTTTTGCTGACCTCTTGATATTCAAATGCACTTTACATGTGCAAATGTTTACATTGTCCCAGTTTATCTAAGTAATTTATTCAGATTTTCTTGTTTATGGCTGTATTTCAGAAGATGGGTTACTTTTTTTTTCATTTCAGCTAGTTTTGCATGAAGCTATTGAGTTTCTTTTTCTTTTGGGTTTTTTTTTTTAACCATAAGAAACTTTATAAAAAGACTGTTGAATCAAGAACTTCTTTGTTCTTTCTTTTTGCAGTGGTTTATAGAGAAGATAAGTAGCCCCGTGGCGCAGAGTGGTAAAGCTGCAGTACCGCAGTCAGAGCCTTCTGCTCATGACCTGAGTTCAATCCCGGCGGAAGCTGGGTTCAGGTAGCAGGCTCCAGGTAAACTCAGCCTTCCATCCTTCCGAGGTCGGTCAAATGAGTACCCAGCTTGCTGAGGGGGAAAGTGTAGATGACTGGGGGAGGCAATGGCAAACCACCCCATAAAAAAAGTCTGTTGTGAAAGCAACATCACCCCAGAGTTGGAAACAACTGGTGCTTGCACAGGGAACTACCTTTACCTTTTATAGAGAAGATTATGATGTGTTTTAAACGCATCTAAAACACTTCCCAGGTAAGTTTCTTTAATTGCCTCTTGGGTCAGCAGTACATTGCTATCAGCTCTTGATGCAAACTTCTGCACTGCATTTAAATGGTTGTAAATGGGCTTTTGCCAGGATTGAGCATAATTTATCAGTGACAGCATTTTGCCAGCAGATTCATCAAGGCTTTCTGTGCACTATGCGGTTGTGTGTTGCTTTAGCATTATGGTGCCCCTTCTATTCTTGCTAGGATATGGGGATGCGTCCTCGTAGAAACAGTAATATTCAGTTATGTTATAGCACAGATTGCTAATATGTCCACAATTGCATCTGTGAAGGCCCAGCAGGGAAAAACTGGAAAGATAAGCGGAGAACCCAGCTTTTTTTCTGTTTCAGGTAATCCAATGGAAAAACTGGGAAATTTGGGGGGAGGGCGGGGAACTGAACAAACCCTATGAAATTAGGATTGCCAAATTCAATTCAAGAAATATCTGGGGACTTTGGGGGTGGAGCCAGGAGACAATGAAAGTGGAGCTAGGTTGTGACAAGCAGGATTGAACTCGAAAGGGAGTTCTGGGCATCACATTTAAAGGGACCGCACACCTTTTAAAAGCCTTCCCTCCACTGAAAATAATGAAGGATAGGGGCACCTTCTTTTGGGGCTCATTGAATTGGACCCCCCGGTCCAATCTTTTTGAAACTTGGAGGGTGTTTTGAGGAGAGGCACCAGATGCTATGCAGAAAATTTGGTGCCTCTACCTCAAACAATAGCCTCTGCAGAGCCCCAGATACCCGCAGATCAATTATCCATATGGGTATTGGTCTCCATAGGGAATAATGGAATGCCCAGCAGACATTTCCCTCCCCCCCACTTTCTGATGACCCTGAAGCAGGGGGAGGGCCTCCAAAATGGGGGATCCCCTGCCCCCACCTGTGGATTGGCAACCCTATATGAAGTAGATTTTTTTTTAAAGAAATGCTTTATAAAACAAGGCTGTATTTACTCAAAATATACAGCAAGAAGAAAAGCAATCTGGGAAAAGCACTTCTCAGTGACTGGGTAGTACTTCCTTACCCCACAGTAACTGGCAACCTGTAAAATCAATATACAGAAGAAACCAGGAGTCTGTTCACAGGAATCATTTCACGTGCTACGCTGCGACAGCATTGATATCACAATCTGTAGTGTAGACCTCCACATTTTTGTACAGTGGTAGAAGCAAGTTCATTGAGCATTTCCCTAAACGTCTTAGTAAATAGATGTATATTTATCATCTGAGCATCTGGTTTAATTCTCTTTGTTATCGGTCACTGCCTTATCTGATGGTTGATACTGGTGGAAATGTTTTTTTTTTTTTTTTCTGTGTCTTACCTTGCATTATTGATATGCGTTTCTGTAAATCCTTGACTATATTTTAATTTAAAAAAAAAATTGAAATAAAAAAGCAAGTTCATTGGCAGTGTTTGCCCACCCAGTTGAAGTAAAGAGGCAGACATGAGTGTTGGGATTAACTAGGGCCACTTGATTATTTACAACCACTGTGGCAAGGCCAAGCCCTAAGTGAGGACTTGGACAAGGCAGATGTCAGCTTTCTGCCCTAAAGGTGACGTATACCACTTGGCTCACCCCCAGCCAGGGTAGCCAGCTGAGAGCCCCCTAACAGGGTCTCAGCCCCCCACCGATGTAGCTTTCTAGGACAAGGCCCCCACCAGGTGGCTTCAATGGTAGTTCCCATGCCTTGTCCTGGGCAGCGAAACCTGAAGGCAGATCCTAAGAGACCCCTTTCCCCAAAACATGGTAGTTGCCTCTAGTGTTCGCCAGATCTGCTTTACCTATTTCTGCACAAATCCGTCCCCTGATCAAAAAGCGACTCGCCTAAAGAAGGACACCACCAACTCCCAAACCATCTGCCCACTGCAAGCAGCGCAACCCCCCCCCCCCCACCACCACCATGCCAATCACAAGAATGGTGCAAAAAAAAAAAAAATCTGTCTGGTCCCGACAACAGCAACCAGCAAAGCCTACACAGCATACAGGATAGGAGGGTGGGCCAAGCACAAGGCAGCCGGAGGAAGTTGGAGGGAGGAGCCAGCCAATATATCCCTGGTGACTCCCCCCCCCTCCACCAGACTGTGATGCCGGGATGCTTCTGTCCCCCATCATTGCCTCCTTCTCTTCCAAGTGAGGCAAAGTCAGCCCCCGCTTGGGAAGCAGAAGGTTCCCAGGTTCAATCCCTGGCATCTCCAAAAAAGGGTCCAGGCAAATAGGTGTGAAAAGCCTCAGCTTGAGACCCTGGAGAGCCGCTGCCAGTCTGAGAAGACAATACTGACTTTGATGGACCGAGGGTCTGATTCAGTATAAGGCAGCTTCATATGTTCATATGTTCATATGTTCACAGTTGACGGTTGGCTCCATGAGCGGGGGAGTCGTGTTGTGAACATAATATTTGACTACCAGGCATACTTTGCAGTGAAGCAAGTCGCAATAGAGCTTTCAAGCTCCCAGTGAAAAAGTCTTTTTTTTTCCCTTTGCTTTATAATGCACTGTGTGTGCTGTCTGCTTCTCAAGCAGAAGTAAATAAAGTGATGGATGAGAGTGCCTTGTGATCACAGGGCTTCTTCTTAGAACACATCATGTTTTTTGGCTGCACTTTGATTTAGAATAAGATCATTTTAAAATGATTTAGCGAGAAGGTTGTTCTGGGGTTTGTTTGTTTGTTTTTTCCCTCCTCAAGAGCTACCGACGTAATAAAAGCCTGCTGGATCAGACCAGGGGTTCATCCAGGCCATCAGCCTGTTTCACACAGCTGTCAATCAATGGTCCGGGAGGGCAACTGGGGCATATAGGCCAAGACCCTCCCTTGCTGCTGCCTCCCAACACTAGTATTCAGAGGCTTGCTGGCTTTGGTTATGGAGGCGCCCTTCAACTAGTAGCCTAGGGTTGCCAAGTCCAATTCAAGAAATATCTGGGGACTTTGGGGGTGGAGCCAGGAGACATTAGGGGTGGAGCCAAGATCAAGGCTGTGACAAGCATAATTGAACTCCAAAGGGAGTTCTGGCCATCACATTTAAAGAGACAGCACACCTTTTCAATTCCTTCCTTCCATAGGAAATAATGAAGAATAGGGGCACCTCCTTTTGGGGCTCATAGAATTGGACCCCCTGGTCCAATCTTTTTGAAACTTGGGAGGTATTTTGGGGAGAGGCACTAGATGCTATCCTGAAAATTTGGTGCCCCTACCCCAAAAAACAGCCCTGCCATGAGCCCCAGATACCCGCAGATCAATTTTCCATGATTTTCTATGGGAATAAATCTCCCTAGGGAATAACAGAGTTCCCAGCAGACATTTCCCTCCCCTCCCCCTGCTTTCTGACGACCCTGAAGCGGGGGGAGGGTCTCCAAACCGGGGGGATCCCCTGCCCCCACCTGGGGATTGGCAACCCTATAGTAGCCATTGATGGACTTCCCCTCAAAATCTGTCTTACCCCCCCCCCCCCATTTAAAGCTATTTGTAATCACTACCACCTCCAAAGGCAGCAAATTCCACAATTCAATTACTAATTTAGTTTAAAAGTACTGTGTTTTGTCTGTATAAAACCCATTTCCCAACAATTTCATTGAGTGCCCCTGAGTACTAATATTGCGGGAAAGAAAGAAATCTACTTTGTCCATCCCTTGCATAATTTTTGAAACTTTTCCCGTCCCATGCACAATTGTATAAACCTCTATCATGTCCCCTCCCCCCTTCCCCTTGGCAATCTTTTTTCTAGACTGAAAAGGTGTTCCAACCCAATAACCATCTTGGTTGTCATTGCTTGTACTTTTTTTTCCACTTCTGCAATGTTCTTTTTGAGATATGGTGACCAGAACTGCATACAATGTCCCAAAAGAGGCTGTGCTGTAGCTTCATACGAGGACATTATAATATTGACTGTATTGGGGAACATGGAACAGAACTTTTGAATACAATTAAAATATGTTTGAAGATAGATCCCCTTCCCCTTCCAAGTCATCTAGAAAATATGACAAAGTTTTTAGCAAAAACATGGATCTATCAATGATTCTTCTGGCAGTTGTTTGGGGGTTTTTTTGCCCCAGCTGTTGTGCTGACATTATACTAGGGCTACTGCAGAATCAAAATACTTAGCAAATGACTTCGGAGATTCATTGATTGCTTAATATTTTATGCGTTTAGATCTTGAACCATGTACAACATAATACACTGTTGTTTTTTTATTATCAAAACCAAACCCAAATAAAAATTCGAATAAAAATAGATAAATAAAAGTAGGATTTCTATTACGGGATGTTGATAGGTTAATGTAATTATAGCAGGGAGCGGATTTCAAACAATGCAGTGAGTATTTTTAAAAAGTGCATGGAAGATAAGACTTCTTGCTTCTCGCATTGTATTGTCGGCTGATTTTTCAGCTGAAGAAGAAGAAGATATTGGATTTATATCCCGCCCTCCACTCCGAAGAGTCTCAGAGCAGCTCACAATCTCCTTTCCCTTCCTCCCCCACAACAGACACCCTGTGAGGTAGATGAAGATATTGGATTTATATCCCACCCTCCACTCCGAAGAGTCTCAGAGCGGCTCACAATCTCTTTTACCTTCCTCCCCCACAACAGACACCCTGTGAAGTAGATGAAGATATTGGATTTATACCCCACCCTCCACTCCGAAGAGTCTCAGAGCGGCTCACAATCTCCTTTCCCTTCCTCCCCCACAACAGACACCCTGTGAGGTAGATGAAGATGTTGGATTTATATCCCGCCCTCCACTCCGAAGAGTCTCAGAGCAGCTCACAATCTCCTTTACCTTCCCCCCCCCACAACAGACACCCTGTGAGGTGGGTGGGGCTGGAGAGGGCTCTCACAGCAGCTGCCCCTTCAAGGACAACCTCTGCCAGGGCTATGGCTGACCCAAGGCCATGCTAGCAGGTGCAAGTGGAAGAGTGGGGAATCAAACCTGGTTCTCCCAGATAAGAGTCCGCACACTTAACCACTACACCAAACTGGCTCTCCAGGCAACACCAAGCCGCCTCTGAATGTCTCTTGCCTTGAAAACCCTATGGGGTCTCCATAAGTCTGCTGTGACTTGATGAGGTGGGGAGGGGGGGAACCCAAAGACAAATCAATATGCCTTCTCCTTCGAAGTGTCATTGACAGTCAAAGTGTTGTTGACAGGCAACAAAACTTGGTTCCCGGCACATCATATGCTTGCTCTTGAGCACATTCAAGCCAACGGTAGAAATCCCCATGGACTTCAATGAGGTCTTCAGCCAACCTGTTGTTCCTTTGCAAAAACTCTTAAAGGCATTATTAGCAAAAACTTGGCTATACTGATGGTACTTCTGACAGGTTTGTTAACCTTTGCTCTTGCCTGATGCTATACTGGAGCTAATGGGACCTGTAAGTTGTTGTTTAGTAAGGTAAGTCCATGCCTTCTCCTTCAAAATGTCATTGACAGTCAAAGTGTTGTTGACAGCAAACAAAACCTGGTATGCTTGCTGTGGAGCACGCTCAAGCTAAAGCTACAAATCCCCATGGACTTCAATGAGGTCTTCAGCTGTCCCATTCAAGCTGTTCCTTGGCAATTTTATGTTATCAATGAAAGGAAGCTGTTACTGAAACACAAAGTTTCTGGGAACTGGCTGTGATATGGGTAATATCCTTACTAGGGATGGGCATGCCGCATGAACTGTCTCATGAACCTAAATTCATAGTGGAAATCACCTTGTTCGTAGTTCTTGAGCCAAAGTTCATGAGCTGAACCTCCCACAACCTTCCATGTGGTTTTCAGAGGTTCAGGCGGTTCATGGTGGTGTGTGTCAGTGGCATCAACAGCAGACACGATGGCGCAGATCAATTGCAATTGTCAAAGCAATGGGGGGATGGACTTCTACAGCCCTTGAACACCAATAGTTCCAAAGCTTAACAGGCAGTGCTGGCTGTCAATAAGAGAGTTCCCGTTCTGCTCTGGGGGGGGGAGGGCATGTACAGAGGCATTTAAATTTAATGCCTCTGATTTGTGGCAATTCCATTTTATACATTCCTGGATCTGCAGCTGTGATTTCCCCAGATAGCACTTTCCTGGGGGCACCTGCTTTGGGGGGCAACTACTCCACCCCCAAGCTAATCCTCACCAAACCTGGTGGGCAAGTAGAGGGGCATCCCAGGGAGGTCCACTGTGAGTCTGATGCCTCTAGCTTGCAAGGGGACCATTTGATGCACTCCCAAACTTGATTCCCTCAGAGAGCACTGTCATTGACAGTCAAAGTGTTTTGTTGCCTGTCAACAACACTTTGACTGTCAATGACACTTTGAAGGAGAAGGCATATGGATTTGTCTTTGGGTCCCCCCCCCCCCCCTCATCAAGTCACAGCAGACTTATGGAGATCCCATAGGGTTTTCAAGGCAAGAGACATTCAGAGGTGGCTTGCTGTTGCCTGCTGGAGCCTTCTGAAAAGCAGGAGGCTCCTGCTTTTGAGAGATGTAACTCGGCCCCCATAAATCCAGGCCTCACCAAACTTGGAGGGCAGGTAGAGGAGACTCAGCCAGAGATCCCTTACATTTTTATACCTGTGGCTCAATATGTCACTTACTTCCTTTTTCATTGTTTTCACTTTTAACTGTGTCATATTCAATGGGACTTTACAAGAGTTATTTGCTTTCCATTCACTAGCTAATATTACCCAATCTGCCTTCCGTTGGCTCTCATCCTAGTATATCATCTTGGAGGAGACATAAGCAGTGGTACCCAGAATCATACTCACGTCTATTTGACAGGTCTGGCTTCCAGGGAAATGTTCTTAGGATGCCATTATTAATTTCATGTCTTTTCTTCTGTTCTCTGTCTCAGCCTCATAGAGGACACATGCATCCGGATTGCTGCTGAGGAGATAACTGATTCGTTACTGGGTTCTATCATCTTTAATGGAACCGATATCCCACTGATATCCAACTTGGATATCAAGTTAAACTTTATAACACAGAAAACACTGACCTTTTCAGTGTTGCATAATCATCACATTACAGCTTAGCAACTATGGACAACATTAGTCATATTTTTTTAAAAAAAACAAACAAACATACACTTGAAAATGTGGTACAAGCAAGGACCCGCAAGGAATTTGCTAGGAGGTGGCATTCTATTCTTTTGCCTTAGCTTTTTCTCTTCTCCCCATTTCTCTATAAATCTTCCTCCTGTTTCTCTTCCTCACCCTTTCTCTCAGTCTTCCCCCTCTTTCTTATCCCACACTTTCTCTATAAACTGCACCCCTCTCCTCTCCCTCTCAATTTCTGTCAATTTTCTCCCTCTCTTTCTCCTCATCCGCTTCTGACAATCTTTTCCCTTCTCCCCTCATTCCTTCTTCATCAATCTTCCCCTGCCCCCTTCTCTCTCACTCTCCTCATCTCTCTTTCTCCCTCTCCTCTTCACTGTCCATCTTCCCACATCTCTCTTTCCCCCCCCCCCTTGCCCCTCTATTTTTGCTTCCTTTGGGGCCACCACCCCAACCACCCCATCCTGGGCACAGTCTTGCCTTACCTTGCCTTTTCTTTCATCCCATTCCCTCACCTCACCCCACCCTTGCTACTGTTATCTTCACTACTTCACTACTCTTCACAACTTCTTTGTACCTTCACTACTCTTACCTCCCTATCTCATCATTGGCACTTTGCACATCTCTCCCCAGTCTCTGGTGTTCTGCCTGGCTGTCTTCCACTCATTCTAAGGAAGGGTGGGGCTCACGTATGGCAGCAATTTTGTGGTAGTTTGTTTAGAAGTATATTATTGGGCTATATAGATCAATGGATCTCAGAATCCACTGAGGGGCTGCAATAAGTGGGGCAATATTGATAAAAAACCGCCTTTCCCCTCTTCTGTGAGCAGAAGTAACTAAAACGAGGAAAAGGAGGTTAGGATACAAGCTCAGGAATGTGATGAGGATAAATGCAGGATTAGAGAGTTACGTGTGTCCCCCTGAGTTCCATGGAGGAACAATAAATGTGATAGATATATAACTGACAGAAAGAACACCAACATATTCTCCCATTGACTTTCCATAGAACCTTCTGAGTGGTCTGTGGCAAGAATGCTTAGACTATCAGCCTATTAGACAAACAAGTCACTCAGCATTTGCAGTTCCTCCAGGGATAGCACATCGTATCAGAAGTGTGGCCACCAATGCAGCCTGTCACGACTCAGGAGGGTCTTACCAATTGCTGCCACCACTCTGGCTTAAGGGTTCCCCTTGAGAAGGCCCAGAGTACCCTTCAGGCCTCCTGCAGCTTAGGCCAAATAACAGGTGTGAGGATAGGCTTGCCAATCCCCAGGTCTCAGCGGGGGTTCTTCCGCTTTCCCAGGCTCCTTCCCGCCTCCAGTCAGCTGGCCGGTGGGGGGAAGCCCCGCCCCCACAGGACCATGTGCCTTTTCACCTCCGGAGGCTTCAGTCTCCAATTGAAAGGCTTCCTCTTGGGATGGTGTGTCTGTGTTCCCTTCTCCTCTCATTCCTTCTTCATCAATCTTCCCCTTGGCAGCAACTCATGAGTAGAGAGGCCAATCCCTCGCTTCAAAAGTCACCAGAAAGGGGGAGGGGGAGGGAAACATCTCCTGAACATTTCATTACTCTCTATGTGGAGATTGATTCTCATAGGGTATAATGGAGAATTGATCTGGAGGTATTGGGGGCTCTGGAGGGGGGGGTTGTTTTGAGGTAGAGGCACCAAATTTTCAGTATAGTATCTAGTGCCTCTCCCCAAAATACCCCCAAGTTTCAAAATGATTAGACCAGGGGGTCCAATTCTATGAGCCCCAAAAGAAGGTGCCCTTATCCTTCATTTTAAGGCATTTTAAAAGGTGTGCTGTCCCTTTAAATGTGATGGCCAGAACTCCCTTGGAGTTCAATTATGCTTGTCACGCCCTTGTTCCTGGCTTCGCCCCAATGTCTCCTGGCTCCACCCCCAAAGTCTCCTGGCTCCACCCCCAAAGTCCCCAGATATTTCTTGAATTGGACTTGGCAACCCTACCACCTACTATTGCATTTTAGCTCCTGATTTTCACATGCATTTTTCTGCCTTTCACTTCTTTTGTTGTTTCCGGAGAGGAAAAAAATCACATGGTGGCTTTGGGGATGGGGCTTCCCTAGGGTTGCCAAGTCCAATTAAAGAAAAATCTGGGGACTTTGGGGGTGGAGCCAGGAGACTTTGGGGGTGGAGCCAAGAACAAGGATGTGACAAGCATAATTGAACTCCAAGGGAGTTCTTGCCATCACATTTAAAGAGACAGCACACCTTTTAAAATGCCTTTCTTCCATAGGAAATAATTAAGGATAGGGTCACCATATTTTGGGGCTCACAGAATTGGACCCTCTGGTCCAATCGTTTTGAAACTTGGGGGGTATTTTGGGGAGAGGCACTAGATGCTATACTAAAAATTTGGTGCCTCTACCTCAAAAAATAGCCCCCCCCCGAGCCCCTAATACCCACGGATCAATTTCCTATTATTCCCTATGGGAATCGTTCTCCATAGGGAATAATAGAGTGCCTAGTAGACATTTCCCTCCCCCCCCACGCTTTCTAAAGGGGGGGAGGGCCTCCAAACTAGGGAATCCCCTGCCCCCTCCCTCTCACACACACACACTTACCAGATCTTCCTCCGGACAACTCTACTTCCTGTGAAAACGAAAGCAAAGAAAGGGAGGGGCCGTTCTCAGAAGCCCTTTCTGCTTCCTGCTTCCTGCCCAGCCTTAAAGGGGCAGACATTTTGCAAACGGCTCAGGAGCTCTACAACATGAAGCCTAAAGGTATGTTCTCCCCCCCCTCCATCCCCCACCCCCGCTTCCAGAGTTTTGAAGAGCGGGAGATGAGGCTGCCAACCCAGAAGTCTCCCGCCAGAGCGGGAGGTTTGGGAAGCCTAGCTTCCCCCCACCGGCCAGCTAACTGGGGGCGGGAAGGAGACTGGGAAAGCGGAAGAACCCCCACTGGGACCTAAGGATTGGCAAGCCTAGTAGGTGGCCAGAACTCTCCCCCCCCCCGCCCCCCAAAAAGCCATGTGAAGAAAAGCTACATCTCTACATTTTCAAAGTTATATGAATGCCACGAAAATCTTTACAGAAGAGAAAATGTGTTGTTTTATTTCTTACCTTGTCAGTAAAGCTAACCTGATCTCTATAATTAAATGCTGGAATGATATCTTCCTGATTGGGTATATAATTTCCCTAATTCCATATTGCACTCTTTTGAACCCTTTCTTAGATGTATCTACTGGCTTCATCTATTGGATATGTGGAGAAGCACCATTTTAGGCCTGTGCTTGTCTGGGAGTTGGCTAAAGGAGTCTACAAAAGTCTAGGCAAGGCTTTGGCCTAGTCGATTCCCCCTCCTCTCCTCTCCTGTCTGGAAGCAGCACTTCGGAGGAGGCCTCCTAAAGAGACAGGAAGTCTTTCATGCTGGTCTCCCAGAAGGCTGCAGGAAGGAAAACCTGTTCCTGGGTGGGAACTGGGGTTTATATTAGAGATTTTGGGAGGGAAAAGCAGTTTGATTTGAGTCTTGGTGACTGGTGAGTGGGTTCTGGCTAGTATGGTCAGGGCAAGTTATTTATTAGGGAAAGAAGGAGCGTTTATCCCTGCTTTCATTTATTACTTCTGTTTAGGGTTGCCAATCCCCAGGTGGGGGCAGGGGATTCCCCCGGTTTGGAGGCCCTCCCCCCGCTTCAGGGTCGTCAGAAAGCAGGGGGAGGGGAGGGAAATGTCTGCTGGGAACTCTGTTATTCCCTATGGAGATTTATTCCCATAGAAAATCATGGAGAATTGATCTGCTGGTATCTGGGGCTCTAGGGGGCTGTGTTTTGGGGTATAGGCACCAAATTTTCAGTATAGCATCTAGTGCCTCTCCCCAAAATACCCCCCAAGTTTCAAAAAGATGGGACCAGGGGGTTCAATTCTATGAGCCCCAAAAGAAGGTGCCCCTATCCTTCATGATTTCCTATGGAAGGAAGGAATTGAAAAGGTGTGCCGTCCCTTGAAATGTGAGGGCCAGAACTCCCTTTGGAGTTCAATGATGCTTGTCACACCCTTGATCTTGGCTCCACCCCTAATGCCTCCTGGCTCCACCCCCAAAGTCCCCAGATATTTCTTGAATTGGACTTGGCAACCCTACTTCTGTTCACCCTGTATTTAAAAATGCCTGTAAATAGTTGCATGTTTTAAATAAATGTTTTATTTGTTTAAAAGATAGTCCCTCTGTGCCTCCAAGGTTCCCCAACCGCCTTAGCCACACTATTGTTAGCGGGGAGTCCAGGGAAGGCATACAGTTGGCAAGGGTGCCAATCCCCCAGGGATCTCCCAAAGAAGGACTGTGGTCTCTGTGTTAACCAGGTGCTGGGTTGGCAAGGGACCTTGAAGCCACAGAACTGGCAAGGGGGATTGGGAGTCCTGTTCCTCTCAGTCAGGAACCCCTAAATTGAACAGGTGGTGGCAGCGTGCCCTAGTGGTGGGAAGAAGATTAGCTCTCTTCGGGAGTTGGCAACTCAAAAGGGAGTTGACGGGACCGGATCTGAAGGCAGAATCGTGCCGGTTCCGTCACAGGATACCTCTACTGGGATTAGGAAACTAAGCCAGACAGACTAAAGCCAGAAATACAAGCTTGAGTGGATATTTAGTCAGGTAAAAAGTTTTCAAAGTGAGTTGGACATGATGTTGCTGATGTATTTCTGTGCCCACTGGACACTATACCAGTGACATTTATATCACATAGCCGCCTCCAGAAATTAGAATTTTTCATTCTTCATGATATCCACGGGGTTGCCGTGAGGTTAAAATAGAGAAGAGGAGAATAATGTAATCAGTTTTGGGTCCCCATTTGGGAGAAAGGTGAAGCAGAAATGAAACCAGTAAATTAAGCTCCCATTATAGGCGCAAACTAGATGTGATGGTGGCCAAATCTAACCTTTTAAAAATTTCTGAAACATGATGTTTTGCCCTGGTGGCATTTTTTAAATGGCTAAATTCTCTTCTAAAATGACATCGCTGGCTACAGGTTGGACCCATGCCCACTATAACATGTAGTTGTAGTCAGCCTCTTACAGTTATATAGTCAGCTATAATATCAGTGGAAATCTGCTTCCTTTTTGCTATCGTTTTACCACTGGTGACACTTTTGGCCATGGAAATGTCTCTTCGTTGTACTAGAGGAGCTACAGCTACATCAGATGCCATCTGTGGTAGCTGACCACATATTTCAAAAAGAAGTAACAGGCCAGATGGTATATCACTCATGTAACCCTAATTAAAATGGCTGAATGCATGAGGCCTGTTTTGTCTGTGTTCATTAAACACATTTGCATTATACCAGGGGTCCTCAAACTACGGCCCACGGGCCAGATGCGGCCCACTGAGGACATTTATGCGGCCCGCCGGGTTATGGCAAAATCAGACCGGAAGTGACGTTCGACCTAAACTCGCATTAGCAACGCACATTTCCGGCACTGGGCTGAGGCGGCAGAGACAGAGTGTGAGGTGATACCGAGGTGAGGTGAGTTCCCAGGCCGGGGTGTGTGGTGTGGGGAAGGGAGAGAGATGCAGAAGACGGAGAACTGACGGCCCGCGGCCTTGTACAGTAACGGCAGTCCGGCCCTCCAACAGTCTGAGGGACAGTGAACTGGCCCCCTATTTAAAAAGTTTGAGGACCCCTGCATTATACACATTCAGCGCCATTTTGGTAGCTCTGACACGGACAGTCTTCCATGACTTCAGTGGGCAGTGTTTCTCCTTTGCTTAAGCAGATTTGCCTTCTTCAAAGACGTAGCAAGAAAGCACAGACACAAACGTTCGAAATAGCTCTTGTGTATTAAAGTATCTTTTAATGATTGTCTACGGAGAAAGTGGGATAAAAAAGAGGGCAAGCTGCACAAAAATGACTTAATAGATTGAGCTCAAACAAAGCTATCTATTAATCAGCTATTAATGTTGTCGTGTTGACATACAAAAATAAAATTGCTAAATCCAAAATCATCAGGCATCCTTCTGCTAAATGACCTTGCTCTCCTCTGCACAGGCTTATTTGCAAGAGTACACAGATACAAGGGGCACAAACACATTTAACTTCAGCACCCAGCAAAGGCTTATTTTGCAAAGAAACACCAAGTGTTAGTTGTTGAAACTGTTTTGTGCATTCCCACAAACAAATGACACCGTTCAGAGGGTTTCCTTTCCTGGCCAGTAGATAAAGTCTGTGGTGTTGACAATGCTAATATTATATGCAAAATATATATTTTGTCTTTGTATTTTGCAGATTTTTATTGCTTTATATAAATTGCTCAGCAGAGACTCATTTTGAGAAAGACGCTAATTTCTCAGGACTGCACTAGACAGGGTCAGGATATTAGTCTTGTACCGCACATGGATTGCTTAAGAAAGGAATATGAAAGGAAAACGATTTTCGTCGAGCCTCATGCATGCATAAGTGAAGCAGGTCTGGAATATTTTTAAAGTTATTTCTCTAATTGCTTCGAAGGGGTGATCGTAAGTTAATATCGCACACTGATTTTAGCATTTTTTTTTCAAAAAAAAATAACTATTTCACCTTTCACAAGATGTTTCAGGTGGGCAGCTTTGTTGGTCTGAAGCAGTAGAACAAAGCAGGAGTCAAGTAGTGCCTTTAAGACCAAGAAACTTTTATTCAGAATGGAAGCTTTTCAGAATGTAAGCAGAATGCCCCCTTCTTCAGACAAGGAATGAGGTACAGTAAGCAGAGCTACATATAGCTTGTGGGGTTTAGAATGCAAAGTGGTACAAAGTTAAGCTATTGGGTATTCCTGGTTTATTGGAAATTCCTCATCTGAAGAAGTGTGCATGCGCACGAAAGCTTACATTCTGAATAAATGTTTGTTGGCCTTAAAGGTACTATTTGACTCCTGCTTTGTTCTACAAGATATTTCAGTTCATGGTATGACAATGAAGATCCTGTTAGGAAAAGTTCCTGCTTTATAGCTCAGAATTATACTCCTGTGGCTGCTTTCTTTGATCACAATTCTGGATAAAATGAGGAGTACGTTTTATGAGATGAAATTTCAAAAGCAGCAGTAGAACAAGCTGCAAGGAGTTGAACTAATTTGAGTTTTTTGAAGTATTGCTGAGCTATTTAGACAATGGGTCTTTCAAGGACCACGCATAAGGTTAGTCTGTCTGGAAGAAAAAAAAAAAAAAAGTATTGCTATATTTGCAGATAAATGCAGCTAGTCCAGTAAACGTTTCACAGGATTGCTATTGTGCTTGTAAATGTCTTTCTCCACTCAATGTTTCAACCAGCTGGGCTAATTTTATTTCTTTTGGTTCTTTTAAGCCTTTTCCCGAGAACACCCTTTAAAAGCAAAGCTGTAAGAAAACGTTCCAATGCAATCGTGCCACACGCATATGTGCCAAAGCATCATTGTCGTTTATAAGTCGTCCTGTGAGTGTTTAAACATGTTGTTCTTTTCTCTTGCAGGAAAGGAGATTTTTGACATAGTCCACGCTGACCAAGCTGATAATTGGAGTCTTCCAATCTCTTAACAATTTAAGTAGACAAATTTGCCTGTTACCTCGGGGGATTATTGCTTTCAAACAAGCATATATATCCCTTGCAGGACGCCAGTACAGATGCAGATTTGTTTGGATATGTACCTGTATTCTAATCCGCATAATAAAGCCCATCCATGCCTTACTGAACCGACTGAGCGCGTCTTTTGATGCCAGTGGCGATGTTCATCTGACTGCGCATTCCCAAGCATGTTTTCTCAGAAGTAAGTTCAACTATAATCATTCAAAGTATTTCTTTCGAATCCAGTGAACACACAGAGAATGACATGGCAATCGATAGCCCCTTCTAAATGTGTCCGTTTTGCATTTTGATGGTTTTTTAACAAAAGAGATTAAGAGGTAGGACTTCTCCTCAGGATACTTTTGCAACCGTCTTATCCCAGTGTTTCCTCTATTACATGTGTTCGATGTGTTCCTAATTACTATTTTTAAAACGGGAAACATTCTTCCAGTTGTTTGCCTCAGTTCTATATTTCTTTTTAGCTACATGATGCTTCCTGGAATTGTGCGTGCAAGGAAGCTGGGTACGTTAGTCGTCTATTAGAATATGCAAAAGCCTGCGTCCTGGTCTCATAGGAATGCATTGGCATTTGTCTTAATAGTATTTGTTTGGCTCTCTGTCTCGGCCCATGAATACATCATTTTTTTCCTCTTCATCTCGTATTCCAGAACTCTGCACAAAGCTCATGTGCTATCAATCTTCTGTGTTCCCTTCTATACCTGCAACGTGCCTGCTCCCTTCTACACCTGCAACACTCCTGTGTTCCCTTCTACACCTTCAATACGCCTGGAGTATTGCCACCATTTCTATCCCTCAGAAGAGTTCTATTGTCTCCTTTAAATTGCCATTCAGAGCTCACATTTTCATGATCATTTCCTAAGCCATTGCAACCTTTCTGTCTGCTTCCAGTAAACCCTTTCCTACTACTCTTGGTATGCTTTTGCTAAACACTGGTCTTTCCTTTCACCATTGTTCTGTTGATGTTATCATACAAGGGTATTTACTTGGTAAAGTTGTGTCATTTACTACTGATATCTGTTAGCAGCTTTGTTATAGATTGAAAGGGCTGTTGAAACGTTTGCTGTCAGAGTGAAGGAAGACAAATTTGCTTTCGTTAATCTGTCTATAGATTTTGGGATGAATGTTTCTGAAAGGATTTCTGGCCATCTGCTCTTTTGAGTTCCAATCCTCTGTGAGGAATCCCTGACATAAATCTATGACATGAAGTGTTTTTCCTATTATTGTTGTTTAATTAAAAAAAAAAAACCCTAAACAGTGTTTTTTTTCCAAGTAAAAATAACATAAAGCACATGATTATTTCAATGGTTATTTCAAACCTGGCTTTGGAGCTAGAAAGAAAGAAAGAGCATTATGAAAGGAAAATGTGGAGCTCACAAAAAGAAAAGGAGTTGCCAGCAAGGCCACTGTTTCAGCAGTTAGTATGACAGATACATACTATATCTCTATAATTTAAGCACTCATTATTTATTATTGTTGTTATCAGCAGCAATACTGATTGAGAGGGCAGACTCTAATCTGGAAAATTGAGTTTGATGCCCCATTCCTCCATATGAAGCCCACTGGATGATCTTGGGCCAGTCACAGTTCTCTCAGAACTCTCTCTGTCCCGCTTACCTCACAAGGTGACTGTTGTGGGGAAAGGAAAGGAAGGTGATTGTAAGCTGCTTTGAGACTCCTTAAGGTAGAGAAAAGTGGAGTATAAAAACCTTGTTGTTCAGTCGCACAGTCGAGTCCGACTCTTTGCGACCCCCTGGACAAAGTCACGCCAGGCCCTCCTGTCTTCCACCATTCTCCGAAGTCTGCTCAAATTCGTGTTTTTTTGTTACATTAGTAACACTGTCCAGCCATCTCATCTTTTGCCGTCCCCTTCTTTTGCCTTCCATCTTTCCTAGCATCAGGATCTTCTCCAGGGAGTGCTCCCTTCTCATTTGGTGACCAAACCTACTCTTCTTCTTTAGCGTCATCATCAATATCCATCACAAGCAGATTCCCTGGAAAGGTTGCATAGAAATGTTCTATGTTCATTATTTATGTATTTATTTAGGAGATTTTTGGTGTCTCTCCAGAGTGCTGCTCAACACATCAAACCAAATTTCGGTGTGCCCAGTAAAACAATATTTGTTTGTTTGTTTGTTTGTTTTCTGAGCAAGGTTTTATCTCCAAATATCCATTGAAGTCTGGTTGTCTCTGTAGTCTTTGCTATACTAACTGGCAGGATAATTAGGGTTGCAAGACTCCCAGTTGGGGCAGGGGATCCCCCAATTTGGGGGCTTCAATCTGCCACCAGCCAGCTGGCCAGTGGGGGAAGCGCCATCCCTGAACAGCCCCCTCCCCTATTGACATCATTGGCACAGTGATGTCATGCTGGGCACATCATGAGCCGATGCTCTAGCATTTTCGTCAAAATGCTATGGTAACCCAAAACTCTATGGTTTTTGATCGAAGTGCTAGAGTGCTGCCATGCTACGTGCTTCGTGGACACCAATGGCGTCACATGCAGCAATGTAGCCCTGCTCGCAACACTCCAAAAAAGCTCCCTGTCATCACCTGCCAGCCAGGTAAGTATACCTGACAAGCCTAGCGGGATTAGCTAAATGTATGCTATTGTTGATGCAGGGATCTATTTTATTTCCCGTCTGAAAAAGGCTGTGTACAGTGAGTGGTGAAGAGGTCAATCTGAGAACATTCAAGTCTGAAAAGCAAAAGCTGTTCCAGGTGTGAACGGTCTTAACAAGCGGTGATAGTAGAAGCCCAAATGAGTTGCCCATAGTACGGTGCATATGTCATGTCTCTGCATTAAGGCCACACACTGCCCCATAGGGGAGATGTTATAATAATAATAATAATAATAATAATAATAATAATAATAATAATAATAATAAGTTTTTATTTATACCCCGCCCTCCCCGCCGAAACAGGCTCAGGGAGGCTTACAAGGCATGATATAAAATATCATGGTATAATAGGGTTGCCAATCCCCAGGTGGGGGCAGGGGATCCCCTGGTTTGGAGACCCTCCCCCCGCTCCAGGGTCGTCAGAAAGCGGGAGGAGGCGAGGGAAATGTCTGCTGGGAGCTCTATTATTCCCTATGGAGATTTATTCCCCTAGAAAATCATGGAGAACTGATCCGCGGGTATCTGGGGCTCGGGGGGGGGCTGTTTTTTATGGTAGAGGCACCAAATTTTCAGTATAGCATCTAGTGCCTCTCCCCAAAATACCCCCCAAGTTTCAAAACGATTGGACCAGGGGGTCCAATTCTATGAGCCCCAAAAGAAGGTGCCCCTATCCTTCATTATTTCCTATGGAAGGAAGGAATTGAAAAGGTGTGCTGTCCCTTTAAATGTGATGGCTGGAACTCCCTTGGAGTTCAATTATGCTTGTCACACCCTTGCTCCTGGTTCCACCCCCAAAGTCTCCTGGCCCCACCCCCAAAGTTCCCAGATATTTCTTGAATTGGACGTGGCAACCCTATGGTATAACAATAAAACAAAGTAATACAATCAATAAACAGAGCAATATAAATTATACAATATATAAGTTAACATTAATATCATTAATCTAAAAACAGTATAACGATGCTACAGTCACAGTATATACAAGATGGCTTGATGTTAATTCCAGGTTCATCTTAAAAGGCTAGTTGGAAGAGGGCGGTTTTGCAAGCCCTGCGGAACTGATTTAGAGCCCGCACCTCTTCTGGTAGCTGATTCCACCATCGGGGTGCCTTTATAGAGAAGGCCTGCTCCCTGGTTGTTTTTAATTTGGCTTCCTTGGGCCCAGGGATTTCCAAAAGATTTTGTGAGCTGGAATGCAGTGCTCTCTGGGGAACATATGGAGTAAGCAAGAAAACAGGAAGCGAAGTGATTGTTAGAGTATTTGAAGTTTTTCATACTGTGAACTTCTATAATTTCCAGTTTGCACTATCAATGATTTTAGGTATGGCTATTCATAAATTGGGCGGGGGGGGGCATAGAGACTTGCAGGATGCGCCTCATTTCTCCTTCTGTCTCTATTTTCTTTTCCCCTCCCCTGAAAGGCCCCCTACCTTCTCCCTTTTCCTTCTTCCCTTTCCTTCCCATCACCAGCCAACCCCCCCCCCCCCCGTTGAGCCTTCGTTTTCTCCTCCCCTTTGCAGAATTTACTTGGAATAACTAAGGTTATGGTGTGTGGTAACATGTGCTGGGCCAGGCCCAGTTGCCCAGAGGGGAACCCAAAAGGATTTTTGTGGGGAGTTCATTTTCTTCTATATTGCCATCCCCACACGGTTTCTCTCCTTCTAGCAACCCCTACATTCTCCCCAGTGTTCCCTTTAAGCTGAGTTAGAGTGAGGTGGCTCACCGATTTTTAGCCTCCAGCTCACACACGTTTGTCTTAGCTCAGGAAGGATCGCCCCAGAACACAATAATTTATGCAGCAGCTCACAACTTTAATGCCAGTGGCTCACAAAGTAGAATTTTTGCTCACAAGACTCTGCAGCTTTGAGGGAACATTGATCCTCACCTCTCCCTGCTTCCTTCTCTCCTTCCCAGTCACCAGCCAACCTGTCTTTTATCTGCCCCCCATCTTCAGCTATGTTAATTATTTATTTACTGCATTTATACCCCACCTTTATCCACAATGGGGATGCAAAGCAGCCTATATCGTTTTTTCTCTCTTCCATTTTATGCAGAGAGACCCAAGCATCTTACACAGCAGAGTGGAGATTTTAACCTGGGTCTCCCAGATTGTACTCTGAAGCCCTATACATCACTGGCTATCCTTTTGGGCATGCTACTGTGTGGCTGCTGGGAACTCTTGGAAAGGAATGCAAAAATGTGAAAAAGGTTTACCTCTGAGAGCATTCATTTCTTAAAGCTACAGGTGCTTTTTCTGTTGTTGGAAGATAACCACCTTTCTGCTTAGATCGTACATTCTTTTGCAAACTTGGGGCATTTTTCAGGTTTATAGAAACATCTGCCTTGTCTGTTTATGGTTCCAATCTCTGGATTTAAGTATCCACAGAGCTGGCCACAGTGAGAGTTAGATCTAGTGATATTTGCCTTACAGACAGTTGTTTTGTTTTCTTGTTCTATACTTAGAATCCAATTTATATTTCTTGATGAAATCAGGATTCAGTAATGGGAGTGACTGTGAATTGCCATTCTTGGTGGTAATAAAAAAAAAAGGGCTCGTTTCAACCTTTAGAATGACATGTTATTATTCATTTTGACATTTTGATGTAAGTTTTTATGGGGGGGGGGGAGTATTTTTTGTTGGAGCTTTTCTGGAGTCATTGTCACCTTGGCAAAACTTGAAAAAATAAAAAAGGTGCTCAGAATGTTTATCACTTTGAGCACATGCCTGCTACCATGCTGTGCTGAAAATGTGTGATAGAACATTTTCTTTGATATATTTTTAGTAAACCTGTATTATTGCTAAATCATGAGACATCTCTCAAGAGCTGATATTGTTTGATGTGTTTCTCATCCTAAAAAGGCCACCTGTTCATCTATGAAAAACTAGGTTTAACCGTGAAAAGCAGGGGTGGATTTTTGAGCAGGGACGCACAGGGATGCAGTTCCAGCTGGCTTGGCATCAGGGGGTGTGGCCTAATATGCAAATGAGTCCATGTGGGCTTTTTCTACAAAAAAGCCCTGTGCAAAACAATGGTGATGTCAGGGGGTGTGGTCTAATATGCAAATGAGTTCCTGCTGGGCTTTTTCTACACAAAAAGTATAATTTATGTACACCCATATATATATATATATATATATATATATATATATATATATATATATATATATATATATATATATATACATACACATACTACTTGGGTTTCTAAGGGGTAACCTGGCTAGCTATTCTTGGAAATATGGTGCCAGTCTGCGTACACTCACTTTCATCTTTGTGTCTATAGTTTGCTTCCACTGAAATTGATGAAATTAGACAAGCTTAACTTTGACTGATACAGATGCCAATCCTCAGGTGGAGGCAGGAGATCCCCTGGTTTGGAGGCCCTCCCCCTGCTTCAGGGTCATCAGAAAGCGGGGGGGGGGGAATGTCTGCTGAACACTCCACTATTCCCTAAGGAGATTGATTCCTATAGGGTATGATGGAGAATTATCTGCAGGAATCTTGGGCTCTGGAGGAGCTGTGTTTTGAATTAGAGGCACCAAATGTGCAGCATACCATTCAGTGTCTCTTTCCAAAATACCCCCCAAGTTTCAAAAGGATTGGATCAGGGAGTCCAATTCTATGAGCCCCAAGAGAAGGTGCCCCTATCCTTCATTATTTCCAATGGAGGGAAGGCATTTAAAAGATGTGGCCAGAACTCTCTTTGGAGTTCAATTATGCTTGTCACAACCTTGCTCCTAGCTCCACCCCCAAAGTCTCCTGGCTCCATGTCCAAAGTCCCCATATATTTCTTGAACTGGACTTGGCAACCCTATTAACTGAGCTTAACTGTGTGGGGGGGGGCATTGGAAATATATTTTGTTAGATTTTGCTTTAATTTTCCGTTTTATACAATCATGTGCAAGGAAAATATTTTATTTGTATGGAATTACAGGCTTAAACGTGCCAAAAGAACTAGAAGGCTAGCCTAGAACAATTATGTTTATCATATAATATTGATTGTTTAAAAATGCATTTGTAAATCCATTCCGTTTAAAATATGAGATAATAAACCACTCCCTTGAGCCTGCAAACGGAGTTTCTTCTATGTAATTAAGAGAAAGGTCACCTTGGCAGCTGTTTGGGAAGACTTTTAACAGGTGAAGAATATTTGTACTGTGGTCTCACCAAATGTGTGCGAGATTTCAGCTGCCACCAAAGCATTACTTAAAGCAAAGTCTAAAGCACAGTTAGAGGTAAAACATCAGGGGAAAACACCTGAAGAATGTTGAGGGAAGCCAAAAGTCAGATTTTCTTAAGGCTGTTAGCACATGTTGATTTGTCATCATACTTTACCTAAAGCAAAATGGAAGCTAAATTGGAGGTTCCAGCTGAGAAGAAATATCTAAGATATTCTGAGAGAAGCCAAAAGGCTAAAGCATTGTGCACGACTATATTAGTATCTCTCTGTGTGACAGAAACTATGTATTGCTTCTCTAAATGGACTTCTTAAAATTGTACTGCTTTGAATTTTATCTAAGTTTTCTACTGCCTGAAATCTTATAATTTAATACATTTTTTCCTATTGTATGCTTATTTCAGTTGTTTTTCAACACTTATTTGGGCTAGGGTTGCCAAGTCCAATTCAAGAAATGCCTGGGGACTTTGGGGGTGGAGCCAGGAGACTTTGGGGGTGGAGCCAGGAGACATTAGGGGTGGAGCCAAGATCAAGGCTGTGACAAGCATAATTGAACTCCAAAGGTAGTTCTGGCCATCACATTTAAAGGTACAGCACACCTTTTCAATGCCTTCCTTCCATAGGAAATAATGGATAGGGGCACCTTTTTTGGGGGGTCATAGAATTGGACCCCCTGGTCCAATCTTTTTGAAATTTGGTGGGCATTTTGGGGAGAGGCACTAGATGCTATACTGAAAATTTGGTGCCTCCACCCCAAAAAACAGCCCCCCCCCAGAGCCCCAGATACCCGCGGATCAATTCTCCATGATTTTCTATGGAATAAATCTCCATAGGGAATAACAGAGTTCCCAGCAGACATTTCCCTCCCCTCCCCCCGCTTTCTGACGACCCTGAAGCGGGGGGAGGGCCTCCAAACCGGGGAATCCCCTGCCCCCACCTGGGGATTGGCAACCCTAATTTGGGCTCATTTCTATTTTCAGGACGGGTTTTTTTTCTTTTCTTGTGTGGGTTTATCATTGTTTTGTCCATCAAGTCATAGCTGACTTACGTTGACCCCAGCAGGATTTTCAAGGCAGGAGATGTTTAGAGGTGGTTTGCCATTGCCCGTCTCCACATCACAGCCCTGGTCTTCCTTGGTGGAAGGTCTCCCTTCCAAATACTGACCAGGGCTGACTCTGTTTAGCTTCCAAGACCCGACAAGGTCAGGAAAATAGGAGGAAAAACAGTTTTTCAAGATGTCACATGAAATAATAAAGTTCACACTCTAGCAAAATCCTAACTGCTCCTTTGTTTCCATGTAAAGGGCATGTCCATGTGGGTTATTGGTGCACGTTCAATGCTGTTGTGAAGTGGGGTGTTTTTTGTCCTGCTTTCCCACAATGTTATGGTGTATTCATGTATCTCTCCAGGTTTCTCTGATCTGTCCCAAACTTTCTTCGTTATGAAGGTTTAGGAAATATACCAGCGAAGCTTACAAGGCTGCCAACTGGGAAGGAAAGTTTGGATTTTTTCAATTCCCAGCAATGCATAGCCATTTCCCCTAACCCTGTCCCCAGAGTAGCAATTCCCACCATCACTGGAGGGGGGTGGGGTTTGATTTTTTTTTTAAAAAAACTGGCAAATAAATGTTGTTCTATTGATATAATGTTAAAACAATTTGTGCACCATATTCTGTGACTTCTCTGTTTTCATTTTTTAAAAGTAAGGCTCTAACCTTTTCCATTGCATAGACATGCCTTTCCTCTTATACCTCTGCAACAAAAAGGGCCAGCTAGAGACTTACTCTTTTTTTTTTACATTCAAAGCTGGGAATTTATCGGAAATGATGCACAGATTGTTATCAGTAAATCAATGTTACAATATCGATTCACTATTTTTTTTTTTTAGTGTCACAGTGCCAGGGGGGCATGGCTGCTGCCTTTTTCATTAAATCCCCAATGGTGAAACAACACAAGTCTGTTCCTGTGTGGAAACGACTGTACTGAGTGCAATAGAAAGAGCTACACTAACTTCTTTCTATAGTTCACAACCTGAAAACGTATTTATTTTACACTGCTCTTTTTCCAGATAAAACCCATCTGATAGTTCACATGCCAATGTACCAAAGCGGTTATATGCAGAAACTGGATTTGCATTTATTTTAAGTATCATGGGTAGTGGAAAGTGCCACCGACGCAAGAGACATTCAGTGGTGGTTTTCCACTGGCTTCCACTGCGTCATGACCTTGGTGTTCCATCCAAATACTAGTCAGGACTGGCCCTGCTTAATTTCCAAGATATTATGAGAACGGGCTAGCCTGGGCTATCAAGGACAGGTGTTATTAAGTATATTCAGTTCTGATATAAAACAATATCCTCTGAATGTTTACTATGTGCATCCATAGCAAGAATATAGGGATTATATAGTGACCCTTTATGCTTGGTAGTTAGGGTTGCCAAGTCCAATTCAAGAAATATCTGGGGACTTTGGGGGTGGAGCCAGGAGACAGTAGGGGTGGAGCCAAGATCAAGGCTGTGACTAGGGTTGACAACTCCAATTCAAGAAATATCTGGGGACTTTGGGGGGTGGAGCCAGGAGACAGTAGGGGTGGAGCCAAGATCAAGGCTGTGACAAGCATCATTGAACTCCAAAGGGAGTTCTGGCCATCACATTTAAAGGGACGGCACACCTTTTCAATGCCTTCCTTCCATAGGAAACAATGAAGGATAGGGGCACCTTCTTTTGGGGCTCATAGAATTGGACCCCCTGGTGCAATCTTTTTGAAACTTGGGGGGTATTTTGGGGAGAGGCACTAGATGCTATACTGAAAATGTGGTGCCTCTACCCCAAAAAACAGCCACCCCCAGAGCCCCAGATACCTGCAGATCAATTCTCCATGATTTTCTATGGGAATAAATCTCCATAGGGAATAATAGAGTTCCCAGCAGACCTTTCCCTCCCCTCCCCCCGCTTTCTGATGACCCTGAAGCAGGGGGAGGGTCTCCAAACTGGGGGATCCCCTGCCCCCACCTGGGGATTGGCAACCCTATTGGTAGTGTGTGTGTGTGTGTGTGTGTATGTATATATATATATATACATATGAAAATTACATTCCACATTATTTCAAGGAGATTGTTTCCAATATCTGGAATACAAAGACTTATACAGGTAATACTGCACAGCCAAGGAAGTTTGTAGGAATTGTGTTTTTTGAACAGTGTCCCTAATTGCCTCATAGAAAACTGATTTTGAAACGTGGGAGGGGAGTGTTTGAAGGAGAAAGAAGTCTGCTAGCCATACCAAAATCTTGATTAATCCTGAAATAAGTCTTCAGATTTCAGCCAATGTCCCATAATTTAGGGTACAGGGATTTTCTATTGTGTTCCTTTCCTGACACCCTTTTTGTCCTTCAAATGGAGAATGCTCAAGCTTATTTACACAAAATAATGACGGCCCCGTTTGCCGTTTCTGTTTCAACAACGTACCGTTCCATATTCCAGTCTTAGCAGGAAATAAATCTGCCACTGGTCAAAAAAGACATGACTTCAGGGTTCAGTTCCTTCTGAAACTTCAGCAAACATGTTGTCTCTCAAAACATCATCTGATGCAATGTTTATCAAAGTTCAGCCTGTTCTGTTTTCTAGGCACCGGTCAGAGGTCTGTTATCAAAACACACTATTACAGCCTTTCTTGCCCTTCACCTTCAGAGGATCAGATGAAGATGATATATTGGATACCAAACCAATGCTTCCCCCACCCACCCCGAAAAATGAATACAGCATCTATTTATGGCTGAAAATAAAATATTTTTTTTGCAATGAAAAAATAACATTTTCATTCGGGTTCAGAAGGGAAAAAACACTCGATACCATCATCCAATAAAACAAGAAATAAACTTCAAAAGATGCGGTAAAGCTTTGTGTCAGAGAAGCAGTCTGAAAAATGGCTATCCCTGACACAAACACTTACGCAGATCTTTAGTATCTCATATTATTTTGAGTATTCTAGCACTGTAATATTAAAATTCCAAGCTTTTAAGGGTATCATAGGATTTTAAATGTTATTCATTGACTGATTTATTTTGACCAAAACGGAGTTGACATTGATGGAATGATCTAAATAATACTTGGGATGCAATAGGTTTAGTCAGATCTTCTTCGTGGTCTCTGTGCTTCACACCCATGGGATGAAGCTTCAGCACTGATGCCCAATCGGTAATACCCAAGACCGGGATTTTAACACGCCAATGCCCCATGAGCATGTGCAAAGCCCCCACTACACATGCTCCCAGGATGGCGCAGAGATCCCACCAGTTCCTTTTTGACCGCCGCATCGGACAGTCACATCTCGGCTTCTCCGGTTGGTATTTACCCTGTTTTGCCCTTACCGGGTACTTTTTGTAGTTAGTTGTTGTTATACAATAGTAAAAAAAAAACCACCCAACTTATTATTAGTAGTAGTTGGGGTTTCTGACCCTTCTGAGTCTCCCCCTTTTTTTTCTTCCCGCCTTTTCCTATTGCTTCTATGGAAAAGCGCTGGGGGTTTTTTAAACGCTGTCGCCAGTGCGGGAGTAAGATTCCGCCTCCGGATGGACATTCTTTGTGTTTGCTGTGCTTGGGAGAAGGTCATCAGGTTGAATCCTGTCACCACTGCTCCAAGTTTTTGAGGCAAACCAGAAAAAAACGAGCAGCCAGACTTTTGGCAGCCTTATTAAAATCAGCTTTGACGTTGACAGCAACCCCTGCTTCGGCTTTGACGCCGACGTCACCATCGATGTCGAGTCAGCAGACTCAATTCTTCCACACTGACCTCCTCCCCAAGTGTGCGGGCTCGCTGTCAGCTTCCAATCCCTCCACTCCAGCCAAGAAGGCTAAAGGAGGAAAGGAGCGCTCCTCGCAGGAGCCGAAGAAGCGGAAGGAGAAGAGACACAATGTCAATCGACATACTCCTTCGCCGGCACTGAAGAGGCGCTCGGACGCGACGATCGTGCAACCAACACCACCCAAATGAATTCTGGCTTCCCTGGCACGATCGAGAATCCCCTCGCTCAAACTATGTCATTGCCCATAGTGCAGCCTCAGCCTGTAATCGATGACACGGTGTTTGACATTATCCAACGAGACACTTCCATATCTATAGCACTGCCCGTGACTAAGGTCATACAGCAGGCCATTAAGGAGCCATGGGCAAAGCCAGAGTCAACCCCCATTTCTTCCAGGAGGTTGGACCACATGTACAGTGTTCAAGAGCAAGGAGCTGAGTATTTATTTTGTCACCCTTGCCCTAATTCGGTTGTGGTAGCATCCTCATCTAAGGCCAAGAAGACCCATTCTACGCCTCCTGATAAGAAGGGTAAGAGGCTGGAAAATTTTGGCAGACGCTTCTACACTGCAGGTGCCTTTGGCATTAAGATATCCAATTATTCGGCATGCATGACCAGGTACCATTACTCCCTGTGGGAGCAAATCGCACCGCTTTTGGCCTTCCTGCCAGATGAAAAACAAGCCTCTACAAGGAAGCTGTTGAAGGAGGGATTGCTCCTTTCGAGGCAACAACTGACAGCGTCCGAGCATATGGTTGACACTGCAGCCAAAACCTTGACATCAGCAGTCAACGTTACTCCTGGCTTTGTTCTACGGCACTACATATAGATACGAGGTCGTGGGTTGAGTATCATCCATTTGAGGGGGAAGGACTTTTTCCTACCAGAAATTTCGGATGCTCATGTTGCAGAGCATCCTACCTCTGATCAAGGAAGGGGATTGGATGGCCACATTGGACTTGAAGGATGCCTACTTCCATATTGGCGTCCGGCTGAGCCACAGGGCCTTTCTCAGATTTGCCATAGGACCAGACCATTACCAATACAGGGCTCTCCCATTTGGACTTTCTACAGCACCCAGGGTGTTTACAAAGACGATGGTGGTGGTAGCAGCCCACCTGCGTCTGCAGGGTGTAGTCGTCTTCTCTTATATAGACGATTGGTTAGTCGTGGCCAGTTCCAAGCCTCAGCTTCTCACCCACCTCACTCTGACCCTCAGTCTCCTTCAGGACTTAGGTCTCCAGGCGAATTTTGCTGAGTCACATCTGATGCCTTCAAGAAGGGTGCAATTCATTGGTGTGATTTTGGACACTACGCGTCAATTAGCCATCCTCCCAGAGGGCAGAGCATCGGACATTATTGCTATGTTCTCTCATCTGCAACTCCAAAGGAGAGGGACATTGCTTCAGTTTCAGCGTCTCCTGGGGTTGATGGCAGCCACCACGAATGTTCTTTGTTTTGTGAAGTTTTGCATGAGGACACTACAGTTGTGGTTCCTAAAGTGCTTCAATCCGTTGCTGGACTCTCGGCAAAGGTCCGTGGCCATCCCTGCGTTGGTTCTCCGCTTTCTGGACTGGTGGAAAGTGAGAGCCAACCTTTGTCAAGGAGCCCCATTCCAACTTCCGTCTCCATTGGAGACGATAGTAACGGATGCCTCTCTATGGGGATGGGGGGCCCATCTGGACGAACTGAATGTCAGTGGTCCATGGACCCGTTCTTTCGCACAGCACCACATCAACTACCTGGAGCTGACTGCTATCAGATTAGCCCTCACTTCCTTCAGGCCCCAGATGGAAAACAAGACTGTAGCTGTCCTGACGGACAATACTACTGCTATGGCCTATGTCAACAGACAGGGGGGCATGGCCTCACGAAAGCTGTGCGCTTTAGCAATGAGCCTGTGGGAAGATTGCATCCGAGCAAACATCTTCGTGGTGGCCACTCATTTGCCAGGAGAGCTCAATGTGAGGGCGGACTCTCTGAGCAGAGGGGCAGTGACTGCTCACAAGTGGGAAATGAACTGGTGGGTTCTGACTCCCGTATTTGAACTTTGGGGACATCCTCAGACGTTTTCACGACTGTGCAGAATCGCAAGTGCCCTCGCTACTGCTCCAAAGGGGGGGAAAGGCCAGGGTCCCTGGGGGATGGCCTCCTGGTTTCATGGAGGAGCAAGTTCCTCTATTTTTTCCCCCATTACCTCTCCTCACCAGAGTGCTCCACAAGCTGCTGCGGGAGAGACCGGAGTGCATTCTGATCGCTCCCTGGTGGCCCAGGCAGAACTGGTTTCCGATCCTCCTGTCTTTGGGGGGGATCGGTATCGCATGCTTCCTCCAGAACAAGACCTCCTGCTAGCTCATGGGGGGGTCCCTGTTTTATCACTATGTCCCTCATCTCAAGTTAACTGCTTGGAGGATCAGCTTCCAGCATTCTCCAGCAGGATTAGACATGTCCTACTGAATAGTAGGAAGCCTTCGACTCGCCGCTCTTACAGCAGCAAGTGGGTGAGGTTTACTAACTTTGTCCAGGAGCGGGGTTTTTTAGCCCAGAGTGCTGAACTTGAACTGGTTTTTTTAATTTCTTTTATCCCTGGTGGATGCTGGCCTTAACCACTCTTCTATTAGGGTTTATTTGGCTGCGATTTCGGCCCACCACGCCCTGGTGGAAGGGAAGTCTGTGTTCAGCCATAAGCAGACTAAACGCTTCCTGCAGGGTTTACTGCGGTTATATGCACCTTCCAGAGTGCCTCCCTCTTCCTGTGACCTTCCTTTGATGTTGGGTAGGCTTACAGGGAAACCGTTTGAGCCCTTAGCCTCCTGTCCCTTGCATTTGTTATCATGGAAGACTGCTCTTCTGGTTGCTGTCACCTCGGCTAGATGAGCGGGTGAACTGGTGACTTTGCACTCTGACCCTCCTTACATCACCTTCCATATTGACGGGGTGTCCTTAGCACCGGATGTTGCTTTCCTTCCTAAGGTGGTGTCCAGTTTCCATCTGAACCTGGAGGTCACATTACCGGTGTTCTATCCCTCGCCCTCCTCGCTGGATGTTAAGCGAGCTTTACTTTTTTATTTGCATCGCATGAAAAGCTTTCGCAGGGATCCTCAGTTGTTTGTTTCTTATGCGCCCCCTAATTTGGGCCATAAGATTTCGGCTCAGAGACTGTCTAAATGGATTTTGGGGGCTATTAGACTGTGCTGCTTGCTGGCGAAGCGACCTCTGCTGGGTCCCATCCATGCCCATTCTACTAGGGCACTGGCTACTTCCATGGCATTCCTTAAGGGTGCTTCCTTAGCTGACATCTGTAAGGCAGCTACCTGGGCGTCTCCTCATGCATTCATGAGACACTACACCCTTGACGTCAGGAGGCATCATAGAGCGCAGCTGGGCAACCTGGTCCTTCAGTCTGTTCATTCAGCAAGACCATCAGTTCCCTCCTCCAGATAAGCCTGGCTTGCTAATCTCCCATGGGTGTGAAGCACAGAGACCACGAAGAAGATAAACAGGTTGCTTACCTGTAACTGATGATCTTCGAGTGGTCATCTGTGCATTCACACCACCCGCCCTCCTTCCCCTCTGCTGTTGGTCATTCTTGTGACTGATTGCGGTCAGAAGGAACTGCGCCGTCCTGGGAGCATGCATAGTGGGGGCTTTGCGCATGCTCATGGGGCGTTGGCGCGTTAAAATCCCGGTCTTGGGTATTACTGATTGGGGATCGGCGCTGAAGCTTCATCCCATGGGTGTGAATGCACAGATGACCACTCGAAGATCATCAGTTACAGGTAAGCAACCTGTTTTTCAGGACTGTTTCCTTTATGGAAGTTTCCTTAGAGTCTTTTACTAGATTCTTGACAAATTTGCTGCCAGGTCTCGGCTGGAAAATACCTGGAGACTTCGGAAGTGGATCCAGGAGAAGGCAGGGTTTGGGGAGGGGAGGGGCCTCAACATGATAGAATACCATAGAGTCCTCCCTTCAAAGCAGACATTTTCTCCAGGGGAGCTGATCTCTGCCAGCTGGAGATCAGTTGTAAAAGTGGGAGATCTCCAGGCCCCACTTGGAGGCTGGCAACCCTAAATTTAATTCTGTAGTTTTACCAAGAATTAATGTTTTACAAGGAAAATTTAGTGGTTTAAAAGCAATCAGCTCTGCAGCATATGACGTCCTGCTTTGCAGAGGCTGCCAAGCTATTCGGCCTAGAAGTTAGTCTGAAGAAGACAGAAGTTCTCCACCAGCCTGCACCCCAGGAAGATTATCACCCCCCCTGCATCACTGTGGGTGAATCAGTTCTGAAGACAGTCCAGCAGTTCAGCTACCTGGGGTGCATCATCTCCTCAGATGCCAAGATCGACAAGGAGATTGACAACAGGCTGGCAAAGGCAAACCGTGCATTTGGCCGACTGCACAAAAGAGTGTGGAGCAACAAGCATCTGAAAAAAGGCACAAAGATCAATGTTTACAAAGCGGTTGTGATGACAACCCTCATCTACGGCTCCGAATCGTGGGTTTTATACCGTCATCACCTGCGACTCCTCGAGCGCTTTCATCAGCGCTGCCTTCGCACCATCCTCAACATCCACTGGAGTGACTTTGTGACCAACACTGAAGTCCTCAAGCGGGCGGAGGTTACCAGCATCGAGGCACTGCTGCTGAAGACGCAGCTGCGCTGGGCAGGGCATATTTCTAGGATGGAAAACCACCGCCTTCCCAAGATTGCCCTGTATGGCGAACTCTCCACCGGCCATCGAAATAGAGGGGCACCAAAGAAGAGGTACAAGGACTCCTTGAAGAAATCCCTTGGCACCTGTCGCATCAACCATCACCAGTGGTCTGACCTAGCCTCAGATCGCAAAACATGGAGGCACACCATCCACCAGGCTGTCTCTTCCTTTGAGAACGCACGCATAGCTGGTCTTGAGGACAAAAGGAGATTGAGGAAGAATCGCACTGCTACAGCACCAACCCTAAATCAGACTTTTCCCTGCAGCCACTGTGGCCGGACCTGCCGGTCTTGTCAGCCACCAGAGAGCCTGCAGCAGACGTGGACTATTGCACCCTTCTTAAATCTTTGTTCGCGAAGCCAAGCCGAGATGTATGTATGTATGCAGTCTTACACAGTTGCAGTTAGTGCAGAATGTCACTGCCCGGCTGCTATTGGGGCTCCCAAGATGGGAGCATATTCGGCTGGGGCTCCGGGCTCTGCACTGGCTGCCAATAATATACCGAGTCCGGTACAAGGTGCTGGTCATTACCTTTAAAGCCCTATATGGCCTAGGACCTGCCTACCTGAGGGACTATCTCTCCCCACATGTTCCCCAGAGAGTACTGAGATCGGGAACCCAAAATTTTCTCATTGTCCCCAGGCCAAAGGAAGCCCACCTGAAATCTACTAAGGATAGGGCTTTCTCTGTAATGGACCCTTCCTGGTGGAACCAGCTGCCGGAAGAGGTGAGGGCCCTGCGGGACCTTGCTCAGTTCCGCAGGGCCTTGCTCAGTTCCGGCTGGCCTATAACTAACCGGCATAGGAAATTGAGTATAGTTCTATTAGATTTCTGCTATGTTTTAATATTTTTAACTGTGTAAAATGCTTAATTTAATATTTTAATGTTAGATTTTATGTGCTGTGAGCCGCCCTGAGCCACCTTGGTGGGTAGGGCGGGATATAAATCATAAATAAACTAAACTAAAACTAAACAGTTCTACAACTGATGGAAACAGTGCTGGTTGCCCTAGTGGATGATCTCCAGCGGCATCTGGACCGAGGCGGCTCGGCAGTACTGATGTTGTTAGACCTATCGGCAGCATTCGATACGGTCGACCATCGGGTGCTGACTTGCTGTCTCCCCGACGTGGGGATTCAGGGGGTGGCTTTACAATGGCTTACCTCTTTCCTCACGGGTCGGGGACAAAGAGTGGCGATTGGGGGTGAACTGTCCCAGAGGTACCCGCTGGACTGCGGAGTCCCTCAGGGGGCAGTTCTCTCCCCGATGTTGTTTAACATCTACATGCGCCCTCTTGCCCAGATTGCCTGGAGATATGGGCTGGGTTGTCACCAGTATGCAGATGACATCCAGCTCTATCTACTTATGGACGGCCAGCCTGCCTGTGTCCCAGAAAACCTGGACCTGGCATTGCAGGCTATATCTAGATGGCTCAGGCTGAGCGGGCTGAAGCTAAATCCATCGAAGACAGAGGTCCTCTGCCTGGGTCGCCGTGGTCTGGGGAGGGAGATTCCCTTCCCGGCCCTTGATGGTGTGCCTCTGTCAGCGGCGCACAGGGTTAGGAGCCTGGGGGTGCTATTGGAGCCTACCTTAACTATGGAGGCCCAGATAGCGGCCACTGCCAAGTCCGCATTTTTTCATCTTAGGCGGGCAAGGCAGTTGGCTCCTTTCCTGGAGGACGACGACCTGGCAACAGTGATCCATGCAACAGTCACCTCGAGGTTAGACTACTGCAATGCCCTCTATATGGGGCTGCCCCTGTGCCAAACCCGGAAGTTGCAGCTAGTGCAGAATGCCGCTGCCCGGCTGTTATTAGGGCTCCCTAGATGGGAGCACATTCAGCCGGGGCTTCGGGGACTGCACTGGCTGCCGATAACATATCGAGTTCGGTACAAGGTGCTGGTTATGACCTTTAAAGCCCTTTATGGCCTGGGACCTGCCTACCTTAGGGACCGTCTCTCCCCACATGTTCCCCAGAGAGTGCTGAGATCGGGGTCCCAAAACCTCCTTACAATCCCTGGGCCAAAGGAGGCCCGTCTGAAAGCGACCAGAGACAGGGCCTTCTCGATTGCAGCTCCCTGTTGGTGGAATCAGCTCCCGGAAGAGGTGAGGGCCCTGCGGAGCCTTGAACAGTTCCGCAGGGCCTGCAAAACAGTCCTCTTCCGGCTGGCATATAATTAATTGCTATCAGAATGCCTGAACACTCCAATCTATAACACCAGATTATTTAATACTGGAATATTGAAGAATTGATTTAAGGAAGGTTAGCATAGTACATATTGTAGTAAGTTTTATGTGTTTTTATGTATTCTATATGTATTTTATATATTTTATTGTATAATTATAATTATTAATCTATCATGAATGTATTTAAATGGATTCTGTTGGTTTTATGTTGTAAGCCGCCCTGAGCCCACCTCGGTGGGGTAGGGCAGGATATAAATCGAATAAAATAAATAAATAAATAAATAAAATACAAGCTTGCTGATTTCCACAGATGAAACACATTTAACAAAACAAAATTGCAGGATAAAACAGGTGTATGGCAATAAGATCTAGGATGATAATTTCAATTTGAGGTTAATTTATTTATCTGAATTTGTCTTCATTTACCTACAGCTGCATGAACATACATTTTCGAAAACAGGGTCCCAGGAGAAAAATAAATGTGACCAGTTCACAACAGATTGAAATAAAATGTAATGAAGTTTGCTGTTACAATGTAGACAAGTTTCACAGAAATAAAGTAGTCCCATCACACCCCACAGCAATAAAGAAAGCAGATACTATAATGAAGAGCTGCATTTCAAAGCATCAGACTCTATAACATGTCTAGCAGTCTCCTTAGACTACATTCAACTTAAGGCAAAGAGAGATACCAAATACACACTAAAATGGGAGAGCAAAAAAGGTCCTGTTACTGGCACATCTATATTTATTCACAGTGCAGAAACTGGCCATTGTTTCTGTCCTGGAAGGAGAAAATCCCTCTGCTGTTCAGACTTGGAGGAAATTTTGAAAAAGATTAGTGCAGATTCTGACAGATAGTAAGAGAGCCATACAATGCATGGTTGGAACAATTATGAATCCAGTCCTATCAATCCGAGTGAACTGAATGAAAAATAACTGGGACATTTTGAGTGGGACATTTCTGTTCCTCTTACAGCTATTATAAATTTCGGGGGGGGGGGGTTCTCTTCACTCTGATATGGTTTGGATATAGATATTTATTATCACTTTGGAAATATTTGATTATTGTATGGTTTGTAAATTTTGACATTTCTAATCATTTTCAAAAACTGCTTTAGGATAACTTTTCAGTTATTTATTTCTAACTCTCCTTTACAAGCATGATTTGCTGATTTTAAGAGTGAACACCTGATAATTTTCCATGATTTTGAGATTCCCATTATTTTAAGGGCCAAGACTTGAAAAACGAATGAGCTCCCTACAGCTGCAAGAAGCTTCAACTTATAGTTTAGAAATAAGTAATGCGGAAGCGGTTGGAACGCTCACAAGCAATACGAACACAATTTTATTCAAGTATGGTAACAGCAACTGTGTATTCCAGCAGTACTTACGTGTATTACGGGAGAGCCAGTTTGGTGTAGTGGTTAAGTGTGCGGACTCTTATCTGGAAGAACCGGGTTTGATTCCCCACCCCTCCACTTGCACCTGCTAGCATGGCCTTGAGTCAGCCATAGCTCTGGCAGAGGTTGTCCTTGAAAGGGCAGCTGCTGTGAGAGCCCTCTCAGCCCCACCCACCTCACAGGGTGTCTGTTGTGGGGGAGGAAGGTAAAGGAGATTGTGAGCCACTCTGAGACTCTTTGGAGTGGAGGGTGGGATATAAATCCAATATCTTCATCTACCTCACAGGGTGTCTGTTGTGGCGGGAGGAAGGAAAAGGAGATTGTGAGCCACTCTGAGACTCTTCGGAGTGGAGGGCGGGATATAAACCCAATATCTTCTTCTTCTTCTTCTTCTTCTTCTTCTTTGATTAGTCTGGGCCTGTGCTCCTTTCCTGGGAATAAACCCTATAGAATAAAATGGGACTCACTTTTGAGAACATGTGTTTAGGATTGCTCCCTAAGGCTAGTGACCATCGAGTTCTGCCTTCCCTTAGAATATTTTCTGCATGATTAGTCTCTCCTGCTCACCAAACAGTCTCTATTTTCTCAGCGCAGGAGGCACTTTTACATAGGGTCGCCAGGTTCCTCTGAATCCCCCGTGGGAGACTGAGGGGTTGTCCAGGAAGGGGTGGGGACATTCCTAACAGGATGACCTCACGCAGAAGTGACATCACGTTGGGGATCGGTGCCTTGGATTGCAGGTGTGTGCTGCCCCTGCTTCTTCCTCAAAGCATTTTAAGGATACCGTGAAATACTTTGGGGGAGAAGGGGGTGCACAAGTTTGCACTCCACGCCATGAACTTGTGATTTGGATTGCAGGTGCATGCTGCCCCCCGCTTCCCCCCCCCAAAGCATTTAAAGGATTCCTTTCAATGCTTTGGGGAAGAAGTGGGGGGTCGTGCATGTGTTTGCACTCCAAGCCACTCACCAGGGGAGGGAGAGGGATGGCCGCCAGTGGTCAGGCTTGGGGTAGGACTTCCCCCACCAGCCAGCTGGCCGGAAGCAGATTGGAGCCCCCCAAACTGGAGGAAAACCCACCAGGACCTGGGGGTGGCAACCCTACCTTTACATCAGCACTCTCTGCCCCCCCCCTCAATTTTTACTGGCATAAAATTACCTATTGGATGAGGAAGTCTGACATGTTTAACTAGTATAGACTATAGAAGGCAATAGAATAATAAGTATGAGGCCTTGTGCTTGTGAACTTATATAAATAAAAGGAAGTGTTAAATTGTAAGGTGAAACAAAGGCCCTGGACTGGTTTGTAAATGGTGACCAGATAGTGCTCTGGGTGCTGCTCAATAAAGGAAGCAGTCAGTAACGCATAATCTACATGCAAATTCAATGTGCAGATACCTATAAGTAGGATCCAGTTTCATGGGCAATCTTTTGTTCATGAATAGCTATTCTTCTTAAATGATTTTGCAAACCACTAATCTTAAACGTTTAATAAAAGCTCTTTAAGCTCTTCTCATTTCCATGCATGGATGACAGCTCTTGTCATTTGTGTCCCTAATACAAATACTCCTTTTCATCAGTATAGATTTCAGATATTCAATCTTAACCTCAGTCTAGGTGTGTACTCAAACGTACTTTTTAACATATACATGACAACATACTTTCAATTCACAGGTGTTGGCATCAGCTTGATTAGAAGAAGAAGAATTGCAGATTTATACCCCGCCCTTTTCTCTGAATCAGAGACTCAGAGCGGCTTACAATCTCCTATATCTTCTCCCCCAACAGACACCCTGTGAGCTGGGTGGAGCTGAGAGGGCAACCCCTGCTAGAGCTATGGCTAACCCAAGGCAATTCCAGCAGGTGCAAGTGGAGGAGTGGAGAATCAAATCCGGTTCTCCCAGATAAGAGTCCACGCACTTAACCACTACATTCCATTATCAAGCTACATTCATCATACACCAAAGAGGATTTGATGTTAAGATTGAGTTATCTGAAATCTACACAGATGAAAGGCATATTTATATGTGTGTGCACATGGGATATACCATTAAAGTATATCTTGCATCCTCAAGCTACATGATGTGCCAAATCCTGTGTTTATATGAATATACGTACTGTATGCATATTAAATTCTTACAGATCATATTCATTCACACACTTGGAGCTACAATTCTATGCATACTTTTATGGAAGAAAGCCCCACAGAATATACTGGGACCTACCACTAACTGCAGCTGAACAACAGCAACAAAACTACTAACCAGACATGATAATACACTGTGTCAAGCATGCGGTTTCAATGACGAGTCAAGTTTGATACAAAACTACGTTTATTGATAGACCGATACTTTCAGTGTAACAGATTCTTGAGAGTGATGCTAAAGATACATTGATACAATACTTTTAAGGCTTACTTCAAAAGGATTTCAAAAGGTGGAGGCGAGGGATGCGCTCTCACACATAAACTATCATAAATGTCTACATTCTCATGGCGTTATCAGGACTCCGTCCTTGCTTTCCCCAGATGTGTCACACTCCCTAACAGGAATCTATGGGAAGGTACTGATTGCTCTTTCTCAAGTTAGTTTCGTTTCTCTCTACTTCTACTTTGCAAGCAATAAAGTAAGAATGGGGAGGGGGAAAGAATAACAGAGCTAACAGACCTTGGTCCTCCATGATATTTCACAGACCAGCTTTATGGAGGACCATAAAACAATCAATTACCAATGGAATTTTACCATGCTTGATATACTGCATGATAATACTCAGTATAGATACTGAGGGTTTCTCTGGATCCTTTCTTACAGCACCTTATAGAGATAAATCTTGCTAACCTTTCTGTTTCGTGCATATGAGGTTACTGAATCTAACTCTTTGAAAGCATAGATATAGATTTGCAGAAGTGCCAAGACCAGCCACAGGTCTGTATTCAATTAATATTGCTCCCCCATCATCGCCTAGAGTCAACTCAAACATGAAAGCAAATCACATAACTACTCAGGTCCATGGGCTCCCAAAGTGAGCAAAAACCCTGGCATATTGTATCTCTAGTGTCCCCATTCTTGACAGTCCTCTTATCATGAAACTGTATCTCTCCTTCCCTATCAATTCCTTCCCTATCAATTCTTTTACATCCAGTGGTTGCCTGGATGTAAAAGAAGAAGACTGCAGATTTATACTCCACCCTTCTCTCTGAATCAGAAACTCAGAGTGGTTTACAATCTCCTATATCTTCTCCTCCCAGAACAGACACCCTGTGAGGTGGGTGGGGCTGAGAGGGCTCTCACAGCAGCTGCCCATTCAAGGACAACCTCTGCCAGAGCTATGGTTGACCCAAGGCCATGCTAGCAGGTGCAAGTGGAGGAGTGGGGAATCAAACCCTGTTCTCCCAGATAAGAGTCCGCGCACTTAACAACTACGCCAAATTGGTAAAGGTAAGCTACGTTAAAATTAATCCATGTGACACTAAAGTAATTACAATTGGCATTACAATTGGAAAGAGAGTGCTTACCTCTTAATCGTTTGAATGTGGCATTCTCACTCGGCCTCACAATGTTCCTGGATTTAATACTGAATCTAAAATTCCAGATGTTAGACAGGAATATTCTCCAATTTCACTTCTCAAAAGGAAAACCAGGGGGAGGGGGGTGTTTTAAGAGCTATTGCACATAATATTTTTTATGCATCTACTTTTTTTTTTTTTTTAACCTCACAGTTATTCCAAGGAGTTCAGGAGTAACTGCTTCTTTAGCCTCATATCCTGTAGGTTTGGTGGGAAGAGAAAGACTAGCTCAAGGTCACGCAGTGAGCTTCCTCAGCTGAGCAGCAATTCTGACCCACATATTCCCAGTCCTTAGTCTGACATTCTAACCATTACATCATGCTCTCAGATATGGAAGTAATAAACATAATTTGTGCTCTTCACCTTTGAGCTGAACTGTTGCCGTGCACGCTAAGTGAGGCTACACCGGTAAGACGCTTTGAAATATCAGCTGGTTCAGAAGAAAATGAAAGTGGGCTGTTGAGAGTTACTACTGCATTAGCATCTCATTCTCAGTATCCTCACAGTCTCTTTCATGGACATTCCCACATAAATTGGCAGCACTATATCTAATAATGCAGATCGAATTATCAGCACTTTCTTGTTTTCAGAGAGCACTTCAAAATAGCAGGAAATGATAATTTCCATACTATAGTATCCAATATATTTGGAACCACAGGCTTAAGCTTTAATTTAAATTTAAGCCTACAGTTTTAATTTGCCTTACAAATGGTATTAAATGGTATTTCATGCTGTTTTAATCATTACCCAAGCAGGTATTTGGGGATAGGACGGGCTATCAATATGATGAAAATAATAAATATTCTCAACGTGCCTTCACAATAGGGAAACAGACCTTTTTGTATTTGAATTCTTTAAAAATGACGGCAGTGCAGAAATGAAATACTATTCTTTATAAACATTAAGTAATTAGCACACTTTCTTTGCTTATGTTCATGTCAATCTAACAACATACAGTTGGCAGAATTCACATCAGGCTGAATTTCTTGGGCCATGAATGCTTTGTACTTCTTGAATACCCTTTATGTGACTTTTTGGTCAGATTGAAAGTTTTTAAGGAAAAAAGTGAAGTAAAGCTGTTGAATGCAACTTCAATCTCAACATAGTTTCAATTTACATTTAATAAAAATCAGAAATTAAACGGCTCTCATATGTAAACATCAGCATCAGAGTAATAACACCACGTTGTTTCAAATTCCTACATTTCATATTATCAAAAAAAACTTTTTTGCAGCAGCAGCATTTTGTACAAGCTTATCTAAATATGAAGCGGTTTCCTGGAAGACTGCAGGATCCGCCATTCTGATGACACTGAATGTGAAGGGAGATCCAGCACTTTTTAAAAAAAGATTTATTTATAATACATTAAGATCAACATAATGATACGTATAAATCAGGACAACGTATCAAAGATTTCAGGTTTTCACGGCTGGTAACATCATTGGGGTTTGTAGAATCTTTCGGGCTCAAGTGCCGTGTTCTACTGGAGAAAGTTTTTCTTCCAGACATTTCGTTCTCGGCTGCAGAGAACATCCTCAGTGGCGTTGCAACCGGAGCAGGCGCTCTGACCTTCTTGGCTGCTCCGGTTGCAACGCCACTGAGGATGTTCTCCGCAGCCGAGAACGAAACGTCTGGAAGAAAAACTTTCTCCAGTAGAACACGGCACTTGAGCCCGAAAGATTCTACAAACCCCAGGACAACTTACTTAATAAGTTTTATTTTATATGAATTTTTATTGAATTTAGTGGATTTTTAAAACTGAAATACATAGCATCTCTCTCAAAAAAAATAGAACTTTTTTAAAAATGGGTTATTAATCTTCTCAATAATAGAAGCAGCGCTTCAGAAATGAATGCCTTTCATGGCCGTTGTGAGGCAACCACAAGATTATTGCTAGCCTTTGAGCCTTGGTTTCTCTCAGAGAAAAAAAGGCAAGAGAAAGGGGCAGGGTCCTTTCCAAAGCATGTTTGGGCCTTTAAAAGAGAACTTATTGGGGGTAGGCCCAGGAGCAACTGTGTCTTTTTTGCAGTCTTGATCCAACAATCCAAGAGATTCACTGTAAAAAAAATCCACACCTTTAATCCTCCCCTTGTTTAATATAAATCGATATTCTCAGTAGCACCAAAAAAGCATTCCTGCAGTCTTTTGTATTCCCTTCTCAGACTTGGAGTCATCTATTTCATCCCCCTTTACTCATAATTCAACCAAAGTGGACACATTTAATCCTTGTAGTACACCATCATCCCCTGAGGCACAATATCCAGAAGAAGCTGCCAGTCAGATATATACTTGCAGCAAAGTGAGTCAGTGGACAGCCTCACTCCATTTCATACATTCAGCCATTACACGACTGGACTCTTGTTACGCTGTCAGTTCAACACAGAATTTGTTACATATAGCTCCTTTTTTCAAGCTCTAGGGGGCAGTATAGCATTTTAGGAAATGACAATACCTAGAAAAATGCAGGCAGCCAGTCCATTCATGTAAGACAACCCAGTGTCATGTAATACCTTCATTAGGACCAATTAAAAAGTACAAAGTGGTGTGCTTCCTTTTGAAATGTTAATGCCTACACGTCTTTCCTGAGACCAGACCCTGCTAACTAGTAAGGCTGAACATCTACATGTTAATAAAAGGAAAAGGCGTTTTTGACAGGAATGCGCAGGCAAGCCACAAAGAGGGAATTATGAATTTTTGCCTGGCTAAAGTGGGTGACCGAAAGAAGGTTAACACCGAGTCATTTTCACTTCAATGAAGAAGAATAAGAAAAGTAGCTTTTTATACCCCTGTTTTCTCTGCCTTGAGGAGTCTCAAATCTAGGCTTCCCAATCCCCAGGTCCCAGCGGGGGATCCCCCGTTTTGACAGGCTTCTCCCCGCCCCCAGCCAGCTGGCCGGTGGGGGAAGCCCCGCCCCCACAGTCACCATGTATTTTTAGAGCTCCGGCAGGTTTAGAAACCTGCAAACAGGCCCGTTTTTAAAATGTGTGCCTTTAAAGCTGAGCAGGAAGCAGGAAACAGGAAGCGCTTCATGGGAAAGGGTCAGAAGCAGATCAGCCCCTCCCTTTGTTTTGCTTTCGTTTTCAGAGCAAGTAAATTTGTTCAGGAACCAGACCCAGTAAGTGTTTGTGTGTGAGAGAGAGAGGGAGGGAGGGGGCAGGGGATTCCCGTGGTTGGGAGGGAAATGTCTACTGGACACTATTATTCCCTATGGAGAACAATTCCTATAGGAAATAATGGGGAATTGATCCGTGGGTATCGAGGGCTCTGGGTGGGGCTGTTTTTTTAGGTAGAAGCATAACAGTATAACATCTAGTGCCTCTCCCCAAAATATCCACCAAGTTTCGAAACGATTGGACCAGGGGGTCCAATTTTATGAGCCCCAAAAGAAGGTGCCCCTATCCATTATTTCCTATGGAAGGAAGGCATTTAAAAAGGTTTGCCGTCCCTTTAAATGTGGTGGCCAGAACTCCCTTGGAGTTCAATTATGCTTGTCACACCCTTGTTCCTGGCTCCACCCCCAAAGTCCCCAGATATTTCTTGAATTGGACTTGGCAACCCTACTCAGACCTTACAATCACACTCCCTTCCTCTCCCTCCAACGGAAACCTTGCAAAGTAGGTGAGGTTGACAGAGTTCTGAGAGAACTGTGATGGGCCCGAGGTCACCTAGCAGGCTGCATGTGGAGGAGTGGGGTATCAAACCTGCAGGCATTGTAGAAACATCTATGTATGAAATGTGCGCACTTTTGAACTCCATCATCAGAATTCAAAATTTAAACTAATACCTCTCTTAGGCAAGGAGAAGACTGGATATGCTATAAAGGAACAGATTTAGGGTCTGTGTTTTAAACTAGCAGGTTCAAAATCCATGAGACACTGCTGTGTAGTAAGCATCCAGCTGGAAATGGTAAATCTTCTCTGATATCTGTCAAGGCAGGAGGCTGCTCTGGTGTCACAGAGGGCTAAACAGCTGGAACTAGGTACATAGCTGCTAAAGGGGGGGGGGATCTTAGAATGGAATTCCAAGGTCAAGGCATTAAATAGAACTGTACAAATATTGCCTGTATTTCAAAGGCTTTAGAGTGGGAGGTCTTGGAGCCTTTTAATGAACAGTTGTTGGCCATAGATGATGCGTGCTTCTTTTTGTATAAGGCTAGATAGCCCATAGGCTCGTCCAACATATTGCTCGAGAAACAGTGCCATTGGGTATATTTGAGGAAAGAATGGCAACAGAACAAGTATGGCGTATTGATAAATTAGACAAAGACAGGGTACACTTGGATTAAAATTCCTACAGTATGACTTGGTCAGTCGTAGGGATGGGCATGAACTGGGATAAATGTGGCTTGGTTTTGTTCGTGGCACGCCTGGTTTGCAAACCATGAACCGTCACAAACTTGTAGCCGCTGAATGAACCAGTTCAGTTCATGAGGTTTGTGACCTGGTAGAACAGAATACGTGCAAGCCACAGACACCAAATTTGCAGGGGATCTCTGGTTGACTGTTCTCTACCTGGCCTCCAAGTTTGGTGAGGATTGGATTTCTGGGGTCCAAGTTATGGATCCCCAAAGAAGGCACCCCCAGGAAAGAATAGATTCTATTCAAGCTACAGACATAAAAGTCACAGGGGATCTCACCCAGATGCTCCTCTACATACCCTTCAAGTTCCACACACACACAAAGTCCTTGTGGCACTTTCATGGCGTGTTTATGGCAGGAGCAGTGTGATCACTCCACTCAGCAAGTGTGCAGCCTGTGACCGTGTCGCCGTGGAGGTGGGTGCCTTCTGACCATGACAGGTCTCTAGCTCAGGGTTTCCCAAACTTTCCCCCCTCGTGGCCCGATTATGTTTACACTTCTCCTTCGTGGTCCACTAAAATTTGGGGGTGGAGCCAGGAGACTTTGGGGGTGGAGCCGGGGGACAGGAAATGATGTACAGACAAGCCTAAAACTTGCAATATTTTGTTTAGGAAAGTTTAGAGAATAGTGGGATTTTGCAATGCAATTAAAAAAAATAAAACATCAAGAAAAAGCACAAGAATAACACAGCAGAAAACTAGAAATTTAAAATGCTCTCAGCCTGGGAAAACGTGAAATGGCAGCCTGGGAAAACATGAAATGGCAGGGCGTTTCAAACTTCTCTCCCCGCCTCGGAAGGAAGGAAGGAAGAAAAAGAAAGAAAGAAAGAAAGAAAGAAAGAAAGAAAGAAAGAAAGAAAGAAAGAAAGAAAGAAAGAAAGAAAGAAAGAAAGAAAGAAAGAAAGAAAGAAAGAGAAAAGAAAGATGCCAGTGCTGGGGGAAAAGAAAGAAAGAAAAATGGCAGCACTGGGGAAACATGAAATAGCAGGGCATTTCAAGCTTCTTCCCTACCCCCCACCCCTCGCTCTACTCAGATTAGCAATGGCAAGGAAGGAAGGAAACAAGGGGAAAGACTGAGAGAAAAAGAGAGAGAGGGGGAGAGGAAGAAAGACAGGAGAAAAGACTGACTAACAGAAAGAGAGAGAGAGAGAGAAGAGAGAGAAGGAAGAAAAAAAGGGGAAAAGACTGACCGACAGAGAGAAAGAAAGAAAGAGAAATGAAATGGCAGTGCTTGGGGAAACATGAAATAGCAGGGCATTTCAAGCTTCTTCCTCCACCTCGCTCTACTCAGATTAGCATGGCAAGGAAGGAAGAAAGGAAAGAAGGAAGGAAGACTGACAGAGAGAAAGAGAGAGAGGAAGGGGAGTGGGAAATAAAGCAAATAGGGAAAAAAGACTGATAGAAAGAATGAATGAAAGAGAAGGAAGGAAGGAAGGAAGGAAGGAAGGAAGGAAGGAAGGAAGGAAGGAAGGAAGGAAGGAAGGAAGGAAGGAAGGAAGGAAGGAGGGGAAGAGAGTTAGAAACAAATAGAGAGAAAAAGAAAAAAAGAAAGACAAAGGAAATAGGAAAGAAGGAAAAAGGAGGAAAGGAGTGAAAGAAAGGAGGGACAAAAGAAAGAAAGAAAAGAAAAATGGAAAAAAATGGGATGGAAGCAACTTACCTTTTAAACAGCTGACTCTGGCTGGGGGGAAGTCAGGCCAAGTTTGCCCCCCCCCACACCGTGGCATCGCACCGGCCTCCACACCTCCTCCTCCCTCCCTTCTCTGGATGGGAAGGAAGTGTGGGGGCGGGAAGTCGTGGTGCCCTTTTCAGACACCATCCCTTCCATCTGCCTGCTTGAGCGGTGAATCAGCGCTGGGAGCATGCCATTTTCCCCGCTGACAAGGTGGTCGGCGGGGGAGGGGGACGGAGGGCTTTACCTAGCCCAAAATTGACCTGGGCTGGGGAAGGGAGGGAGGAGGAGACACGAGGGCTGGTGCGGGGAAGGCATGGGTGGGGGGACATTGGCAGGAGGCTTCGCGACCCGGGATCGAGGCCCGGGTGCACCAGTGCTGGGTCGCAACCCTGCCATTGAGAAATGCCGCTCTAGCTCTATCAACTTTTTAAAAGCTGAGAGACTGCTGAAGGAACTGGCTCGTCTGATCCCACCCATTCTCTCTTATGTTAACTTATCCCATTGGGTTGTTAGGATGAGAGAGGGGAAATGTACATTTCCCGGGGGTTTTTTTTTTGGGGGGGGGGGTGCAATATAAATACAGATCTGATCTAGCTTGCCCACAAAGTCAAACACATAGCACAACATGGCCAGGTTACAGGAAGGTGAGTACTGCAGGGACTGAATTTTGGATGCCTGATGAAAGACCAGCCCAAGTAGTTAAGAGAAGAACCCGAGCTGCCTGTCATCACACCACACCAATTTGGTGTGACCAGACAACTGAAACAGGTTGTGAATGTGTGTGTGTGTGCGCTTGCATGAAAAATAAATAAGGAATATACCACTTACAATTCACTTCTAAATATATTAGCTAAATTACTCATGAAATCTTGTGGGTGGACTTTTGCAGTAGAAGATAGAAGAAGAAGATATTGGATTTATATCCCGCCCTCCACTCCAAAGAGTCTCAGAGCGGCTCACAAACTCCTTTACCGTCCTCCCCCACAACAGACACCCTGTGAGGTAGATGAAGATATTGGATTTATATCCCGCCCTCCACTCTGAAGAGTCTCAGAGCGGCTCACAATCTCCTTTACCTTCCTCCCCCACAACAGACACCCTGTGAGGTAGATGAAGATATTGGATTTATATCCCGCCCTCCACTCCAAAGAGTCTCAGAGCGGCTCACAATCTCCTTTACCTTCCTCCCCCACAACAGACACCCTGTGAGGTGGGTGGGGCTGGAGAGGGCTCTCCCAGCAGCTGCCCTTTCAAGGACAACCTCTGCCAGAGCTATGGCTGACCCAAGGCCATGCTAGCAGGTGCAAGTGGAGGAGTGGAGAATCCAACCCGGTTCTCCCAGATAAGAGTCTGCACACTTAACCACTACACCAAACTGGCTCTCTGGTAGAATAATGTCTTGTTCTCAAGATCAGCCAGAGACAATGGAATTCAGTGAAGCATACTGGAAATGATAAGATTTAATTTTTTTTTTCTGGTTATCATTCAGCGGAAGAGGATTTTTTTTCAAAAAACCAGGGGCATAGGGAAACAATGTGTGTCTAGCGGCAGCTTCTTTATCTTCTTACAAGGAAAAAAAAATACTTTTAAGATATAGGTTTACAAGCAAAGGCAAAGTACTCTAAACTCCTGTTCAAGTTGTACTGCTTCTTGTTGCTAGCAGCTCTTAGAGCTTTAATTTCACAACTCTGTGTCTCGAACCTAGTGAATTTATCAAGGTCAAGGGCAGTGCTTCACTCAGTCTGCAAGGAAGCTGGACTGAGCCATCTGACAAGCTGACAGCACTATACATCTCGGTGCCTGTTTTATGGAAACTGCTGGCATGAGGGGAAAGTTATTTGCAATCTTATCGAGTTTTAAAATACATCTATCTATATCCCTGTTTCAGAATAGTGAACGGTTGTTTGCTGTCACGGCGTATTTCAAACGGAAACAAACAAGGATTGGCCAGTCATTGGGCTTTTGAAAGCCAATCAGAACAGGGCTTTGGGAAGACGTTTATAGCCTTCTTGCTCATCTCTGACTTGTTCTCTGTCCCTTCATAAAGCAGTGCAGGATTAGCTGGTCACAGTGGCCCCAGCTTGAATGTGTGTGTGGGGGGGGGGGGGGCAAGAGAAGTTCCTTTTGTTACTTGTGTAGATAAACGGTGAGAAAGATCAGCCTGGCCTTACTGATACAGATTAGATCTGTGAGGTAGGTGCTTCAACTTAGTTAGCTTGCCATGCACCCTAAAGAGTCTACAGATGGGGAGAACCAAACCAGACCCTATAGGTAAGTCTGGTTAAAGGCCTGGGGATCAAACACTCTCATCTGAATCCTCCTTTTAACTAGCTCAGGCCTTTATGAACAGCATGCTTCGGTGTATTTTGGTTCCTATTCTAGAAAAGGTGACATCCAGTTATATCAGTGCTCCAAGTTTTGAACCAGGGTGGTTTTGCTCAAATGGGGGCCAACCCAGCAGTTAGCCTCTTCGGGAAACCCATATCAATAAACAGGGATTATTTCCTAGAAAAAGAGGTGCCAGAGCTCATTAGCACAACTCATTTGCATATGCCATACACCTCTGACATCACCGGAAGGTGTACTAAATTATATCAGCTCAGTTTCTACCTTGAAATCTTAGTCCCATAATACTTTTAAAATTACTTCCTCCTATGTGGCCACAGCAGCATGATGAAGATTTCCATCTGTCTGCTTTATATGTTTTGGTTATTTTCCCTTTTTTTTGTGTGGGGAGGAAATACTAGCAAGTTTTTCAAACCTTAGAGTTCAGCAAAATTCTCACAGGGGGTTTGAACAATGGAGCCTAGAAGCAAGTATTTAGGGTGGGTGTGTAGTGCCGGATTAAACCCTGCAGAGGCCCCCATACAGTCAAAATCTTGGGGGGGGCCCTTGCAAATGATCTCAGAGTTGGAGTGCCCGCCCTACCACCGACGGCCCCTGCTGCAGCCAGCAGTCACCTTCTTCAGTTAAAACAATGTTTGGTAACAGATGGTAATAAATCTATTTCTTACATCTTTAAAAACTTCTTTTATCTACCCCATATATTACTTTCTACCCACCCCTCCCCCCGTTACTTGGCCCCCGTCGGTGTTATTTACTTAAAATGCAAATATTTAAACTATTAAAACTATAAAAAATAAACTATTAAAACAAAAAATTATATTCTTTTTTTTAAAACTTAATAATTATCAAAAATTGTCCAATGTCCTTTTATTTTCCACTCTTTTTCTACATATCTTCTAAACTTTTTCCACTCCGTTGTAAAAACTTCTACATCATAGTCTCTTAATATTCTTGTTAATTCATCCATTTCACTCCATGTCATAACTTTTATAATCCAATCCCATTTCTCTGGTATTTTTTCTTGCTTCCACAACTGCGCATATAATGTCCTAGCAGCTGAAAGCAAGTACCAAATTACAGTTCTATCTTCTTTTGGAAATTTTTCCATTTGTAATCCCAACAGAAAAGTCTCTGCAACTTTCTTGAATTCATATCCCAAGATCTTAGAAATTTCTTGCTGAATCATCTGCCAATACTTTTTTGCTCTTTCACAAGTCCACCACATATGGTAGAAAGAACCTTCACGTTTTTTACATTTCCAACATCTGTCTGGCATCTTATTGCTCATCTTTGCCAATTTTTTAGGCAAAGATGAACAATAAGATGCCAGACAGATGTTGGAAATGTAACAAACGTGAAGGTTCTTTCTACCATATGTGGTGGACTTGTGAAAGAGCAAAAAAAATATTGGCAGATACCTTCTTAAAAGCCCCTTTGACTAAGCTGCAGGGGAGAGGCAGAGAGAAGCAAACTTGGCAACAACACCAGCAGCAGCTGTAGCAAGCAAGTCAGGCAAAGAGCAGCTCAGTTGCCGGCTGCTCGTGCAAGCTGAGAGGGCTGCAAGCAGGAGGGGAAACGGGAGGAAAAGCCAGCCCAGGGCCCCTAAAGGCGTGGGGGCCCATAGGCCAGTGCCTACTTGCCTAATTGTTAATCCGGCTCTGTGGGTGGGAATAAGTAAGAAAGAGCACAATGAAATGTAGATGTTCCAGAGCCCCACTCCTTTGAGCTCCTGCCCAAAATGAGGCCTCTCGATAAGAAAGAAAGTTTTAATAATTGCCGTTCAGCTGTTCATAAATTAATGCAGTTTAACTTAATCCACACTGTTGTTAGGCATCGTCATTTGTGCAACAGCAAGAGATGCACTCGTTCCTAGGATTTCTGCTTTTTCTTCACAGAAACCATAATCGTTGTGCTGCCTCTAAAGAGGGAGAGGTCAGATCTGCAAGCTTTAACTATGGAAAGAGCACAAAGAATGGTTTCATTTTGTTCTGTCAAGTACAGCAGAACCCACAAGCTCTGCTCTCCTACCCAGGGCAAACACACAAGCACACCACCTGCCCTTCAGGGCACTTGTGCACAGGGCTATATGAAGTCTTGTAGCTACCCAGAAGTGATATCAAGTGGCAATCCTGCCTCAGGAACGGTTTGGCACAGCTGCACTACTTACAGACACCTCCCCCAGCAAAGTGCATTCAATAGGTCTGTCATCTCTTGCTCTGATTTACCAGTTCTAATATCAGTTTTATTGGTCCTTGTGTTCCACTTTATAGCAGTTCTTTAGACACAGGTTGCATACCGTTGAAAATGCGATACCTTCATTAACGTGACTACTTTGCTCGGTGCAATGGTTTTTGTAGCACATCTGGGAAAGCTGATTTGCTGCAGTGTATCTTTTGCATCGGTTATCTGACATTTTGCCATTTGCTTTTGCTACTAACAAGCTTCGAGGAGAACAGTGAAAGCAGGAACCCCTTTTAAACTGTAACTAAACGGAAAATTGAGGTGAACTTGCAAGATCAAGAACAGCCTTTTGTAAACTCTAAACTGACTTCTGGTGAAGTCTGCTTACAGCATACGAAAGCTTACATTCTGAATAAAAGTTGGTCTTAAAGGTGCGACTTGTCTACTGGTTTGTTCTGTTGCTTCAGACTAACACGGCTTCCCACTTGGATCTAGCTTTTTGTAAAGCCTTGCTTGCAATGCTTCTGGATTTTATAAATGCTTTTACACCTCTGTAATGGAACCAAAACTCCGAAAAGACAGTCCCTGCAGCCCTACCTTCTACAGCAAACAATAAAGTTAAAACCTCCCCACACCTAGAATTTGTATGAAAGGGAAGGGAAGGGAAGGGAAGGGAAGGGAAGGGAAGGGAAGGGAAGGGAAGGAAGGGAAGGGAAGGGAAGGAAAGGAAAGGAAAGGAAAGGAAAGGAAAGGAAAGGAAAGGAAAGGAAAGGAAAGGAAAGGAAAGGAAGAAAGAAAGAAAGAAGAAGAAAGGAAGAAAGAAAGGAAGAAAGAAAGGAAGAAAGAAAGGAAGAAAGAAAGAAAGAAAAGAAAGAAGAAAGAAAGAAAGAAAGAAAGAAAGAAAGAAAGAAAGAAAGAAAGAAAGAAAGAAAGAAAGAAAGAAAGAAAGAAAGAAAGAAAGAAAGAAAGAAAGAAAGAAAGAAAGAAAGAAAGAGCGTGCTTAGCTTCTGAAAGCAGGCTAGCCTGAGACATCTAGGTCAGGGCACATTATCACACAGTTGTACTGAATAGCCCTCCCTGCCCCTGTTATTCACATGTCCTCTGGATGTGCATGTGCTTGTGTTGCTGTTGCTGCAACCAGCTTAGAAAAGGGAAAGGATTTTGAAAAAGGGGGAGTTAGAAACTAGACAGGAGTTGTTACTTGGTGGCTGATTGAATGAATTCCTGGCTAAATAACTTGTGATATGAGTCATAAAAGAGAGCCAGGTACTGTAGTAATCAGGATAACCGGGTTTGATTCCCCACCTCTCTGCCAAGCATTGATATTTCTCAATAATCAGTCTTTTGTTATTCAATCAAAAGTTGCTTTATTGTAGAAACTCCATAGCTTTGCCAAGGACAGAATCCTTGGAAGTAATGACGTATACAGACACACATAGATACTTTATAGGATAGCTTCAAAGAATAACATAAAGATGCAATTGAGTCACGGATTCAAAGGTTACTACATAGTATCTCTTCTACTACTTAGGAATGCAGGCTGTTACAAACATCTCCCTTTCTTACACTTTCTCTGAGAGCAGATAAGACCTGGCTGTGTGAATCTGGGGGAGAGGCACATCGCACCTTCACAGCAAGGCTAACCTAAACAACCTTGGGCCAGATGGATTTATTACTTGCCCTAGGCTGTAAAAGAAGAAAAGGGGGTGGGGGAAAGTGTCCTGCTCTTTGTCTTATGGTCTATCATGGCACCCAGAAATATGCATGCTTGACACTCTCCACATGAAGCCTGCTGGGCTACCTTAAGCCTGTTAAAGTTCTCTCAGAACTCTCTCAGCCCTACCTATCTCACAAGCTGCCTGTTGTGAGGAGTGGAAGGAAAGGCAATTGTAAACTACTTTGGAACTCCTTTAGGCAGACAAAAATGGAATATAAAAGCCTACTTTTGATAAAAGTGGTGGTAGCTTTTGTTTCGTTCTGTTGTACAAGATTTATAGGGTCAAGAATAAAATTCCTTCCAAGATGCCACTGACAAAAATTATTTGCTGTTCCCAATCTGACAATTTTAATCAAAGTCTAACAGGAATTACAATACTGTACCTTAATTTCTAAACCTAATGTCACAGAGTTCACACTGGAACAATAGGACTGATTCAGTCAGTGGCTTCCTGCACTAGAAGAACAAAAAAGAGCTCTTCTAGGTATGAGTGGGGGGGGGGGGGTTCCCAGGCCCTCAGTGTTAGTCCCTTACTAGATCATTTATTTGTTTGTTTGATTTATATCCCACCCTCCCCGCCAAAGCAGGTTCAGGGCAGCTTACACTAGGAGGCCACAAGGCCAACATTAAAACAAGATAAAACATAAGTGCATCATAAATAAAACATATAAAACAGTTACATAAAATAGTAATAGGTGCTATTGATCTCATATTAGAATATAATGGTGTGTTAAAGATGGCAGATAGTGCCAACCAAATTGCATGGCAAATTTCACTTTCATTTGGTTGAAGTGCAACTGCCTGAGTAGGCAAAAAAAAAAAAGAGGATGAGGAAATGTTGAGACAGTGTGCAACTGCAATAAAATAGGCCAACGCCATGCTGGGGATTATTAGGAAGGGAATTTTGTTATTCAGTTACTTCTGCTGGATGTCCTGGGAAAGAAGGTCCCCAGTCACACTGTGATGTTTGAAGTGGGCCAAGTGGATTTATTCTGCTGTCTTGTTGTTATAGATTTTAATTCAAAAATGCCTGGTGGAAGAGCACCATTTTTCAGGCCCTGCAGAATTGTGTGAGCTCTCGCAGGGTCCTAACCTCCTCCAGCAGCTCATTTCACCAGGCAGGAGCCGCAGCAGAAAAGGCCCTGGCTCTGGTCACCTTGAGCCTGACCTCTTTGATGCTGGGGATCGAAAGTAGATTCTGCGACCCCGACTGAAGTGCTCTCTGGGGTAACATAACATAAGAACATAAGAGAAGCCATGTTGGATCAGGCCAGTGGCCCATCCAGTCCAACACTGTGTCACATAAGAACATCAGAGAAGCCACGTTGGATCAGGCCAATGGCCCATCCAGTCCAACACTCTGTGTCACACAGTGGCCAAAAAAAAAAAAAAAACCAAGTGCCATCAGGAGGTTCACAAGTGGGTCTAGAACTCCTTCCACTTTGCCCCCCCTACCACCCCAAGCACCAAGAATACAGAGCATCACTGCCCCAGACAGAGAGTTCCAACAATACGCTGTGGCTAACAGCCACTGATGGATCTCTGCTCTATATTTTTATCCAATCCCCTCTTGAAGCTGGCTATGTTTGTAGCCGCCACCACCTCCTGCGGCAGTGAATTCCACATGTTAATCACCCTTTGGGTGAAGAAGTACTTTCTTTTATCCGTTCTAACCCAACTGCTCAGCAATTTCATTGAATGCCCATGAGTTCTTGTATTGTGAGAAAGAACTCATGGGCATTCAATGAAATTGCTGCTTTATCAGCTGAAGGTGATAGAGGGCTGATTTGGCAGTGGCTGCTACCTGGGCCTCCATTGTTAAGGAGGGATCCAGAAGCACTCCCAAGCTTTTAACCTTAGGCGCAAGTGTAAGTTGCGCTCCATCAAAGGCTGATAGAAGAACCTCCAGTTCCGAACCACAGCGATTAAGATACAGGACCTCCGTCTTCGTTGGATTCAGTTTCAGTCGATTCTGCCTGAGCCACCCTGCCATGGCTTGTAGCGCCATGGACAGATCTTCCAGGGAGGAGTCGGACTGGCCGCCCATCATCAGATAGAGCTGCATGTCATCCGCATATTGATGACAACCCAGCCCAAACCTCTGAGCAATGTGGGCAAGGGAGCGCATATAGATGTTGAATAACATTGGAGAGAGAACTGCCCCCTGTGGCACACCACATGTAAGTGGGTGCTGTCGGGACAGTTCCTCTCCAATTGCCACCCTCTGTCCCCAATCCTGGAGGAAGGAGGAAAACCATTGTAAGGCCAACCCCTGAATCCCAGCATCGACGAGGCGGCAGGTCAGCAACTGATGATTGACCGTGTCGAACGCAGCCAACAGGTCCAGTAACATCAGAACCGCTATCCAGATGCTTCTGGAGGTCATCTGTGAGGGTGACCAAGGCCGTCTCCGTCCCATGACCTGGCCAAAAGCTGGATTAGAAAGGGCTAAGCATGGAAGAGTCATCCAGAAAGCTGTGTAACTGCACAGCTACTGCCCTTTCAATAATCTTGTCAAGAAAGGCAAGTTTGACACCGGCCGATAGTTTGCCAATATGCCTGGGTCTAATGATGGCTTCTTTAGAAGGGAACGGCCCACAGCCTCCTTAAGAGGTTGGAGAAAGGTTCCGTCAAGTAGCGACCTGTTGACAATTTCCCTCAAAGGAACCCGTAGCTCCTCTCGGCCACCTTTAATTAGCCAAGTTGGGCATGGGTCCAAACTACATGTGGTTGAGCGTACAGTAGAGAGTGTTCTGTCAACTTCCTCCAGGCTGCGTGGAGTGAAATAATCCAAAAACTGACTAGAAGGCGTGCATGGAGCCTCGAGTTCTTTTACTGTTTCAATTGTGGCAAGGAGGTCGCGGCGGAGTGACAAGACCTTATTTGCAAAAAAGCTCAAAAAAGCCTCACAGCTGATAGTCAATTCCGTAGCGTTTGGTTTTCCCTGTGGTAGGGTAGTTAGAGACCGAATTGTACTAAACAATTCTGCTGGACACGAGTTCGCAGACGCAGCGGCCTTGACTGCCACCTCATAGGTTCTCATATATGACCGATAAGCTGTTCTTGTCACTTCGTCATGAGCTTGCCGCCACTGCCCCTCTAGCCATCTGAGCCTCCATTTCATCAGCCTTAGTCCTGGAGTATACCAGGGTGCCAGCTTTGAACGGAGGCACACAGGGTGCCTGGGAGCGATCTCATCGATGGCTGTGGTAAGCCTTGTCATAATCCTGGGCCTAGCAAGGCCTGCAGGTCCCAGGGAAGCCTGCTTAGGAGTTACTGGGAAAAGCCTACATCTCCCAGGATCCCCTCTGTCCCTCTGATTGGGTAGCAAGGGGTTTGGAGGGAAACAGGCCCAGAGAGGGGTGGGACCTGGGAAGAGAATATTTAAAGGCCAAGCCCAGGAAGTGGCTGTTCTTTCCTTGGAAGGCTGAGCTGGAGGCAGGCTGTGCCTAAAGAGCTTGAAGGAGGGGAAGACCCTTACCCAAGGGGTGGTGGTAGTAAATGTAGTATTAGAGTAGGGACGGTAGAGATAGACGTGTTAGGGCCTTTGTTTATTTCCCCTTTTACTGTTTTATGCACCTTGTTTGTTATATTGCACTGACCTTTTAAATAAACCTTTTTTCCCCCTTGTTAACTCTGCATGGTCCATTATTTGGCCTAAGCTAAGAGAGGCCTGGAAGGGCTTGGGAGGGTACTCTGAGCCTTCTCAAGGGAGACCCTTAGCCCAGAGTAGGCTTCCCAACCCTCCCGCCCTGGCGGGGGACCCCAGGATTTCCACCCTCTTCCCTCGCTCCCCCAAAAAACAGAAGCGGGGGGAGGGGGAAACGGCACCTGGAAGCATGGCGAGCCGCCGCATCCCGGAGCAGGCGAGGCCGCCATGCCGCGCCGCTGCTACCCCCTCCCCACCCACCGTAGCTGCTCCTCCAAGATGAGCCCAGGCTGAGCCCATCTTGGAGGAGCAGCCAAGAGGCGGCAGCAGCGCAGGGGAGGGCGAGGCAGGCCAGGAGCATGGCGAGCCGTGAATCCGGGCCCTTCTAGGACCCGGACTCGCGGCTCGCCATGCCCCTGGCCCACCTCCACCCCCCCCTCCGATTCCACCCCAGAGGCGGAGCGGGCGAGGCCTCTTCTCGGCGCAGCCTAACCCCATCTTGGAGGAGCAGCCACGACGAGCGGAGAAGAGGCAGCAGTGGCCTCTCCCGCTCCGAGACGGGGCGGCTCGCCGTTTCCCCCCTCCCCCCTAGCTCCACCCCAGTGTCTCCTGGCTCCACCCCCAAAGTCTCCTGGCTCCACCCCCAAAGTCCCCAGATATTTCTGGGGTTGGACTTGGGAACCCTAGCCCAGAGTGGTGGCAGCAATTGGTAAGACCCCCCTGAGTCATGACAAGCCTGCTATGCCAGGTCTCCACTAGCTCATCTAAGGAATCGCCAGGGGCCCAAGGATCCCATAGAGCCATTTGAAACCTCATTGGGTCCATTTGACTCCATGGGTGAGCTAAAATACACTCACCGCCCAAACAGGGTCGAAGTGGAATATTCATATGGGTTTTCAGGGCATAGTGGCATTGCATCAGCAGTAATATGGTCCACTGTCACCTCCGCTGCAAATATCAAATCCAGCATGTGACCAGCCTGGTGGGTGGGGGTTGTTACATATTGAGAGAGTCCTAGTGCCGCCATGGATGACACCGTGATCCAGAGGACTGTGAACTGGTGGTCTCTTTAGGGTCACCTATTGAAAAAAAATTTCAAACAGCCCTTCCTGTGGTGACTGGGGAGAATACATTCTTTATAGTCTCTGTTGAACTCCTATAGTACTACTTTGTCCCAGACTTTCTCCACCCTTCATAATTATAATCATGCCTTCTTTATCATATAACAGAAAACCAGTATGGATAGACTGCATGTCAAACTTGATTTAAATTCAACCATTTAGGCAACAGTTCAGTTTATTGCTGCTGTAGCACTCAGCCACACACAACATTTATTCTTTATATGTAAAACAGGAAGAATAGTGCTCATTAGATTGTTCACACAAACAGAAGAAAATGTGTTAAGACTTTGTCTTCGGAAGGCAAACAAGTTTTTTCAAAGGTTTCACACACTTTACAGATAAAGCTCTCAGAATTTGGAAAAGCTTGTTTAAAAGTTGCCATTAACTACCAGAGGACAGCATTTTATCCTTAAGGAGTATGAATTTTTTAAAAAAAAATCTATTGGCTTTCAGAAATGAAAGGATGTTTTACCAGTAACATATATAGAATCATAGAGTTGGAAGTGACCTCCAGGGTCATCTAGTCCAACCCCCTGCACAATGCAGGAAACTCGCAAGTACCTCCCCCTAAATTCACAGCATCTTTATCACTGTCAGATGGCCATCTAGCCTCTGTTTAAAAACTTCCAAGGAAGGAGAGCCCACCACCTCCTGAGGAAGCCTGTTCCACTGAGGAACTACTCTAACAGTAAGGAAATTCTTCCTAATGTTGAGCCGGAAACTGTTTTGATCCAATTTCAACCCACTGGTTCTGGTCCTAGCTTCTGGGGCCACAGAAAACAATTCCACACCATCCTCTATATGACAGCCCTCCAGGTGAGGTCTTACCAGAGCAGAGTAAAGCGATACCATCACTTCACGTGATCTGGACACTATACTTCTGTTGATACAGCCCAAAATTGCATTTGCCTTTCTAGCCACCACATCAGACTGTTGACTCATGTTCAGCTTATGGTCCACTAAGACCCCTAGATCCTTTTCATACATACTACTGCTAAGACAATTCTCCCCCATCCTATAGCCATGTATTGGATTTTTCCTACCTAAATGCAGAACTTTACATTTATCCCTTTTAAGATTCATTTGATTGGTTTTATCCCAGTTTTCCAGCCTGTCAAGATCATCCTGTATCCTGTTTCTGTCTTCTACTGTATTTGCAACCCTTCCCAATTTAGTATCTTCTGCAAATTTGATAAGCATTCCCTCTGTTCCTTCATCCAAATCATTTATAAACATGTTGAACAAAACAGGTCCCAGGACAGATCCTTGTGTCAGCAAAGGGTTCATTGAAGTTTCAAAATGATCAGACTTGTCTTTATTCAAAACTAAGTTTCATTTATTGATTACAACAATGTTACTCTCTACATGGATTCATTGAAACTGATAACAGATAGCTTGAACCATTGGCATTTATGGCATACACTTCAAAGGCTTGGGCTTTAAACTACTTCTCATAATAAAACTACAGTTGTCCCTGCAAGTAACACTTTCACACGCCTGCTTATCTTTTACCAATGATGGTTGCATTCTCCCCCCTGGTGATGTCCTTGCTTTGCTCGGGAGGCGCCAGGGAGGCGAGCTTGGCGCTCTACACTTCAAAGGCTTCTACTGGCCTTTGGAGTTTTGGCAACTTCCATTCCCACCCCTCCTCTTTCTCTTGCAGGGCACGGTATTAGTGGCATAGTGTTTTATTCAGCAATGGTATTAGTAAGCATAGAATAAACATGATCATAAAGCATCAATAACTTCAATGAAGCATGGCCTGACACCTTGGGGCACTCCACTTGTCACTCCAAGAGGATGAGGAACCATCCTTTTTAAAATATGAAACCTTTTTAAAAATCCATTTGCCAAAATTGGTTAAAGGGACTTAAGTGTTCTTTTCTACTAATATATATCACTTCCACTTTAAAAGAATGTTACAATTCAATGGAAAATGCTGCAAGGGATTTGCATCCATTTCTATCCCTTACCCTGCTATAGACAAAAATGGTGCTCTGGGGACAAGGGAGATCACAGGTAGGGGTGTGCATTTGGTTCGGCTGAGTTGAAGAAACCTCCAAATCACCCCAAATCGCCGTATACTTCCGAATCCAATTGAAAGCCATTATACAGAAGCCATATACTGCTCCCCGTATACTTCCACATCAATATTCGGAAGTATATGGAAGTCTGTAGAAAAGGTGGGAAAGGAGCTTCTGCAGCCTCAGGGGAGCTGCTTTCCTCCTTTCCCGCCTTTGGAAGCCTTTTCCTGCCTCTCCCATAGCCTCCCTGCGATCAGGGAGGGAGGGGGAGAGGCGCCCCAGCAGCAGTTTGGGGCAGGGCTGGAAAGCTGGCATCTGGGTTTGCTGCAGCCAAGTCTGCCAAGTCTGCAGAGCAGACCTTGAGCAGATTGTGTTTTGTGTGGCAGTGACTTTGGCAACTGGGCTTATATTGGTTCCAGGCCAGCAGGGTTCATAGAGTAGATAGATGGATGTAGTGCATTTGGGTCTATAGAGATTCTCTGGTGTGAAGTTAGGTTTGGCTTTGGGTGCCCCAGGAATTGGACCCCCTGGCCCAATCTTTTTGGGACTTTTGGGTTCCCTGCAGTTTTGGGGGCTCTCCCTCAGACCCCCTGCTCCCCAGTAGCCTCTAATTATGCCCTATGTTGCTATTGATTTCAATGGCCGATAGGGTATAATGGTGGGATAGGGACACCCTGTCTGGGTGCTCCTGGAATGGGACCCCCTGGCCTAATCTTTTTGGGACTTGGGGGTTTGTAGGGGAGCATCCCCTTCAGGTCCCCTGCAAATTTGAGGGCTCTCCCTCAAACCCCCTCCCCTCCAGGTGGCTTCCAATATACCCTATTTTGCCATTGATTTTAATGGCCACAGGGTATAATGGGGCCGTATACTTGGAAATAGCTGTACATCTACCGTGTAAACGGCTATTCCGAGTACCGGTATTTGGAAATATACGGTATTCCGAATATTTTGGCCCCGTATATTTCCGAATCCGATTATTTCCGATTTTTTTTTGGGGGGGGGAACTCTTAACCACAGGAACAGCATTCAGGGAGGAGTCAGAGGTCTGCAGAGAAAGAGGGAAATCATTCCACTCTGTCTCAAGAGATCCTCCTTGGGATTCAACTCCACTATCTGACCTTTACTAGTGAAAGATCACAAGATGGAGCTTGCTAGTAAATAGGGGTTTTTTTCCAGTTTTAAAGTTAACATGATGCTATTTTAATTTATGATGTCAAGTGTATATAGTTTTTGAAAGATTATCTGTGTTTTTGTTTTTAACTGAGAATACAATGAGGAGGAAGGGGGGGAAGATCAAATGAATATTCAGTTCCTGGGCTTCTAATAGTGATATCCTAAACTGAGGTATACCCTTCTAAGCCCACTGGCATCAGTGGATTTTGAAAGATGTAACTCTGCTTAAGATGAATCTGTCAGGCACATTAAAAAAGCTTTCCAGGGGCATACTGAATCTTTCCTGAAAGAAAGGTTGTTTACATGATCTAACGCCATGGAAACAGGCCCTTTTCTCTTTCTCTCTCATATAGACACACAGTTTCATCCACTGAAATTAATGGGCAAGATGCCGAGGAAAAGCAAAGCAATTCATCCTGGACGTATAGAATTCCTTACTAAATGATGGCCACTGGGTGATATGGCTGTATGCAAGGACTAAAGAAATATAAGAAGGATAATTTAGCAATGCTCATGTATAAAAATGCAGTAAGTAACATCCTGTTATCACCATGGTAGATTGCTTCTGAACGCCTTGGAGGCATCATTCTAGTTGGCTATTGCTGAAGATGGAGTTTGGGACTAGATAGACCTTACTTTGACACAGGAGGGCAGTGTGATGTTCTTATTGAAGGCAATTTGGCATAATGATCTTTACAAATGTATTATGTATCATTGTAATGTTTTGTCAGAATGTCTTGTCAGAAGATCCCAGGCAGCCTCCCATCCAGGCATGCCCAGAAATGTTTAGCTTTCAGAATGTAACAAGATAATGAAACTTCAGATACTCCTTGGGTTATGTATTAAAAAGTGCTTCACAAGTTTTACTACTACCACTACTAAGCCTTTCACCATTCATACTGTTTATAACAGTATTGCTTGTGTTGTTAGCTGGTCAGTTAGACACCCTGAATTAACAGACCTCCACACTGGCCAATACCAGAAATCAGAACAAAACTGTATTAACTGATTGGCTTAACTAAATTATTGTACACTATAGGGTTTCCTCTCATTCCCCTAGAAGTGCTCCCAGTTCAGGTTTTTCTTTGACCCCCCAACTAGGAGTTTCTGTCACACTGCTCTTTCCTTTTGCTGAAAGCTGTGTCACACAATCTCTCCCCTCCCCCTTCCCGCCATCTAATTTCCTTTGCCAACCTTGGTGATGATAATTAACAGTGATTTGCTGTTGTAAAATGTCTTACATCTTTCCAGTATTCCATCTGCTTTGTGTGTGAAAGCTGTAGCAAAACCAAGGCTGCTATGGGGAGGACTGTATAGTGTGAAAAGTGAATGTATGTTTGCAGCTATGGCTGATTTCTTCAATTTGATCCATGTCGTAGGAGACCAGCAAAACATCTGGTTGGGAATTATATACTATGGATTCAACGAAAGAGCACAGGGAGCTCTGTTTTCAGATTACCTGGAATGTGAACCCTGCATTTCCAAGAGCTGAGAATATTTCAGCAGCGATGGGCAGATTAGAGACCTCCATTGGTACATTGATAGTAATATGTTCTAAAGGAAGGGCCGTGGAGCATAATGATACGGAGAGACTGCAATGAGGTAGAAGTGCTTTTACTCGTGGAATGTAAAGATTTCTATCATTTCTCAAGTTAATAATTGAATGAACCTCTGCTAAGGGCAATATAGGGGCAAGAAAGTCTGGCTCAAAAATAGTTAGATGTCACATCTCAGTGATGGTATTTTTACGTAGTCCTACATATCCAGAAGTGATGAAACATTCTACAGAACAGTAGACATTAAGTGAATGGAACAAAGGAGGGTAGCAGAAGATGTTTCCAATGGCCATGAAAGAATAGGATTAGAAATCCATAGCCACACTTAGTTGTGTAAGGAATTGCATAAACTATGTCACAATTAAATTTACGAACTGGAACATTTCTGTTTTCAAGTGTTGGTACTTGTGCCCATGTCTGTGGCATTTTTGTAAACAGAGAACATAGCTGGGGCAGGAAGAGAAAGACTGAGATTGAGCATGTATACACAAAGGCATCAAAGTTCACTTTCGAGTTCCGAAATAAAATCTGTGTTTGCAACAAGTATAACTCAATTAAGTGTCTTGATGGACTGGCTGAATCAGGGGTGGCCAAAATGGGACTTAGAATCCATATGCGGCTCTTTAACACATTGTGCAGCTCTTGAAGCCCCTACTGCCCTATCGGCCAGCTTGGAGAAGACCTTTCTTTAAATCACTTCTCCAAGCCAAGCCAACTAGCAGCTTGGAGAATGCATTTCAAGTTAAAAGTTCCTTTCTATCCATCTCTCCTCTCTCCTCCTCCCCATCCATTTGCCTTCCTTCCTTCCTTCCTTGCAGCTCTCAAACATCTGATGTTCATGTCTTGCCGCTCGCAAACATCTGATGTTTATTCTATGTGGCTCTCATGTTGAGCAAGTCTGGCCACCCTCGGGCTAGACAAAGTCACAATCAAATGGGGACTTCAAAAAGTGTGAGCAGGTACTATAAAAATGAACTCAATGACTTTTGATGTTCCTTGACACAATAATAAAGCTGACTGTAGCTGCAGAAAATATAGATGTAGATATAGTAGAAGAAGAAGAAGAAGAAGAAGAAGAAGAAGAAGAAGAATTGCAGATTTTTACCCCTCCCTTCTCTCTGAATCAGAGACTCAGAGCGGCTTACAATCTCCTGTATCTTCTCCCCCCACAACAGTCACCCTGTGAGGTGGGTGGGGCTGAGAGGGCTCTCACAGCAGCTGCCCTTTCAAGGACAACCTCTGCCAGAGCTATGGCTGACCCAAGGCCATTCCAGCAGGTGCAAGTGGAGGAGTGGGGAATCAAACCCAGTTCTCCCAGATAAGAGTCCACACACTTAACCACTACACCAAACTGGCTAGTAGTAGTGACGGTGGTGGTGGCAGTCGTATAGGTAGTAGTAGAAATCCCACATGTCTAGTTACTGATTCAAGATGAGAAGCAGAATGATCATTCCAACTCTTCAGTAGCGCTGGAGTCTGGGGAGGGAAGGGTTGTCTTCAGGGTTCCCTCTAAGCTGAGTTAGCATGAGCTAGCTCACAGATTTTTAGCCTCCAGCTCACAGATTTTTGTCCTAGCTCAGGACGGATGGCCCCAGAGCACAATATGAACATATGAATCTGCCTTATACAGAATCAGACCTTTGGTCCATCAAAGTCAGTATTGTCTTCTCAGACTGGCAGCCGCTCTCCAGGGTCTCAAGCTGAGGCTTTTCACACCTATTTGCCTGGACCCCTTTTTTGGAGATGCCAGGGATTGAACCTGGGACCTTCTGCTTCCCAAGCAGATGCTCTACCACTGAGCCACCATCCCTCCTGCATATGAAGCTGCCTTATACTGAATCAGACCTTTGGTCCATCAAAGTCAGTATTGTCTTCTCAGACTGGCAGCGGCTCTCCAGGGTCTCAAGCTGAGGCTTTTCACACCTATTTGCCTGGACCCTTTTTTGGAGATGCCGGGGATTGAACCTGGGACCTTCTGCTTCCCAAGCAGATGCTCTACCACTGAGCCACCGTCCCTCCCCTTAATGATTAATAATAATAATTTATGCAGTCGCTCACAACATTAATGCCAGTAGCTCACAAAGTAGAATTTTTGCTCGTATGACTCTTGCAGCTTAGAGGGAACATTGGTTGTTTTTATAACAATGTAAGTCAATTTGAGCGGAAGAGAGGATGAAGACGTGACGAAGTGGTTCAGCAAAGCTGCAGGAGGCGCTATGTCAATTAATTTACTCCAGGTGACTGAATGCGTGATGATCGGTGCTCTAGCTTGACCCCAAAATGCATATATTCAAATATTAATCCTTGCCATTTGACCACATGTTTAACTCATCTGTGCTTGGAAAAACATAGTGAAATGTAGTCTCAAGGCTCGTCACGGGAGATCCTGCTTACAGATCACTGCATAAAACATTACAGCCCACTGCTACTAGTACTTATCGTCTTCATTTAACTTCCTGCCAAAGCTATCATCGGATGTGTGCAGCTAGACTGAGTTTGCATAATACATAGCGGCTACAGTTCAAATCCCTTGATGGATTTTAACACTGGGCCCGTATTTTCTGTAGCTTCTGTCTCATCTTGTCTCAGCGTTTCTTAAGAGGGCCACTGTCTGAAAGAGAACTAGGACCTGAAATGGAGAAAGCAGCGAATGCTGGCCAGAAGAGCAGAAACTTATCTTGCCCTAGTAGGTTGCCTTGTATTTCAGACAAATGAATAAAAATCCAGGCATCAAAGAATGCTCTACTGCTGACGTGGGTAAAGGTTCTGATTTGTGTCGTTGATGTGCTTCATTTCCATGAAGCACAAATGCCCTGATGATACCATTCCTTCAGACTAGGTTCCTGCAGCTGGGGAGCAAGCAATAAAACATTGTTCCAAACATACCTGGCATCTTGTCTCCTTTGATGACTTAAATGTTGTTTACCCTAAAATCTGAATGCAAGAAGATTGCTGCGTAATTCTCCAGAGGGAGAGAGCTATGGAATTTCGCATTCTGCACAATGTTATGGGTTGGCGGCCACTCCTTTGTGCTACACAGATAGACGCCATCCCTTGTGTTTATCCTATAAACAAGAAAGTGCTCCACACTGTTATTCTGGAGGGAAAAAAATATTGAAACCTGAAGCAGACCGGTCCTGTTCCAACCATCCCGAGACATGCTGCCTACCACGCGTGTTTGTTTTTCACTGTAATTGTTAGTATAAGCCAGCAGCAGCTGCTATGCCTTAATGGAAATTATTCAGCGTGAAAGGAAAGAAGTCATATCATTACTTCACACCCCGATGTCCTTTCTTTTAATACTTCCCCATTTCATGTAATCCTTAATCAAGGGAATGAAGCACAATTTCATAAAAACCAATTAAAATAACGGTAGCAATATTTGCAGCAACAGCAATCCGTGCAAGTTGCCAAAATGTTGGAACCTCATGGGATGTACAGCATCTTGCTTTAGTGTAGTTTCATGATCGAGTTTAATGCAATCTCTTGACATTTTAGTTTCTGGAGGGCAGCCATGTTGGTCTGCGGTAGAAGAGCCAGATTCAAATTGCAGTTGCTCCGGGGAGACAAATAAGAACCGTTTTCGCACACAGCTCACCTCGCAGTCACAATCTTGTTCCCTCCGCAACGTCTGGTTGGATTTTCCCACCGTCTGCGCCGAAGTTACAGGAAGCTTTTGCGTAGCAAACGTAAACCGCTAAAACCCAGTTTACGTTTGCGATGCAAAAGCCGCGGTACTTCCTGTAACTCCGGCGCAGATGGTGGGGAATCCGATAGACGCTGCGGAGGGAACAGGATTGTGACTGCGAGGTGAGCTGTGTGCAAAAAAGGTTAAGATTTTCAGGGTAGAATCTTTTGAAAGTCAAAGCATCGGATGAAGGGAGCTCTTGAAATTCTCAGAGACTCATCTTAAGAGTGCCAGTGGTAAAAGACAAAAGATTCCTATGATCTGAAGAGGAAACTAGAGTAAATTAATATGACCTTTTCATATTACTATACAGGGATGGGCTGTGGCTAACTGGTAGAGCATCTGCTTGGCATGCAGAAGGTTCCAGGTTCAATCCCCAGAATCTCCAGTTAAAAGTTTAAGAAAGTAGATGATGTGAAAGATCTCCATCGGAAACCCTAAAGATCCACTGCCGTCTGAGTAGACAGTACTGACTTCAATGGAAAGTAGATGATGTGAAAGATCTCCATCGGAAACCCTAAAGATCCACTGCCGTCTGAGTAGACAGTACTGACTTCGATGGACCAATGGTCTGATTCAGTATAAGGCACCTTCATGTGTCCATCTGTACTATAGCTTAAATATGGATGCCTTTCAAAAAGCTCAAGGAAATGTAAAAGAAATAAAAATGTATTAAATAAAAACTATCACTCCCGTAAGGTTGAATGCTGGCATGTAATATTTGTTTTTCTGTTTTCTATTGTAGCCCAGAACTAGAACCAAAACAACCTCAGAAGCATATTTCACCTTAACGCTAATTCCCACAAATTAGGATCTCACTTTGCCAGTCAACATTGATCTCATAGAGGAGTTAATTGACCTTCCAGTTAAATTGATTATTATTAAACCATCCTAATAACCAAGGTTTTCTCGTCCAGATTTGGGAATACTGGAATAAATAACTTCAAATGTGATTGCATGGGAATGTATTGTGATTTTGGGGCTGTTTTTCCTGATCCAAAAGTGTGGCCATTGGAAACAGGAGAAATATTGAAAAAATGCTAATGTTTCTCACCTGTGCTTCTCTATCTGCTGGTTTCCATTTTTCTATTGAATATTGGCTTGAGTTACAGAAAGCAGGTTTTCTATAGCAGAGGTACCACTTTGGCTGGGGCTGACATGGCATCAAAGGTGATGTTTGTTTTCCAGGATAGCTTTAGATTTCCCCTAATGGCTGTATTTATTGGGTTTACTGCGTCAAAAGACAGTTAACAGCTACACCTGTTGGAGCACCAGCATCATTCCAGGTAGGGCTCTCATGCAATCATCCACGATGCATGTATCTGAACAATGGAAATGAAAAAATGCCAGGCTTTCACACTTTATAATTTTTTTCAGACCTCACAAAATGTAATTTCACTAAGCAATCCCTTGACAAATCTGGAAACAAATTGAGTTACTGATCTATGTCACTGCTTATTCCAATAAGCTGGCAATGTTGAGGGTGGCGTGTGCTAGACTTCGGCCTGCCTGGTATGCCTTTTGAATAGATCCACTCTAGCTCCAAACTCAGCCAGCATTTCCACTGGCCTTGCTCATCACTACATGCCCAGCTGTATGTTCAGAAAGGTGCCAAGCTTCATCCTTCTCCACTGATGTGCCACAAGGTTCTTACCAGATTCAAAAGATGCCACAGCACCAGGACATTCCTTCAAAGTGCACTTAATCACAAAGCATGTTGATGGCCTGTTCTGGCATTTCCCCATCAAACCAGATATCTCAGGGTACTTGCTGATTAACCCTATCTAATCCTGAGCAACCCTCCCTCTTCCTAACTAACCAGTTGTGGCCTAACTGGTTTTATAACCAGGGCTATTTAAATGAAAATGCCCTGCTCACAGTGACAGGACAGAGCAGGTAAAAAAGGCTTCACACCTGGCCAGTCTGGCGACACCCCAACAAATACTTGCTTGGCCCTACAATAGTGACCACCTAATATCGTGTTCTCCTTAGGGAAGGTGAGGTGGTTCAGCAGTCTACAAGTGAGAGGGTGGAAAAGAGTAAGCAGTCTGTTAACTTCTCCTGATTGCTTGACCAATGTACTTCTGAACCAATAGCATACCTCATTTGGGGAGGGACGGTGGCTCAGAGGTAGAGCATCTGCTTGGTAAGCAGAAGGTCCCAGGTTCAATCGCTGGCATCTCCAAAAAGGGTCCAGGTAAGTAGGCGTGAAAATCCTCAGCTTGAGACCCTGGAGAGCTGCTGCCAGTCTGAGAAGACAATACTGACTTTGATGGACCGAGGGTCTGATTCAGTATAAGGCAGCTTCATATGTTCATATGATGTAAATGGGGCCAGGGCAAATTGATCCATGGTATTATTTGTCATAAATGTCTCTAGTTTAAAGATTTATGGTAAGGATTACCATGTATGTGGAATACTTTGCATATTCTAATGCCCTAAATAAATACTAAATATCCTTATTTATTAGATAACCAAAGGGCGTGGGTGGGTGGGTGTGAGTGTGTGGGTATCTGGGAATTAATAAACTAACGAAACCTTGCTAATGCAACCTAATAAAATGGTGTTGAACAATTAAAGCTATACAAATGAACCACAAGCACTACCCACATTTGCTGCAATATTTCCTTCACTAGGAATAAGTCCCATTGTGCAGAAAAATACAACAGGCTCTAGAAAGAGGCTCTGGGTGCATGCCCCCCCCCCAGTGCCTTGCTGTCTTCCCACTCACCCAAGTGAAGGCATTCATTTCCCCCCCCACACACACACACACACCTCAAAGGGACCTGATCTCTGCCATCTGGAGAGCAGTTGTAATTCTAAGTGATCTTCTGCCCTCACCTGGCAACAGTGGTTCCTTAGGAGGAAATGGCATTATACCTGTCTAAGGTCCCACCCCTCCTCAAACCTCACCCTCTCCAGTCCCCACTCCTTAAATCTCCAGGAATTTCCTAACCTGGAGTTGGCAACCCTATCTCCTTCCCTTTATCTGCCCCTCTGACTTCAGCTTTCCATCTCTTCCACCCTCCCTGCAGCCTCTACATAAGAAAAGGACAGTCTTTCTCCATGGGGGGGGGGGACCAAAACAGCTTACATCATTCTCCTCTTCCCCCTTTGATGTGAACAACAACCCAGTGAGGCAGGTTAGGTTGGAAGTGTGTGACTGGTCTGAAATCACACTTCAAAACTTATCTTCTTTTTATCTTCTTTTCTGTTGCCTCCTGAGCCAAATTTTAGAATAAAAGAAATATTTGTGATCAAGTGTTATGAATCAAGGATGCATGAAGTTCTGTTTGTGAAGTCCCCTGCCTACACGGATGATCTACCCCAGAGATGTCAAACGGATCAAAAGGGACGGATCTGACATGAATGTCACTTTGTCAGTCTGGGCCATGTGTGCCATAAAATGTAACATGAGGTGCCAGAGATATAAACTTTATAAAGGTGATTTCAGATGCTGAACGGCAATAGCAGGTGAATCACAATAGCAAGTTTGATTGGATTTGGTGTGATATGCAGAGGGGTAGCAGATGTGGATTGGTAATGAGCCAGCATTGATAATGAGACAGGTAACCTATGTCTCAATTCAGTCCAGGAGGATTCAGTCCAGGAGGATGCAAGTAATAAATTGACATAAGTCTGACATTGGAAACCACAACATTCAAAAACTAGTGGGGCAACACTCAACCTTCCAGGACATTCAGTTGCTGACCAAAAAGTAACAGCTCTCTCACAATGGAATTTTAAAGAGAGGTTAGAAAGAGAGACTGCTGAATTGCAACTGATAATGAAGCTCAATGCATTCTCCAGGACTGAACTGAGATCTAGGTTGACTTTGGAAGATCATGGGATGGATGCAGCACACTGATACCTCCTGGTCAATTAGAGAGGTGTGTGGTGCTGAACTCTCAGCGTATTCCATGCACTCACACCAGCCCCAACGGCCCTGGATGATGTTGGCTGGCCCCTTAGACTCTTGGCAGGAGCCATTTGGACAGATGGCTCTGCACTGTAGAGTGAGAGCTAGCTGATCCCCAGAAAGATCAATGGAGTTGTTAGGTTTTGGATCAAGCAAAGGGCATTCCTGGACTCTTGCTCTCTTGAGTCCTCTGGCTGGTGTCCATCAGGGCCTCATTGGACTTAGTGAGGAAGACACCTCAGCTGTTGGTTGGTGGAATGAGTAGCATCAATGGGACACGGTAATTCCTGGATATCAATTATATCATAAAGATAGGGAGAGAAGGTTTGGAGGTGGGGTGGCTCTGTATGTCAGAGAGAGTATATAGTCCAGTAAGAATGAGAAGGTAAGATAATTAGATTTCCTTCTAGAAATGCTCTGGGTTGAAATAGTGGGCCCAAAAGGAAGCTTAACTCTGGGAGCTTGTTATCGCCCACCAGATCAAAAGATAGAGGATGATTATAAAATGATGAAAGAATTAAAGATAGTGGCTAGACGTAAAAACTGTGTCATAATAGGTGATTTCAACTACCTACACATTAATTGGGTCAATATGTGTTCTGGTCGGGAGAAAGAGATTGTGTTTCTAGACACGCTTAATGACTGCGCTTTGGAGCAGATGGTCACAGAACCTACCAGGGGAGAGGCGATCCTGGACTTGATCCTAAGTAATGCTCAAGACCTGGTGAGAGATGTAAAAGTGATTGCACTGCTTGGTGTCTTCTACCTTGGCACCAGGACTTACACAGATTGTATCGGGGCCCACACACATTGGATTTAATCTTTGGCATAGAACTTTGGCATGAATCTGATGGCCAAGATGTTGGTGCTATGATCAGACTATTGCATCCTGAAGGTCTGGCTGGTATCCCCCTCCCCCCCTGTCTAGGCAACAAGTGCATTTTTGCTCACCTAGAGAGATTAATGAGCCCAATCAGGTTCCAGAATGCTCTGTGGGAGCTGAAGCCATCTGGTGGTTCACTGGATGAGCTAATAGAGGGCAGGAATTCCCACCTCTTTGAAGCCATTGATGAAATCACTCCCCAACATCCTCTTCGTTCCCAACGAAGAGCATCACCCTGGTATTCGGAGGAGCTCAGAGGGGTGAAATGGAAACTCAGACGACTACAGCAAGTTTGGCGGCGAGCTCACAATGAAGTGCAAGTGTGAAAGCCTATGAGATGGCTGTAAAGGCCAAAAAGGAGTTCTATGTGGCCTCCATTGTGTCCATTAGCTCTCTCCTGGCACAATTATTTAGAGTAATTAGGTCCCTTACATCTCTCCCAGACACAAACACAAAATAATAGTAATTCTGCTATGAGCTGTGCGGCATTTGCCAGCTTTTTTGCAGAGAAAGACTTGTCACTCCTCCTCAAAAATGTTGATACAGTACATGAACTTAGAGTTGCCAAGTCTAACTAAGAAAAATACCTGGGGACTTTGGGGGTGTGGCTGAGAGGTGGGTGGGGATGCAAATGATGTTTTGGACAATTTCTGGTAAAATCAGAAGTAGCCCAAGCAGGAAATGACTGGCAGCCATTTGAGTGGTATCTAGGGGGGGGTGAAAATGGACCACTCAAATGGTTGCCACCCATTTCATAGCCAGTTTTGCTCCTCTCCCGCTTCTAATCGAAGGAGGAGGGGGGAGAGGAGCAAAACTGATCCATGAAAGGGGATAGCCTAAACTAGCTGCAAACCTGCTCAGTGATCACTGAAGCTTTGAAGCCATTTTGTGTGTGTGTGAGAGAGAGAACTTTGCTGTTTTAAAGGAGCCATGGGGATCAGGCTTTGCTCTTTCTCCTGCATGAGCACTTGATTTTGCTTTCTTTTCCTCTCCCTTCCTCCCAAAGGAGGAGAGCTCAGACAATGGAGGGAAGAAGAAGAGAGAGAAGAGATTGGATTTATACCCCACCCTTCACTACCGAAGGAGTTTCAGAGCAGCTTACTATATCCTTTCCTTTCTCCCCACAACAGACACCCTGTGAGGTAGGTGGAGCTGAGAGCTCTAACAGAAACTGCTCTTGAGAGGAACAGCTCTGTGAGAACTTGACTGATTCAAGGTAGGGTTGCCAAGTCCAATTCAAGAAATATCTGGGGACTTTGGGGGTGGAGCCAGGAGACATTGGGGCAGAGCCAGGAGCAAGGGTGTGACAAGCATAATTGAACTTCAAGGGAGTTCTGGCCATCGCATTTAAAGGGACCACACATCTTTTAAATCCCTTCCCTCCATAGGAAATCATGAAGGATAGGGGCACCTTCTTTTGGGGCTTGTAGAATTGGACCCCCTGGGCCAATCTTTTTTAAACTTGGGGGGTATTTTGGGGAGAGGTACTGGATGCTATGCTGCAAATGTGGTGCATCTACCTCAAAAAACAGGCCCCCCCCCAGAACCCCAGATACCCACGGATCAATTCTCCATTATTTCCTATGAGAATGTCTCCATAGGGAATAATAGAGTTCCCTCCCCACCACCCCACCCCCGCTTTCTCTCTCACACTCACACACACCCTTAACTGTCTCTTGTGTCTCCACAACGAGGTTTGGATACTACAGGGGCTATGCTGCTCTCTTTTACACACACTCACTTGCTCTGAAACGAAAGCGAAACAAATGGAGGGGCTGCACTCTGATGAGGTATGTGTTGCTAACCCTTCCCCATGAAGTACTTCCTGCTTCCTGCTCCAATTTAAAGGCACACAAACATTTTAAAACCGGACCTGTTTGCAGGGAGATCTAGAGGTACATGGTGGCTGTGGGGGAGGATCTTCCCCCACCGGCCAGTTGGCTGGGGGCGGGGGGGGGGAGCCTGTAAAACCGCTGGGACCTGGGGATTGGGAAGCCTAATTCAAGGTCACATGTTGAGGAGTGGGGAATCAAACCCTGTTCTCCCAGATACGTCCATGCACTTAACCACTACACCAAACTGGCTCAAGGGGAAGCTTGGCTTGGTTCTCTTCTGCATCAAGCAGAAACCAGGGAGCAGGAAGAGGAAGCTGGGCAAAACTGAGCTATGATGTGGTGGCAGCAGCAGCTCCAAAGAAGGAAGCAAGAGAGAGCTAATTTCTTGCAAGTCAGTTCTGAGCCCTGCAGGGGTGGGATCTGGCCTGTGGGCCATATGTTTGATACTTCTGATCTATGTTGTCTTCTGACAGCCCTGATAATCAGTTAGGCAACTAAATGCAAACGATCCCTGACACAGACCCTTTTTTGTTCAAGGTAGGGGAGGTCTCTGAGTGAAACCTCCCGAAACGCAGATTAATAAGAAAACCACTGGGTGATGCCGCCCGTGCAATTACCTCTGAAGTGGTTTCTATTCCTATGCAGAAAGGAACCCATTGAGTTCAACTGTTGAAACTAAACATTATGCTGAAAAAACAACAGTGCACCAATAGATTAGGGTGGGTTTTTTTTTTCCTTCTTCACTGGATGCAACCACAAGTACAGAGGCAATGAGATTTAAAGGAGGGGGGGGGGTTTCCTGTCATTTCAGACAAATAGAAACCTTTATGTTTAAGAAAGCATTGTGCATTCAAACACTTAGGGCTTCTTTTTAAACACGTGCTTCACTTCCAGAACCTCAGTGGTTCCATAAAAGTCGATCACATCGTGGCCATGAAAACAAGTCAAGCAGCCGTTTTGGCACTTTCCTGATTCAAGAACAAAGCAAAACCTTCACACCCTAAAACTTTAATCCAACATACACTCACTTAGGAGTAACTTCAATTGAACTCAGTAGGACTTACTTTCAAACAAACATCCTGAGGTTAGACTATGAGGTTAGACTATGATTTAAGTAGCAGGGTGTTTTTAAAAAACCTCTACATTCCAAATTATATAGGGTCTATGAAACCTGTATCTTGCTCCCCTACCTTGAACAAAAAAGGGAGAGCCAGTTTGGTGTAGTGGTTAAGTGCGTGGACTCTTATCTGGGAGAACCGGGTTTGATTCCCCACTCCTCCACTTGCACCTGCTGGCATGGCCTTGGGTCAGCCATAGCTCTGGCAGAGGTTATCCTTGAAAGGGCAGCTGTTGTGAGAGCCCTCTCCAGCCCCACCCACCTCACAGGGTGTTTGTTGTGGGGGAGGAAGGTAAAGGAGATTGTGAGCCGCTCTGAGACTCTTCGGAGTGGAGGGCGGGATATAAATCCAATATCTTCTTCTTCTTCTGTGGGAAAGATCCTTATTGCCAGGATCCGGACTCAAGGAACAACTCAGGTTAATAGTTCATTTTTTTTATTCCAGGTATCAAAGGCAGTACATCAGAATCTTTGCTAAGACTAACTCCTTAGCCCAGTGCTTCTCTCTTTAACCCCTTGCCCCAACCGTTATAATTCAAGTGCAAGCGCGGCAAAGCAAAAGCAGCTTTTGGTGGTACCCATTCCCCCCAAGACTGAGAGTCCAGGTGGTTATCTATACTTCGTTAGCTGACCTTGGTCGGTAGAAACTGCTTCAATAATAAGTTCCTCAGATAAGACTGCAGAAGCAAGTGAGATGAGCTAAGCAGGAATGCATTCAAGCCAAATGATACTATCAAAGATTTCAGGTTTTCACGGCTGGTAACATCATTAGGGTTTGTAGACTCTTTCGGGCTCATGTGCCATGTTCTACTGGAGAAAGTTTTCCTTCCAGACAAAATGTCTGGAAGGAAAACTTTCTCCAGTAGAACACGGCACTTGAGCCTGAAAGATTCTACAAACCCCAAATGATACTGTTACAGCAAAACCATGGCAAGAGGGATACAGAGACACTCTTGACATTTATGGCATGGGGCGCCTAACTACATGATCAATTTAGTCAAATATTATCCCATGCACATGTGAACAACATATGAAAAAGAAGCTCGGGAAGGTTCCATTAGCTAAAGTAGATGCAAAATTTGAAATGCCTAGAATTACTCTATTTCTGTACTTCAGTTTTCAAGACCACAACTGTAATATTTGACATATTTTTAAAAAGTTTTGGATATCCCATTTGTGTAAAAAATAGCCTTCAGGAGGTTTATATTAGAGTAACTCTGCATAGGACTGTACAGTTGGAGTCCCAGTCTTCTCATCAGATGATGAGCATATATGAGGGAATTCAGCTTAAAGTGGTCATTTGATGATTTTGTTCACACATACAGCTGCCGATTCAATTGAATGAGAACTTTACCACTGTAATAATGACACACAATTTTTACTAATTTAATATTAAACACATGTGAGAAAATTAATATTGCAGTTTTAACCAATTTGCAGTTTAATTCTAAAAAATTACACCCTTCTCAGTCTATTGAACAAAGGAGGTGTAGCTTTGCTTAGCATGACATTGATAACTGGTGGATTAACTAAAGTTTGAAAAGTGACCTCTTTTGCCTGTAGACTTTCAGATATAGGACAGCTGGTGTGAATTCACCATCTGTGTGAGAAAAAGTTTGAACAGAGATATTCCATTCCATAGCTATATCGTCTACGTGCCTTTGCAGATGAGCAGCTGAAGATTTCTTTATTATAGCTTGACTACCCTGCGTTCTCCTACAAATGGACCTTGAGCTTGTTTGGAGGTTCTAAAAGAGCAGTGCAGCTATCGTATACCTTTGACCGAAGAACGGTACACTTCTTCTATCTGGGATGGTTGTCCTCTTCCACCAAGTGCACAGCTTTGGGAGGGACACACATGGAGCAGTGAGGGAGATAGGGGACACCCACCTAGCCAGCCAGATCAGCCGAATCAACCTTGGCGATCAATGAGGTGACAGATGTCGCAGCCAGATCTCCCTCTGTGGGCATAGCTATTCTCATCTACTGATTTCATTATGACAGTTAAAAGCTGTCTATCTAGAAAGTAGGGCTAATGGACAGGAAAGAGTACCTCTGGTTAGTATGATGAAGACGTACAGCTGTATGTTAACTTAAAACCTTTGAGAACTATACTCTGAATTACCCAAAATGCTTCACAGGTATTGTTACCACTAGGGACTTCCTCTCTGATTTTCAATTTTAAACCATTCAGATCTACTGTAACTCGAAACTGTAGATAGCAGTGAGAGGAAATGGGAGAAATAAATGATATTGAACTTTGTCTTTTAAGTCTAGTTACTGCAATCCCTTCACAGAAATCTAGTGAGCATACCTGAAATGTTAATATGGATACAATTTGATTATTACTATTCCTCAACTGTTACTTTGAATAGGAAAAAATGCCTTACCCCAATAAATAAGAAACGTGTGTTTCTCATTTCTTAATTTGGGGGGCTGGGAGATTACCCTTGAGAACATACTTTTAGCATTTGTTGAAGATAAACTTCATAAACAATTACAAACAGTTGACTGAACAAATTGTGTACTTCGTGGTGCCTCAGATGTTCACCACTATGCCAAAGGCCCTGCAGATCACACATTGCCATTTTGCACTGAGAATACCACAGCTATATCTGAACCTTCACCGAAATGTGCTTTTCTGTTGGCATATGCAACTACTGCATCTCTGTGTACTTACAGTTTTTAAAGCTGGTTTTGTAATAAAATGAGCAACTTGTAAAACACCTTGGCAGTTTTTACAATATGTGACAGGATTAAACAAACAAAAGACAAAGACCTTACAATTTCATTAAAATAATTTATATCTCATTTGACCAGAATGCAAAGGTGTGAATTGTTCTTTGTTGGTTATTCATTTACAGACTTGTCATTAATCATAAAAGAATGCAGATCTCACGACTCCACCTATTATACATGCTGCTCTCTCTTATCAATCAATTTTTCTTCAAGTTTCTTTACTTCACCTGTCATTCTGTTTGTGCCTTTCTGATGCTAAATTATCTTGGCAATGGAAGTTCTAGCTGTCTGTTTCATGAACAGAGGCAGAGGGGCAGGGGAGCTGAGGCTGGGTCTATTTTAACACATACGTTTTCATTTTAAAAGCAATATTAAGTTGTCTTATTGTTTAAAGCAGCAGTCTCCAAGCTTTTGACACCAGGGACCGGATCTGTGGAAGACAATTTTTCCACAGATGGGGGGGGGGGGGGATGGTTTTGAGATGATACAATTGTTCACTTTTTTGGTGTGTGGTGGTTAAGTGTTAACTGAGGGAACCGGGTTTGATTCCGCACTCCTCCACTTGCACCTGCTGGAATGGCTTTGGGTCAGCCATAGCTCATGCGAGTTGTCCTTGAAGGGGCAGCTGCTGTGAGAACTCTCTCAGCCCCACCCGCCTCACAGGGTGTCTGTTGTGGGGGAGGGAGATAAAGGAGATTATAAGAGAGAGTTTGAGACTCTGAGATTCAGAGTCCCCCGCCCAGAGTGGAGGGCAAGATATAAATCCAATGTATTATTATTATTAATTATTATTATTATTATTATTACACAGTAATATATAATGAAATAATTATACAACTCACGGACCGGTTGCTAACAGGCCATGGACTGGGACCGGTTCACAGCCTAGCGGTTGGGAACCGTGGTTTAAAGAATCAAGTACAGCATTTTAAAATATAAGGTAAACCCTTAAAATTCTTGTCAAATATGAAAACATTTGAATGTATGGCTATTCTCTCAACAGACAATGGTTGTTGTTTTTTTATCTAAATAACCTTTAGACAGTTAATCTGTATAATTATTATCTTTGTGCTAAGCCTTTGCAAATGCCACCTGAATCCCTTTTGTCAACAGCAGCATAATAGTCCCACTAGTGCTAAAATGCAACCAGCATGTGAGGGATGAATTTATGAAACTTTATGCTCCCTGCTTCCATCATCTGTCCAAAGGCACATGAGCAGGAGGGGAAATGTTCAGCGAAGAAGGTGATCGTGAAATTTTAATTAGAGTTATGTATTGGTTTAAAAAAAATAAAGAAAAGAAGGTGATCCACAGCATGCCACACTGACTAATCCTCTCCCACTTTTGGCAGAGGAAACGGAGGAGACAGGGGAGAAATCTTGCTGTGTATCACACCACAAATCACTTTCTTGAGACTGGCAGCGGTTCAGGGGATGGCGTGACCTCAGGATGGATTGTGCTGGGGATCAGTTCTTTTGGTGTGACCACCAACACTTTAAGAGGAATTGGCCTCCAGTGCATGAGTGTACCCACAGAAACCTGGACGTGGGTATCACAAGCTTGAATGAGTAAATTCCCTTTTAATGGGGAATTTTGTAGTTGGCACAGCTCAATGGACACCAGCTGGACAGGAACACTCTGTTTAGAATTTAATGACAATTTATTACGGTCCAGGGCCTTCGAACAGTTTTTCTTCCGATATAAAAGAAAGATGCTAGTCAAACAGCATAATGAATAGCTGATGCCATTCTGGTAATAACCGTACTGGTTTTCAAAAACAGTTTGGTGACACAAAGGAAGACCAGGCACTAAGAGCTTGTCTTCAAACACAGAACGTGTCATGCACCGTGGGGAGACTCCACCGCCATAAAATCCGTATTTCTAATACTCCACAGCCCACAGCCAATTGATCTCCCTAGCACTTTATGGCAATTCAATCTTTATGAAACACTCATCATCTAATTTCATGGCTTCTTTATTTCAAACAAAGTGTCTCCTCTTCAGCCGAAGGCTGTGCAGTCAACGAGTGCCGGGAAATCAGCAATGAGCTCACTGACTGACTGTAACATCCACTTTATCTAATTAGGCGCTGTTGGCAATGTTAACCCAATGTTCTTTTTTATTTAAAAGGGACATGGAAATAGATCAGGACAAGGCAATGAAAAACGACATGTGGCAGAATTGCAGGACTCCTACAGCGGCGATTATTAATGGGAAACATTTCATCTTTGAAGACCAGCTTCGCTGAATGACACTGTGAAGAACTCGATACGATTAAGGACAGATAAAAGGCCTTTAAGGGACTGTCTCTGTCTTCGATGATCAAACTGGCTTAATGACAAAAGCATTTCAAAGGACAGTACTAATCCTAAACTAGGCTACTGTATTTCTCCTAATTCTCTCACCCCTGCATTATAACAACGCTGTGTTGTTTGGAGCACGGTTACGTTTCAAAATGAAAAGGTTGCTCAACGGATTTTATGTAAGTCTAGTGAAACACTTCATATACATAGGGCGTTTTCCCACAGAGCTTACCTCGGAGCGACGTCCCTCTTCACCAACTGCTCTGCATAACCAGGATTTCCCATCAACTGCTCCGCATAACCAGGAAGTGCCGGACCTTTTGCGTCGCAGATATAAACCGCTAAAAACCAGTTTACGTTAGCGACGCAAAAGCCGCAGCTCTTCCTGGTTATGCAGAGCAGTTGGTGGGAAATCCGCACAGATGCCGCACGGTGAAGAGGGATGTCGCTCCGAGGTAAGCTCTGTGGGAAAACGCCTATAGTTTCAGGGAACTATAATAGCAGTTCAGCATTTGGCCCAGGATGCTGATGTCCAGTCATGATTCTGTGGACCATGTTGCTGCTGGAAAGTTCTCACACATGTTATGGAAACACAGAATCATGTGTGGCTAGAGGCTATTGTATGTGAGAATAGGTAAGTCCAAACATAAAGAACATTCTAAATGATCCCTTTGTAGATTTCATGCGGTATTGTAGGGCTCGGCAATTTGTATTCATAGCAATTGCACCTTCCGCTAGAATCACGATGGTTGCCAGGTATGCCTTTTGTTATCTTTGGCAGATCAGGCAGTGAGCACCATATCTATCCCCCCAGGACCTGGCTACAGTGATCCATGCAAGGGTCACTTCCAGACTAGACTACCGTAACTCGCTCTACGCTGGCTTAGAGCGAGATTGATCTGGAAACTGCAGTGGGTGCAGAATACAGTGGCTCGCCTGCTGACTGCACCACCTTTATGGGTGGGCATTCGGCCAGCGCTCTGCAGTCTGTACTGGCTGCCCACTGAGTGCCAGATCCGCTTCAAGGTTTTGGTTCTAACGTTTAAAGCTTTACGCGGCCTGGGACCAAATACCTGCAGGACCGTCTCCTTCCATAGATGCCCAGGAGGTCGTTACGTTCAGCCTCCCAACGTCTGTTGGCCATCCCTGACCCAAGAGACACCCGCCTTGCCTCAACTAGGGTCAGGGCTTTTTCGGTCCTGGTCCTGACCTGGTGGAATCAGCTCCCTACAGAGATCCAGGCCCTACCTGGCTTATTAGCCTTCCGTAGGGCCTGTAAAACAGAGCTGTTCCGCCAGTCTTTTAGTTGAGGCTGCAGGCGTTTATTCTTGATCTAGTTAGCCTCCCCTATCAGCATTGTCACCTATGAGATATCACGATGTTGACATGGTCAGGCTGGGAAATATGTGATATGGTAAACTTCTCTGAGTGCTGTTGAGCTGTCTTTTAAAATGTTTTTATTGTCTTTTATTGTTTAATCATATGCTGTACTCTGCCCTGAGCCCTACAGGGAATGGTGGAATAGGAATATACTAAAATAAATAAATAAATAAATTTATTGTTGTTTACCTGGGCCCCTGTTAGTTGCTGGTAACACTATACTAGGCACACTATACTGCCAAAACCACAGAGTGCCATGAAATCTAGAGCTGTTTGGTGTGGAGAGCAAGTTTGGTGTGGAGAGCCAGTTTGGTGTAGTGGTTAAGTGTGCGGACTCTTATCTGGGAGAACCGGGTTTGATTCCCCACTCCTCCACTTGCACCTGCTAGCATGGCCTTGGGTCAGCCATAGCTCTGGCAGCTGCTGTGAGAGCCCTCTCCAGCCCCACCCACCTCACAGGGTGTTTGTTGTGGGGGAGGGAGGTAAAGGAGATTGTGAGCCGCTCTGAGACTCTTTGGAGTGGAGGGCGGGATATAAATCCAATATCATCTTCTACCTCACAGGGTGTCTGTTGTGGGGGAGGAAGGTAAAGAAGATTGTGAGCCACTCTGAGACTCTTCGATGTGGAGGGCGGGATATAAATCCAATATCTTCATCTACCTCACAGGGTGTCTGTTGTGGGGGAGGAAGGGAAAGGAGATTGTGAGCCGCTCTGAGACTCTTCGGAGTGGAGGGCGGGATATAAATCCAGTATCTTCTTCTACCTCGCAGGGTGTCTGTTGTGGGGGAGGAAGGTAAAGGAGATTGTGAGCCGCTCTGAGACTCTTCGGAGTGGAGGGCAGGATATAAATCCAATATCATCTTCTACCTCACAGGGTGTCTGTTGTGGGGGAGGAAGGTAAAGGAGATTGTGAGCCGCTCTGAGACTCTTCGGAGTGGAGGGCGGGATATAAATCCAACATCTTCATCTACCTCACAGGGTGTCTGTTGTGGGGGAGGAAGGGAAAGGAGATTGTGAGCCGCTCTGAGACTCTTCGGAGTGTAGGGTGGGATATAAATCCAATATCTTCTTCTTCTTCTACATATTTCTAGAGCAGCACACTGGCATTTCTTTATTATACATACAGCTTTGTACAAAATATGAATACAAATTGTATGCATGAGTAACAACGGAAACGCAAGCTGGTGTTTGTATGAGTGCAAAGTGCATGTTCCAACTGAGAAGGCCTGGAAACTCCTAAGACATGATCTGAGAGCACATGAAACAGCAACCTTACTGCTACAGGTGAGCCAATTAGGTCTGCTCAAGCTTCCCATGTATTCTACCCGCGTACTCCCATTTATGCAATCTTGAGATCTATGATGGAAGACGTGTGGTTGTAAACGTAATAAATAAATAAGTTGCCTAAAAAAGAAAAAAAAATAGGCTTAAGAATTCAGTAGTAACCAAAATCAAGCCAAGCAAACAAAACTATAAATATGTGCTCAGTGCAAATATGGAAAATATCATTTGGGATAAACTCTGGGTTGATTTATGCTTTGAACATAAGAACATAAGAGAAGCCATGTTGGATCAGGCCAGTATCCCATCCAGTCCAACACTGTGTCACATAAGAACATAAGAGAAGCCCTGTTGGATCAGGCCAATGGCCCATCCAGTCCAACACTCTGTGTCACATAAGAACTTAAGAGAAGCCATGTTGAATCAGGCCAATGGCCCATCCAGTCCAACACTCTGTGTCACATAAGAACATAAGAGAAGCCATGTTGAATCAGGCCAGTGGCCCATCTAGTCCAACACTCTGTGTCACAGAAGAACATAAGAGAAGCCATGTTAGATCAGGCCAATGGCCCATCCAGTCCAACACTCTGTGTCACATAAGAACATAAGAGAAGCCATGTTAGATCAGGCCAATGGCCCATCCAATCCAACACTCTGTGTCACACAGTGGCAAAAAAAATAATTATATATATACACACACACACACACACACACACACTGTGGCTAATAGCCACTGATGGACCTCTGCTCCATATTTTTATCTAACCCCCTCTTGAAGGTGGCTATGCTTGTGGCCGCCACCACCTCCTGTGGCAGTGAATTTGCTGCTGTCATGAGAAAGATGTCCCCATAAAGCAGCAACTATCTCAAGCTCCAGCTTTTGTTTGCAGACCACATGGATTATGTCATTTTTTTTTCGTTTGTAGTGACAGAAAGTAAGTCACCAAGATTCAGGCAGTGAGCAGCTACATATGTATGGCTCAGCATGTGGTAATAGTTACCAGATGAAGCAACTTGCAGTGACACTCAAAATGCAGCGGATGTAGCACACAAGTATCTGTAAAGGGGTAGCCTAGCTGAATCCAGCTCACCAGTCATTGGGGATGGCTTCTCAGGGTTTCAATAAATCACCTATTTTTTTGCTGCCTGTCTGGAACCACATGAACAAGGATAGTCCATCATTCACCAGCCTGTAATACATGCTGCAGTTTGATGTAGGGTTGCCAAGTCCAATTCAAGAAATATCTGGGGACTTTGGGGGTGGAGCCAGGAGACTTTGGAGGTGGAGCCAGAAGACATTAGGGGTGAAGCCAAGATCAAGGCTGTGACAAACATCATTGAACTCCAAAGGGAGTTCTGGCCCTCACTTTTAAAGGGACGGCACACCTTTTCAATTCCTTCCGTAGGAAATAATGAAGGATAGGGGCACCTTCTTTTGGGGCTCATAGAATTGGACACCGTGGTCCAATCTTTTTGAAACTTGGGGGGTATTTTGGTGAGAGGCACTAGATGCTATATGAAAAATTTGGTGCCTCTACCCCAAAAAACAGCCCCCCCAGAGCTCCAGATACCCGCGGATCAATTAATGATTTTCTATGGGAATAAATCTCCATAGGGAATAACAGAGTTCCCAGCAGACATTTCCCACCCCTCCCCCCGCTTTCTGACGACCCTGAAGCGGGGGGAGGACCTCCAAACCGGGGGATCCCCTGCCCCCACCTGGGGATTGGCAACCCTAGTTTGATGAGGCCCAGATACTAAACCAATGGATGCGGCCCTGGTACTACACCAATGGAGTCTGAATCAGCAAAAGTCTAATACAGTAGTTGATTTTATTATCCAATTAATGCTATTAATTTAAAATCCATTCTCGTTGCGGGTGAATAGTTCAGCATTTTGCCTCCAGTCCCCACAGAGCAGAACTCAAAAGAGTTAGCATGCCACAGGAAAGCTACTCAGAGTCTTCCCTGTTGTGTTCCGAATACGAAGCGTTTCATCTTTGCTCTCTCCGAGAATGGCTAAATGGCACCCTTTGCAATCTGTCTTTGCTTCTGAGGTAAATCCTATCCTTCAAGTGTCGCGGACATGAAAATCACTCATGTCGGAGAACTGAAGTGGTTGACAGCAATCTTCAGATTCTGCTTAGCTCAAAGTGACAAGTTCCTGCCTTGTGGCCATTTCATTTCCAGGCAGATGTGTTTGGAGGTGGATGCTGCATTAAAGGAGGACAAGTCAATAGACGGGCATGTTCCCACAAGTAGGGGCTAGAGTCTCCGGTCTGAGCGCATCCAGTTCATACAAGCCTTGCAAGGTACAAACACACAAAAAAGCTTCTTTACACCGAGTCAGAGTAATAGCCTCTCAAGCCTTATATTATCCATTCTGATTGGCAACAGGTTTTTTTTTTAAATTAATCAGATTTTTATTAACAGATTTTCAGCTTACGATAAAGAGCACTGTCATCTGTCTACTTTTGAAAGGTCTACAAATAGGGCACAGTATGAATTCCCAAAGAACAAGGCCTCTAACAACAGCAACAAAAAAAGCCTTTAGACTAGCTGAAGAGGTTCACCCATCAGATGGAAACAAAAATGCTGTTATAACACACAAGCATGCGAGGAGGTGGGAGTCCTTCATGATAATTGACAGGGGGCTGTGCAATAAAGCCCTACAGTTATGCGGCGTGTCTGTTGACTAAACACAACTGGTAATTGTGGGCAGGCTCATTAGAGATAATGGGATCAAGAATCCACATCTTTGATATGGAAACGCAAACGTGCTCCTCGCCTCCTCCAAGACTAATATCAGTCCCCGCCCTGCATGCTGTCTTTAGAATCCTGTGAATATCAAGGAGTATGCAGGAGGTGGGGAGTATGCCAAATGTTTTGACTGACTACATTATTATCAGTGGATTTCTTCAGTATCACTCAAATCACTGGGCTGCAAAAGTTTAACACGGTAATCCATGAAGCCTAGCCTGGTCTTTGGTTGTCTGCCCTCTAACCAGCTGTTGATTATTTGAAACCTGAATTGAACATTTCTGGGATGTTGAACACACTATGCTCAGGTATGCATGCCACACACAGGTGGACTTTGTGCTCTCCATCAGTGTAAATACCATGCTACATTTAAAAAGCAAATCAGATGCCTTCGTTTACATCCCCTTACACATTTTATGCCATCAAGAGGTATAAAGACGAATAGAGATGAACAGACCAGCAGACAAAAGAAGCCTGATGCTTGGACGAATATATATATTTTTTAAATTTTAAATCAATAGTTTTATTGAAAAGTATGCTAGTATCATTCAATAAACTATCAAGCAGTCATTGAATAACCATAAAAATATAATTACATAAGAACATAAGAGAAGCCATGTTGGATCAGGCCAATGGCCTATCCAGTCCAATACTCTGTGTCGCACAGTGGCCAAAAAACCCAGGTGCCATCAGGAGGTCCATCAGTGGGGTATACAGAGTTGGGAGAAATGATATCACATAACAGTTACCAGCACTGCGATATTCCAACATGAAATACAGAACAAAAAGGAAGAGGAGGAGATAACAGTACACAAGCAATCATGAGCAAGCATTTCTCATTCCACCAAAGGAAAGGCTTAACAGTCCTTTCTGTTATCTTCTAATGCAAAAGTGCTCCAGCTAGGGTCTTAGTACCATCTAACAAAAGTTGCTGATATTCAGTAACAGTTATGGCTTTAAAATATGGAAAGTTCTCCAAAAAAAGAAGAGGGGCTACCTTTCCCTTCAAGACAGCCTATCAAAGCAGAAAACTAGTTGTGTAAATCACAGTGATACCTGTTCCTGCGTAAACTGACTAGGGAGAGGATCAGAAGAAGATCCGTGTGGCCCTGTGCATGCAGCTGGATATGCTGAAATGGCTCCCCAGGTTTTGCAAATTAATTCATATCTAATATTGGCTGCTTTAGACTAAAAGAAGGCAAAAGCTCAGGGGCAACCACTGGAAAGAGAATTGACAATAGCCTGATCACAGCTGTGTTTATCCTGCCAACACACTGCTCTGATACCAACATGATTTCCAGTTCATTAAAGCAATAGCCCCCAGGCAGCTGCCTCAGTCTTTAACTCTATACATAGAGCTTTCTGTTTTTCAGTTAAAGCTTTAGATTATGTAAGAGGTCACCAGCCAAAGGCAAAAATTAACTCACCATATCGTATCTCAAAAATCAGATGCCAGATTTAATATTTACTCTCAGTGCCACAGGAAACTTTACAATACAGGAAGCATACCACAGCAACGCTGGGGCAGGTGCAAACTTTAGTCATGTCACTATTTAAATCAGGTAACACACTGTGATTTTTTCACTCTCCTGACAAGATGCGTTTGTCTGCCTGTTTGAAAGGTGAGAAAGAAAAGTTTCCTTATACTACGTAAATATGCCTGTCCCCATGTAAAGATACTTCCGTCTAAGTCCACTGAAATCAGGATAATTTGTTAAAAACCAGAGGGTAAAAAAGAGAAAATACCAGCACTGGCAACATAACAATTAATTAGAGTTTATCAATTCTGAGAGCCTGTGTGGTGTACTGACGAAGACTGTCAGTGATTAAGACAGGAGATCCCCACTTGTGCTCTAGAAGCTCTCTGGGTGACTTCGGGCCAGTCACGCTCCCTAACTCCTACACAGGGTTGTTGTGAAGGGAAAAAATGGGAGAGAGAAGAACAACGTAAGCCACTGCGGGTCCCTACTGGAGAGAAAGGCGGGGTACAAATAAAATAAATAAATAAAATCAGGTCAAATGTTCTATCTGCAACAGTAGCAAAACCAGAGAAAGTTTAGAAATTGCCCTTTATGTTAATGTGTCTATTTCTCTGTTATAAAGCTCAGTGTCTGATTATTCAGAGATACACTTCCTATGGGAGGTTCCACATAACCCCCATGGCTAAACTACTATTGATAAAGCAGTGTGTCTAATAATTCAATAAGTGTTTAATTTAAAAAACAAACAAACTTCTAAACTAATAATCACTAGACTTGCTACACACTGCTGTCTTTGTGATATGTATGTGTCTGGAATCTTTCCTATCTGTTCTCCCAAATAATTGAATGTTAAACATGGATGCCGTTCATTGCCTCAAAAAGGAAGACTCATATATTCTATCTATCTGAAATTTGGGACTGAGGCTATCCAAGGGTAGTGGTGCCCCCCCCCCCCCAGCTTTGTCCAGTTTGAGTGGAAAACTATGAGGTACAGATCTGGGGCTTGGATCTTTCACCGAAACCAACGGAAATTAATAATAAAATAGAATTATGAAAATTTTAAAAGAACCATGAAAAAAAACCAAGAACAAAACCATCTGGAATAATAATAAAACAGTCCCTTTTGGAATTAGTAACAAAAATGAAAGAAACAAGCCAAACTTCCACGCACAAGTCTAGCAGTCACTAATGAATTCACTCTTGAAATTAAAATGATATAACCAAGGAACCCACAAGGACTTGCGGGATCCCCCTTCCCACACTATTTCTTCTTCCCTTCCTCCTGGTAGTCCCGCCATATCTCCTTTCCCAGGGCTTTTTTTCTTTTTAACAGGAACGCACAGGAACACAGTTCCGGCTGGTTTGGCACCAGGGGGTATGGCCTAATATGCAAATGAGTTCCTGCTGGACTTTTCCCTACAAAAAAGTCCTATGTGAAACAATGGTGATGTCAGGGAGTGTGCCCTAATATGCAAATGAGTTCCTGCTGGGCTTTTTCTACCAGAAAAGCCCTGTCCTTTCCCTGCATTCTTCTCTCCCTCTGACCTGTCCACAAGCTACTTCTAGGGTTGCCAGCCTTCGGGGGGGCCTGGAGACCTCCTGCTTTTACAACTGATCTCCAACAGGCAGAGATCAGCTCCCCTGGAGAAAATGGCTGCTTAGGCTGAGGAAGCCTGACTGGCCCAAGGTCATCCAGCAAGTTTCTATGGCAGAGTGGGGATTCAAACCTGCATGCCCCACATTCTAGTCCAGCTTTCTAACCATTACATCACACTCAGTATTCCCTTCTTCCCAATACCTGGATTTTCTCAGGGAGAAGATAAGTTGCAAAAGTCACGCAGTAGGAAGCTGCTGGGGTGAAGCCCAGCCAAGTTGTAGAGTGGCTGCCACTGGGCCCAGACAAGTTGCATTAAGCCGTTTGGTAGCCACCTCCAGACCTGGGTGGACTGTGCTAATTGCATGATATCAAGTCACCCAGGTGATTCATGCAGTGGCTGCAGTTGCATAGTAGCTGGTCATCACTGGACCTGTGTGAGATGCTCAAATCAGGTGGGATTGAGTCTTCTGGTGGTCTATTTATTTCTGTACATTTATATTCCACTCCTCCTGAAACAGCTCGGAGCAGGTTGCTGCTGGGCCTTGCCTTGATGAGGGCCTGTCATTCAGGTAGGCTTGCCAATCCCCAGGTCCCGGTGGGGGCTCTCCCACTTTTTTAGGCTTCTTCCCCATCCCCAGTCAGCTGGCCGGTGGGGGGAAGCCCCGCCCGCACAGCCTACCATGTGTCTTTTTACTTCCTAATGCTAGAAGCTTGGAAAGACTTCCTTTTAGGATGGTGTGTCTGTGCCTTTAAATATGTAGAACCCAGGCTGAATGGGGGCGGGATGAGCTGGCAGAACAACATGGCTGCTCCCAGTAGCTGTGAAAGCAACCCAGACCCTACGTTTGTTGTACAATCTTTCCAGAGGTCGTTTGCTTTGGAAAGGGTAAACTAGAATCCTTGGTTTTCCTGTGTTTGAACTTGGAACCTCAGTAACTCGTAAATTGCCCCAATGAGACCACACAAGTGTGGGATTGATGACTGCTGTGTGTTAGGGTTGCCAAGTCCAATTCAAGAAAAATCTGGGGACTTTGGGGGTGGAGCCAGGAGACATTAGGGGTGGAGCCAAGATCAAGGCTGTGACAAGCATAATTGAACTTCAAATGGAGTTCTGGCCATCACATTTAAAGGGACGGCACACGTTTTCAATTCCTTCCTTCCATAGGAAATAATGAAGGATAGGGGCACCTTCTTTTGGGGCTCATAGAATTGGACCCCCTGGTCCAATCTTTTTGAAACTAGGGGGGTATTTTGGAGAGATGCACTAGATGCTATACTGAAAATTTGGTGCCTCTAACCCAAAAAACGTCCCCTCCAGAGCCCTAGATACCCGTGGATCAATTCGCCATGATTTTCTATGGGAATAAATCTCCATAGGGAATAATAGAGTTCCCAGCAGACATTTCCCTCCCCTCCCCTTGCTTTCTGACGACCCTGAAGCAGGGGGAGGGTCTCCAAACCGGGGGATCCCCTGCCCCCACCTGGGGATTGGCAACCCTACTGTGTGTGTGTGGGTGAGAGTGAGAGAGAGATGACTTGCAGCTGCTTGGATGAGGAAATGAAGACTGTATTCAGGGGAACTGTGTTGCTCTATTTTTATTTATTTGTTTTAGGGAAAGTATCCTGGCTCCACCCCCAAAGTCTCCCACCTCCACCCCCAATGTCACCAGATATTATCTGAGTTAGGCTTGGCAACCCTACTGTGTGACAGAACCTAATAAGGAAACTGCTGAAATTTCAGCATTTCTGTATTTTATTTCTCCTCTTGCCATCATCCTCTAATGAGTCTCCTTCTTCTGGTAGGGAATGGACATAAGTATATTCCAAGAAGACATATTTTAGTAGTGGGCTGAGGGACTGGGCATCCAAGAGAGAGAGGGTGGAGAAATAAAACCTGGGTCCCACATACAAAAACATTTAAGTTGACTGAGCAAAGGCAGTCAATTCCTATGTGTTTTGTGGGTTTCTCTGCGTTGTACATGTTCCTTTAACAGCATTTGACCTACTTTTATCCATGTCTTTGCTCCTGCATTTCTTATGGTTAAATCTGGAGCACACACAATGCCCCATGTGGAACCTTCTGAGATGCTGGAAAGCGATACCACTTTAGAAACATGAGTGGACGTGCAGCTGCTTGGGTGAGGAAATGAAGACTGTATTCAGGGGAACTGCACTGTTGTGGTTTTGTTTTTATTTATTTATTTTAGGGAAAGTCTGGCTCCACCCCCAAAGTCCCCAGATATTGTCTGAGTTAGACTTGGTAACCCTACATCCAGGGCAGGGGAGCAAAGGTGAACTGGGAATTAAACCACATTTTAACTAAGTCCAAGGATTCCTGGATCTCATTCACATACCATGGTTTTCCTCTGAATGAAATCCATATCAAGCTGTTCTTTAACAAAAACAAGATTGGAGAGGGGGAAAAGCTAATTTTAAAGACAGACCAACTATTCTCTTGAAAGGTGCTTCCAGATATAGAGGAAAAAATGGCTCTAGATGCGTAACGGTACTAGTGATTTAAAAGGATATTCTATTAAGAGTTACTCCAGTTTATACCCACTTAAGTCAATGGGTTTAGCCTGGAGTAACTGCGTATTGGATTGCATTGTTAATCACAGCAAAATTGCTTTCCAAATCACGGCTTTAATAACCTTTCTCTATAAATGCTAAACTATTTTCCAACTAATAAATCACTATTTGTTTTCATGGGTAAAAAAAAGGAGTTATTTTCCCCATCTATATTTAACGTAGGCGTTTGATTTTGATTCCGTTGATTAAAACGGATCTTTTTTTTACAAAACACTGCTGATATAGAAGGTAAAGAAGAATAGTTTTAGGAAATTTGACACATGTCGTTTTGATAACACTAAACAAAGGATCAGAGAACAAATATGGAATCAGAAAAGAAGCAGAAAAAAAAGATGAAATGTATTTTGAAAGTCAGTGCTTTTTTAAAAAAAAAATGCAGGGGAAATAAATTGGGAAAGCATCCCTGCTTTATTTGGTAAATGCAGAAATACATAAAACAATACTGCTAAGATTTCCATAAATGAGATCTGCAGTTCGTCAAAACAGATGACAGGTTACAGAAGAGGGAGTCACAGTACATCTTTTAAACGCTGCCGATGGTCTTTTAAAAGCTGCAGCAACAGCTCCACCGACATCCTTTTGAAACCGGTCAGCACTCTTTTATGGGGCACGCTGCAAGAACCTTTTTATGAAACCTGAAGCCAGGAACAGATTAATATTAAAAGCGGGTCTCCCATCCTATAAACCAAGTCAGCTGTTTTTGCTTGCCAAAAGATACACACAGTGGGATTTAATCGGGGGGGGGGGGAGGGGAACCAACCTTTAATCCAGCTCAAGCGTGAGACCCATCAAAAGGATTGTTTGTAGTCATCTACGTTCGACCGTTAAACTGGTTTAACCTGTACCACTGATATCATTCTTAAACTGGCACCAACATCTGTGGGTTTGGAAATACGGCGTTTCTAGCTGAAACCGACTTTATTTTTTGTAAAAAAATAAATAAAAATGATGTTGAGTTATTGCCATAATTAAATGCATTGTCCTTTATTAAGCTTCTTCACAAAGAATTGTATAAGAGTTAATTCTTAAGAACAGAATGTTGCAATCTGTACCACAGCAGGAACTATATAATACCCTTGCAGGAAATTAAGTAGGATACATTCCCACATTTTGGCAAGGGCCTACACAGATGGGTTCCACATGCAGAGCAAGGTCAAATTAAGCTGCTCCCATGTCATGACACCCAGCTCCTAGAAGAGACCGTTTGAAGAAATAGGCAGCACTCCATAAAAGAGCAGAGTACAGAGGACACCATTGTTCCCTCACTGACTCATCACCATTTACACTGAAATAACTCTGAGACGGCAGGGTTGGGATTGGTGTTAACGTTGGGGGCACTAAAACAGGGCTGAAGAGAACCGTGGAAGCTCAAGAGACATGCGGCTGGGGAAACAGCTTCACAGAGTGTGAGTGAAGAAACTATTTGTCTCTCACCCACCTCTGGATTCCTCTTCCACCTCTGCCTTCCACTCCATTCCCACAACTTCCCTCTGCTCAGTCTCTGTGGAGTTGACACTCTTCTAGCAGTGGCTGTTGGACTCACATAGAAGTAAGGGCAAAAGGATATTTTAAACATTCCTCATTTATCAATAAGCTTGAATCAATAAACTAACTGCACTTGGAAAAACGGCGGGAGAGGCTGTCCCCCTTTTTTCAGTGGTCATAAGAACATAAGAACATAAGAGAAGCCATGTTGGATCAGGCCAATGGCCCATCCCGTCCAACACTCTGTGTCACACAGTGGCAAAAAAAATTATATATACACACACACTGTGGCTAATAGCCACTGATGGACCTCTGCTCCATATTTTTATCTAAACCCCTCTTGAAGGTGGCTATGCTTGTGGCCACCACCACCTCCTGCGGCAGTGAATTCCACATGTTAATCACCCTTTGGGTGAAGAAGTACTTCCTTTTATCCGTTTTAACCTGTCCGCTCAGCAATTTCATCGAATGCCCACGAGTTCTTGTATTGTGAGAAAGGGAGAGAAGTACTTCTTCCTCTACTTTCTCCATCCCATGCATTATCTTGTAAACCTCTATCATGTCACCCCGCAGTCGATGTTTCTCCAAGCTAAAGAGTCCCAAGCGTTTCAACCTTTCTTCATAGGGAAAGTGTTCCAGCCCTTTAGATGCAGGAGGGCAAATAAATAGACACGTAGGAGGAACTTTACAGGGATTGGCTTCATACCAAGGGACATGGAAGGAGGGGGAAAGCATTTGGATGAATATGTCTGCTTGTGGGGAAACCATGGGATCTGGAAGCAGAGGAACTATATAATTCATCATTGAAGCAGTCTTTAAAAAGGGGGGGGGGGTTGGAAAGCGAGTTGGAGGCTGAAATCGGAAAAGGAATGCAGAACTAAAAAATAACCCCACGGAACGGGTGCAGTGGCAATGACTTGACATGCAGAGTGACTTAGAAAACCCAAGGGAACTACAATGAGAATGTGAGGGAAAGGAACTGCACATAAAAGACCTAAGATTCTTCAAGGAAACGGAGTTAGATCACTCACAGCAACCCAGTAAGAATTACAAACTTATTGCACCATAAAATAAATACCTGGAAAAATCCTATGTGAGGAAACGGGACTCAAAAGCATTTGTTTCTGCCCACATGGGAAAGAGAAAATCATGAAGCTGTCCTGGGTCTCCAGTCCAGCTTCACCTTCTCCATTTCCTAACTCTCTTTCTCTTGGTGCTTTCACCACTAGCGGACCAATGTTCTTTTAGGATTCCTGTCTGAACGTTAGCATTCAGTAGGGATGCCATCTCTGTGTTGGGAAATTCCTGGAGATTTGGGGGATGGAGCCCCAGGAGCGCAGAGCTTGGAAAAGGGAGGGACTTTAGCAGGTTATAATGCCATTGATTCCACACTCCAAAGCAGCCATTTTTTTTTCCCCAGACGAAGTTAACTCTGTCACTTGGAGATCAGTTATAATTCCAGGAGATCTTTAGGCCACACCCGGAAGTTGGCAACCCTAGCACTCTGCCATTTTGCTGTTAAAGGCTCTGCTTCATGTTTTCTCTCCCTCTCCCTTCACACCCGCTACCAAGGGGACTAACAGTCTTAGTTGTGAACTTTAGGGGGGCAGATACTGTCCCTCCCTCTTCTGTTATTGGTATTCAGGGTAGGGCTGCCAGCCCCCAGGTGGGAGTGGGGAACCTCCCCCCACACAATTTCATGGGCTCCTGCCTGCTGCTGGCCACCGGAAGGAAGCCTTGCCCCCAACAGTCACCATCCAGTATGGTGTCCCAGCAAGATGACATCATGTGGAAGTGACAGCATCACACCGAGGGCTTTGAGTAGAGACACTCCAGTATTTGGGACAAAACTCTATGATAACCCAAAAATACCAGAGTGCCACCACATAATGTCCTCAGTGTGATGTCATCACTTCTGTGAGATATCATCATGTTGGGGCAACGTCATCCCCCCCCACACACACACTCCCAGAAAGCTCCCCCCACCAGCGAGAAGGTAAGACTTGGCAACCCTAATTCAAGGACTGAATAGGAGCTTTAACATGGGTCAAAGAGATCAGACTAGCCTCACTGAAAAGGTAAAGACGTTCACTAAGAACATAAAAAGTGCACACAACATTTCTAAACCCAACAGCCTCAGCAAGATCTCTCTCCCACTTTCTTTTCCTGTCTGTGAGAAAGTCTTCCTCTATACTTTTGCCTATTGCAGCTCTATAGTTTAGATGTGACTATGACTTTGGGTGGGACACTGGCTGTTTAATGTGGTTCTTCTGCCTAGAATCATTTACATTTCTATTGTAGTGAATGGCTCTGTACATAGGAGGTGAATAGGGATGCCAGCCTCCACGTGAGACCTGGGGATCGCCCAGAATTACAGTTTATATCCAGACTACAGAGATCAAGTCTCCTGGAGAAAGTGGCTGTGAGGTGAATCATCCCCATTTTTCCCCCTTCTCTTTCCTCTCTGCCAGAACAGAATGTATTTTTTAAAGTCTAAACCTGTACACAGTCCAAACCCAATTATTATCCTTTTAGGCTGTAAACTTTTGCACTCATCTTTTACCATAGGTTAGTGTCCCAGTCCTCAACATTCTCCTCAAAAGCAGTATTAAAACTCATACCATGGTACTTCCTCAAAATGCTTAATTCAGGAGAAACCAAGAGAGTTTCACCTAAAGGGCAGGGGGGGTGGGGGGAGAGAGAGAAACTGAGTTACAATATTAATTCCAAGATCCTTTTTAAAAACCAGTCTCCCAAATACAGGGGTCATTTAGTAGAAAAAGCTTTCTCATTAGCATAACTTATTTGCATATGCCACACCCCCTGACATCACCAGAAGTGTGTCAGAAGGCAACACCCACCGCTCAGGCTGTACCCCAAAATCTCCAGATATTTCCCAACTCAGAGCTGGCAATCTGGAGAAAAATTACTTCAAAAGCACACACACACACAAAAAAACCCCAGCCAAGATGTTAAATGATTTCAATATCACAAATATTTATCAGAGGGCATGCATGGCCTGTCAAGTTACTTTTGGGGGGAAGAAAGATGGGAGACAGATGACAGGGAGAGCTAGAGAATGGAAGGACAGAATGAGTAGGCACACTGATGAACACGAGTTATTGAGGAAGACTCAGCATGGGTTCTGTAAGGGAAGATCTTGCTTCACTAACCTGTTACAGTTCTTTGAGGGGGTGAACAAACATGTGGACAAAGCGGACCCAATAGATGTTGTTTACCTTGACTTCCAGAAAGCTTTTGATAAAGTTCCTCATCAAAGGCTCCTTAGTAAGCTCGAGAGTAATGGAGTAAAAGGATAGGTCCTCTTGTGGATCAAAAACTGGCTAATTAATAGGAAGCAGAAAGTGAGTATAAATGGGCAGTCTTTGCAGTGGAGGACGGTAAGCAGTGGGGTGCCGCAGGGCTCAGTGCTGGGTCCCATGCTCTTTAACTTGTTCATTAATGATCTGGAGTTGGGAGTAAGCAGTGAAGTGGCCAAGTTTTCAGATGTCACTAAATTGTTCAGGATGGTGAGAACCAGAGAGGATTGTGAGGCACTCCAAAGAGATCTGTTGAGGCTGGGTGAGTGGGCGTCAACGTGGCAGATGAGGTTCAATGTGGCCAAGTGCAAAGTAATGCACATTGGGGCCAAGAATCCCAACTACAAATACAAGTTGATGGGTTGTGAACTGGCCAAGACTGACCAAGAGAGAGATCTTGGGGTCGTGGTAGATAACTCACTGAAATGTCAAGAGAGTGTGCGATTGCAATAAAAAAGTTGTCAGCCACTGGCATGAGCCAATGTCAAGACAGTGTGCGATTGCAATAAAAAAGGCCAACGCCATGCTGGGAATTATTAGGAAGGGAACTGAAAACAAATCAGCCAGTATCATAATGCCCCTGTATAAATCGATGGTGCAGTCTCATTTGGAATACTGTGTACAATTCTAGTCACCACACCTCAAAAAGGATATTATAGCATTGGAAAAAGTCCAGAAAAGGACAACTAGAATAATTAAAGGTTTGGAACACTTTGCCTGTTTGGGGCTCTTTAGCTTGGAGAAACATCGACTGCGGGGTGACACGATAGAGGTTTACAAGATTATGCATGGGATGGAGAAAATAGAGAAAGAAGTACTTTTCTCCCTTTCTCACAACACAAGAACTCGTGGGCATTCAATGAAATTGCTGAGCAGTCAGGTCAAAACGGATAAAAGGAAGTACTTCTTCACCCAAAGGGTGATTAATATGTGGAATTCACTGCCACAGGACGTGATGGTGGCTACAAGCATAGCGAGCTTCAAGAGGGGATTGGATAAAAATACGGAGCAGAGGTCCATCAGTGGCTATTAGCCACAGTGTGTATATGTGTGTGTGTGTATAATTTTTTTGGCCACTGTGTAACACAGAGTGTTGGACTGGATGGGCCATTGACCTGATCCAACATGGCTTCTCTTATGTGACACAGAGTGTTGGACTGGATGGGCCGTTGGCCTGATCCAACATGGCTTCTCTTATGTTCTTATGTGACTCAGAGTGTTGAACTGGATGGGCCATTGGCCTGATCCAACATGGCTTCTCTTATGTTCTTATGTGACACAGAGTGTTGGACTGGATGGGCCATTGACCTGATCCAACATGGCTTCTCTTATGTGACACAGAGGTCGTTTTCGCACTCACCTCCAGCCGGCGCGACCCCCCTCTTCACCGCGCAGGATCTGCGCGGATTTCGCACTAAATGCCGCGGAGCAGCCTTTTGCGCCGGAAACTGCCGTCGCAAAAGCCGCGCAAATGCCAAACTGCTTTTTGGCGATTTACGTTTGAGCGGCTTTTGCGGTGGGAGTTTCCGGTGCAAAAGGCTGCTCCGCGGCATTTAGTGCGAAATCCGCGCAGATCCTGTGCGGTGAAGAGGGGGGTCGCGCCGGCTGGAGGTGAGTGCGAAAATGACCAGAGTGTTGGACTGGATGGGCCGTTGGCCTGATCCAACATGGCTTCTCTTATGTTCTTATGTGACTCAGAGTGTTGGACTTGATGGGCCATTGGCCTGATCCAACATGGCTTCTCTTATGTGACACAGAGTGTTGGACTGGATGGGCCGTTGGCCTGATCCAACATGGCTTCTCTTATGTTCTTATGTGACTCAGAGTTTTGAACTGGATGGGCCATTGGCCTGATCCAACATGGCTTCTCTTATGTTCTTATGTGACACAGAGTGTTGGACTGGATGGGCCATTGACCTGATCCAAAATGGCTTCTCTTATGTGACACAGAGGTCGTTTTCGCACTCACCTCCAGCCGGCGCGACCCCCCTCTTCACCGCGCAGGATCTGCGCAGATTTCGCACTAAATGCCGCGGAGCAGCCTTTTGCGCCGGAAACTCCCGTCGCAAAAGCCGCGCAAACGCCAAACTGCTTTTTGGCGATTTACGTTTGAGCGGCTTTTGCGACGGGAGTTTCCGGCGCAAAAGGCTGCTCCGCGGCATTTAGTGCAAAATCCGCGCAGATCCTGCGCGGTGAAGAGGGGGGTCGCGCCGGCTGGAGGGGACTGCGAAAACGACCAGAGTGTTGGACTGGATGGGCCGTTGGCCTGATCCAACATGGCTTCTCTTATGTTCTTATGTGACTCAGAGTGTTGGACTGGATGGGCCATTGGCCTGATCCAACATGGCTTCTCTTATGTTCTTATGTGACACAGAGTGTTGGATTGGATGGGCCATTGGCCTGATCCAACATGGCTTCTCTTATGTTCTTATGTGACTCAGAGTGTTGAACTGGATGGGCCATTGGCCTGATCCAACATGGCTTCTCTTATGTTCTTATGTGACACAGAGTGTTGGACTGGATGGGCCATTGGCCTGATCCAACATGGCTTCTCTTATGTTCTTATGTGACACAGAGTGTTGGACTGGATGGGCCATTGGCCTGATCCAACATGGCTTCTCTTATGGTCTTATGTGACACAGAGTGTTGGATTGGATGGGCCATTGGCCTGATCCAACATGGCTTCTCTTATGTTCTTATGTGACACAGAGTGTTGGACTGGATGGGCCATTGGCCTGATCCAAATGGCTTCTCTTATGTGACACAGAGTGTTATACTGGATGGGCCATTGGCCTGATCCAACATGGCTTCTCTTATGTTCTTATGTGAGTCAGAGTGTTGAACTGGATGGGCCATTGGCCTGATCCAACATGACTTCTCTTATGTTCTTATGTGACACAGAGTGTTGGACTGGATGGGCCACTGGCCTGATCCAACATGGCTTCTCTTATGTTCTTATGCTGACAACCCTAGTGGGACCCTGAATTCCTCCCAGACATGTGCAGCTTTGTGTATCCAGTATCAATATGTCTAATATCTGCAGAGTTCTTTAAGAAGGTATGGAGTGATCTAAGGAAGTTATTTGCTTAAGAAACATATATAAGTTGATGTTAGCTTTAATCTTAAAGAGTAATTTTAAAAAAAATTCTGAAGCTTACTGGTCATAGACACTAATTATACATAGGACTGGATGCTGTGATCCATGAATTGTGAACCTTCCTTGCATTCCCTTGCCCTCCAGCTGTCCTGTCCGAAGCCCAGAAAAGTTATTCCTGGGATTGTGAGACCTGCAGGAAATAATAACTACACGGGTTGGGAGACTGAGGTAGATAAGGGGAATGGGGGGGGGATCACTTTCTCCTCCATCAACAGAGCTGCATTAACAGAAAAGGTTCAAAGGGGCCATTTCATCCTCATCCCACTCCCTGTTCCCACCTCCCAGACTACATGAATATTAGTCCCTTAGGGTTGGAAAGGACTCCTGGAAAAGGAGGGGGGATGCAGGAAAGATCCATGACTGCTGATGGATCATGGGATCCAACCTATGAATAGTTCACCAAGTATGAGGAAAAGATTTCACACTAATTCTTTATATGCTTACTTGGAAATGTGGTGGCCTTGCTTAAAGAGGAAAGCAAGTCACAGCCATACAGCCCTTCCTCCTTGTTGCCTTAGCATGGATGTCAGGTGCCGTTTCCCTGTGTCCAAAGCACGAGAGAGGGTCAGAGGGAGGACTACAGAATAACCTCTATGCTGCTGTAGCCATACAATAACTGCAGATAGATTTCTCTTGGTTTCCTTTTTGATTTGGGGGAATCGCGGCTGCAGCAGCAGCAAATGATGGCACGATATAGTGGGTGCGGGCCACTGTGATTGGTGGCAAGTGATGTGATTGGTAGTGAAAGGCCACTCCATGCACTCTGAACATTTCTCCTATGGAGCAGACCATTCAATCGTCCTTCCGATATCTCAGTTATTAGGAAGTCTCGGGGCGTATGAGGCAATTATGTTTCTTGCATGCTTTGATGTTACAACAATGTTTCACGCGACTATCATAAAGTATGAATAACATTCACGCATCCTTAAACACTACTGACAGCCCCAGTAAATGGAGCTATCCTTAAAGACAGCTTGGGCGTTTAATTTATGCGTCGATTTCGAGGTGCAGCTGGCCCCATCCCGAAGGCTGAATTGTCAGATCAAAAGGTAAATTTGGAACGGTCTGATTATGCTGAGCAATCACAGCAGCCACGTGTTACCAGGTATGTGTTTACTTGTGGTTCATGGGCTACTTTCTCTACGTAAGTAGAGAACCTGTAGATGTTCATGAATCGGAAACTGGGGGGAAATACACTTCTGAATGTATATATTGGCCTTAAGTTACAATTTCTACATTACAGTTTGCTACCCTGAGCTTGCTATCTATGTAGAAAACAGTACATATAATGTATGACTGATTGCACAAGGCAAGTGTTCTTCCATGCTAGGGTTCAAAGAATAGGTACCTCAGAGGCCTGAAAAAGTAGCATCCGGTAGCGTGATGTGATGGCACAGCATTTTCCTTGGGACCTGTGCATGCAGTTCCTGCATATGAAAACTGCCCAATTATTATATTTATAGTGGGAAAATGCTCATGCTGCACTTCATTAAAAACCCTCATGCAAATGTGACCTTAGAGTTTGCATTCCTAACTCAGTTTTTGCTCTCCAGGGCAGTAAAGATCTCTTGGCTTCTCACAACTTCAGCATTTTGAGGAGGTATAACATTGTGATTAAGAACAAAATGTCTAGATCTCATTTCCCTTGTGTCATGGAGATGATAAAATCTCGGAGAGGAAGTAGAGAGAACATTCATTTTGCGCCATTGTCACCCTTGCTGCCGTTAAATCTTTGACTCTTAATCTCTCCCATTTATCCACTTTTGGGAGAATTTTTTCTGACATAATGAATTAACACTGAGCCACAGTAACACTATATTCTCACGAATCTGATAAAATGAGAGAACTGAGAGAAAGGACATTTTTAAAAGTTTGCTGGCCGAAAGGCAAGGTCATATTTGGTGGACTTTAATTGACAGTAGCTAAGTATTGTTGTTACTTGATCCCATAAATCATTGTCACTGGGTACCTGTAGTGAAATCTGGTGTGCACCAAGCAAAGGAAATGTTATAGAGTTGTTATAATCAGAGTAGTCACTTTGAAGATCTGTTTGGGCCTGCTCTGGACTTGAGCAGGTTAATAATCCATACTCTCGTTTGATGACAAAACTAGTAAGAAAGGCAATCAATCAATTTGCATATTACCAGAATCTTATTTTCACATTCTTTTAAGATATTAAAAGAAATCTGAGATGACAAAAAATTAAGACAATAAAAGCTACCTTTGATAGTAAAAGAGAGGCTTATTGTCATTCCCCTTTAGAGTAATGTACCAGAACCAAAATATGTCTCTCCCATTCCATCCGTTTCCTTTACTTCTCATCCTCATTTATTAAAATTTGCCCTCACTCATTAAAATTGTCCCCCTGCCAATACATAACTAAAACCTTAATTAAGCAAGTTAAAGCTTTCAGCCCTAACAAACATATGTATTATTTAGGATTGGAGTGTTTAGATGATAAAATTATATGACAACTTTATGTTTATTAGACAAAGCTGGAGAATTGGAAGCCTGAGTCACAGGGAATCTGAGACTAGTAAAAGTTAAGGTTATATTTGGGCAGGGCTCATTCCCAGCAGGAATGCACAGGAACGACTTCTGGAAGAGAAGAAACAAAGTATTTATCTATTACCTTATAAGGCAGCAGCACATGGTGAAGTTCTCTGTGCCTGCCTCTGCTCCACGTCTTCTTCTCTTGCAGTCAGCTGGAGCTTCAAAGGCTACAGTATCGACTCTTCAAAGGCAGCATAGGCTCTTTGGAAATCTGGCCCCAGCCCCTCAGCCCTGCAAGGGGAGAGGTTGAGCCCTTGCTTGGAGTTACTGCCTATCTAGCAATCCTGCTGGACTGGCTACAACTCGGTAAGTTGTGAGGAGAGGGGATGAACTTCTTTGTATGAGGGAGGGTGGTCTTCAACCCACACTAAAAGGCCCCGCTTGCCCTGCTTGGCTGGGCGCACTTGCCCTTGAGGGAAGGGTGGTGGCGGGGGGTGGGGTGATCTCTGGCCTCCATTGCAGGCCTGGCCTTCCTTGCCTTGCTCAGCTGGGCAAACTTGCCCTCGAGGGAAGAGCGGTAGCGGGGGGGGGGGTGACCTCTAGCCTCCATTGCAGGTCCAGCCTTCCTTGCCTTGCTCGGCTGGGTGCACTGGCCCTCGAGGGAAGGATGGCGGCAGAGGGGTGGGATCTCTGGCCTCCATTGGATTGAAATATGATCTTTCTATTCTTAGGCTCAGCGTCTACTCCTGAGGACGCTGAGCCTTGGAATAGAAGGATCATATTTCAACCCAGAGGAAGGCACTAGACATCCCAACAGCTAGAATACATTCCCCCCCCCCCTTTTGGAACGTATTTCAGGAACGGGGACATTGCTCTGTGATTTATGCAAGCTGAAGTTTAAGGCTCCCTGAAACTGGATATTATCGATCACCGGTACAGCTTTGCTTCTTTAAGTGGTCAAGTCTCAAGTGGCCAGAGAACATTGCTGGCTGAGCCGCACTTTGGACTGGCTTGATATTTACTTCTCCCACAGAGTCAGAGAACATCTGAATGGGTTATTCCCATGGTTATTCCCATTGTCCGCCTCCTTGGTTTCCAGGGCATCCATTGTCTGGCTGCGTAAGCTTCTGGAGATAAGAACATAAGAACATAGAAGAAGCCATGTTGGATCAGGCCAACGGCCCATCCAGTCCAACACTCTGTGACACACAGTGGCCAATATATGTGTGTGTGTGTGTGTGTATAAACACACACGTATATATACATACTGTGGCTAATAGCCACTGATGGACCTCTGCTCCATATTTTTATCCAGTCCCCTCTTAAAGCTGGCTATGCTTGTAGCTGCTACCACCTCCTGTGGCAGTGAATTCCACATATTAATCACCCTTTGGGTGAAGAAATACTTCCTTTTATCCATTTTAACCTGACTGCTCAGCAATTTCATTGAATGCCCACGAGTTCTTGTATTGTGAGAAAGGGAGAAAAGTACTTCTTTCTCTATTTTCTCCATCCCATGCATAATCTTGTAAACCTCTATCGTGTCACCCCGCAGTCGATGTTTCTCCAAGCTAAAGAGCCCCAAACAGGCAAAGTGTTCCAAACCTTTAATTATTCTAGTTGTCCTTTTCTGGACTTTTTCCAATGCTATAATATCCTTTTTGAGGTGTGGTGACTAGAATTGTACACAGTATTCCAAATGAGACTGCACCATCGATTTATACAGGGGCATTATGATACTGGCTGATTTGTTTTCAGTTCCCTTCCTAATAATTCCCAGCATGGCGTTGGCCTTTTTTATTGCAATCGCACACTGTCTTGATTGCTTGATTGTTCTTTTTACCATAACCTCCGTAAAGATTTATTTGGCAAGCTTTCTTTTTCTCCAGATTTGTCTATTCTGCCACCCTGTTATTATTTATTGAGTGATACTGAGGGGGTGGTTAGTGAGGCTGTGGCAAAATTTCTGGCTGACATCCTTAAATTTAATTCTGACCATGTTTGAATGTATCTGTAAGCTCGGTTTTATTTTGATTTTATCTCCAATGTTTAAATTTTTATATTCTGTGTATTTTTATCTGAATCTATTATGCCATTAAAGGTTTGGTATGGGTATGGGCAAGAGGATTGTGGGGGGCACTGACTACCACCTCTCAGTCCAGCCTGAGATTCTTGTGAGCTCCTTGGAAGAAGGCAAGAATAAAGAACTCGAGCTGAAAATCTCTCAGCTTCATAGGAATTTCAGAAGAATAATCACTTAGATCCTTCTTTCCGAATCTGGCGATCATGACCTTTTGTCCTCAGACTGCAGGCAATTAAGGTGTAATCCCCCCCCTTTTCTTTTGACATTCATTCCTCTAGTAAAGCAGAGGCAAAGGCACTTTTTTCCTGTTCTTAAAGATTTCAGATGTCCATAACCTGCCATCAATTCAGAAAGTTAGCCACTTTGAGCAGCAGGACTCTAGAGAAGCAGCATAAACGTTTCTTAAATGCTCTCTCTAGGATTGCCAGATTCCGGTTGGGAAACTCCTGGAGATTTGGGAACGGAGCCTGGGACCTCAGCATTGTGCAGTGCCGCAGAATCCGCCCTCCATTTTCTCCAGGGGAAGGAACTGATCTCTGTAGTCTGGACATGAGCTATAATTCCAGGGGATCATCAGGTCCCGCCTGGAGGCTGGCATCCCTCGCTCCTTCTTCACCCCCTTTTTCCACCATGCTTATTTCTTGCCTTGCTGATTTCTTTTCCTTTCCCATAGATGCCGACCATGACTGCAAGACACACTGCTGGGCTAACTGGCTAACCAAATATCTCAGCAACTGGCATAACCTGTCATTTCTATTATGCGGCAAAAGGGAGGCAGCTTTGATTGACTTCCCCAGTTGCAGGAGCCAGGCGTGCTGCCAGTGTTTGCAGTAAACACCGGGCAGAAGGTGGTCCTGCCTCAGGGAGTGGACTGGAAGCAGCAGGAGGAGGACGGGAAACAGGTGCTGCTTGCAGACAAAAGCCATGGGTAGCTCAGGGTCAAACAAGGAAGCAGACAGAACAGACTATTTCCTGGTGGCTACCAAGTCTAACTAGCTGCAAGGGATGGTCAGCTGCTGCATGCATGTTCAAATCTGGTGCTTGCTATCTGGCTTTGCAGCCTCTGCACCCCCCCTCCCCCCCCCACACACACACCGTTAAGAGACTAGATGAAGTCTAAAAAAGTCTATGAGGTTTATGAATGGGATAGGGTTGCCAAGTCCAATTCAAGAAATATCTGGGGACTTTGGGGGTGGAGCCAGGAGACATTAGGGGTGGAGCCAAGATCAAGGCTGTGGCAAGCATCATTGAACTCCAAAGGGAGTTCTGGGCATCACATTTAAAGGGACGGCACACCTTTTCAATTCCTTCCTTCCATAGGAAATAAGGAAGGATAGGAGCACCTTCTTTTGGGGCTCATAGAATTGGACCCCCTGGTCCAATCTTTTTGAAACTTGGGGGGGTATTTTGGGGAGAGGTACTAGATGCTATACTGAAAATTTGGTGCCTCTACCCCAAAAAACAGCCCCCCCTCTACCCCAAAAAACAGGCATTTCCCTCCCCTCCCACCGCTTTCTGATGACCCTGAAGCAGGGGAAGGGCCTCCAAACCAGGGGATCCCCCACCCCCACCTGCGGATTGGCAACCCTAGAATGGGAAGAGGGTCCAGACAGAGAGTTTTGCAAGGGAGGAAAACTCCATAGTGAATCCAAGCAACTTTAGAAAGAGTTCACTGAAAGTTTTTTTTCTATAATTCCAGTACAGAAAGCTGGTTATTCTAATACAGACCTTGCTATAATATACTTGGCCAGCCCGGATAGAGTTGCCAACCGGCAAGGGCTGTCTAGTGCTCTCCAGGAATTACAACTGACCTACAGACTAAAGAGATGAGTGCCCCTGGAGAAAATGGCTGCTTCAAAAGGTGAACTCTATGGCAGCACATCCCTTCTGAGGTGCCTCACCCTTTCCGTGGTCCACTTCCAAATCTCCAAGAAGTTCTCAAATCATTGTTGGCAACCCTAATGGCAAGCCAGTTTACCACCAAGTATTAGATCCCAGGAAGGAACAAACAGCATGGGAAGGAACGCATTCTTGCCTTGTGAGGAACAAAATTCTGTGTAACACACAGGCCTCAGTAGGGTTGCCAATCCCCAGGTGGGGGCAGGGGATCCCCCGGTTTGGAGGCCCTCCCCCCTCTTCAGGGTCCTCAGAAAGCGGGGGGAGGGGAGGGAAATGTCTGCTGGGAACTCTGTTATTCCCTATGGAGATTTATTCCCATAGAAAATCATGGAGAATTGATCCGCGGGTATCTGGGGCTCGGGGGGGGGCTGATTTTTGGGGTAGAGGCACCAAATTTTCAGTATAGCATCTAGTGCCTCTCCCCAAAATACCCCCCAAGTTTCAAAAAGATTGGACCAGGGGGTCCAATTCTATGAGCCTCAAAAGAAGGTGCCCCTATCCTTCATTATTTCCTGTGGAAGGAAGGAATTGAAAAGGTGTGCTGTCCCTTTAAATGTGAGGGCCAGAACTCCCTTTGGAGTTCAATTATGCTTGTCACAGCCTTGATCTTGGCTCCACTCCTAATGTTTCCTGGCTCCACCCCTAAAGTCCCCAGATATTTATTGAATTGGACTTGGCAACCCTAGGCCTCAGATTCAGTGGGAGCTCACAGGAGCACAGCTCCTGAACCTTTCTGAGAGTTCCTCCTCCTCCTTCTGAGAGTTCCACCTCCTTGTCCGCTGAATAGTATGTGCAGCTGCATAACAATCCCTGGATGAGGTCCACCACCTATTTTTCTACAAAATGACCGCTGGTAACACAGTACATGTACTCTGCTTGAGCATGCTCATTTTACATTATTACCATGGAGTGAGGTTTCTTGCTACAAACTGTGCAGAAGCAAGCCTATAAATGTGCTAGTACTGCAGGAACTGCAAGAAAAAGGCCTGCTATTAAACCTCATCTAGAGGTTAAACAGAAAAAAAAATATATAGATATGCAGATGTGAAGATCTGCGTGTTCAGCAATCGCATAGTGCTTGGATAATGTAGTATCGTACCCTAGGATCTAAAGATTAAGAGCCCTGCTTAATTCAGTAATAAACGCGCACGTCCTCCTGAACAGCAGCGTAATCATTTGGGTTTCTTATTTTGCAGGTTAGAAATTATTGTTTTATGGCCGTTTTTGCCTGTGACGTGTTTTAGCTTCTTGTTTACTGAACACATTGCAGAGGGCCTTGGAGCTAATGTGTTTAGTGCCTCCTAGGAAAGGCTGTGGAATTTGCCCTTTCGAAATCTTGGAGGCTTACTTAAGTACGGCTGGGGGGGGGGGGCGGGGGCTGGCATCTTTATCCTACTGCTTTATTTTTTATATCACACCTAAATCTGTTTTCTCCCACATAGCTAAGGAGGGAAGCAGAGAAGTCTCCACTTTCGTACTAGAAAAGAACATGATGGTCATGATCCAGAGAATTTTCTGATGATCCAATCCCCAAGGAGGTTTTGGGCCTGTGATTCCTGAACCAAAGCCACACCCACCTATCCACCCACATCCATGTTAGTGGCAAACAACTCTGGAAACAAAGAGGGGCTTCAAAGGTGTTCTCTGATAATATCTGGTATTCAAGAGAAAAACGGCATCCTACGGACAGCCCCAAGCCCTTCAGCACACTTGAAGTAGCCTTCTGGATACCATCCTGTGTTTATAAGAACAAGCAGTCAAGGGAAACAGGTGGGGATAGAAATCACATGCTGGAGGGCTTTCAGCCATAGAGCACTCCTGCAAAACATGGCAGCAGGCATTTGCAAAAGGGAGGAGGAAACACTCCCTGTTTAGCTACTTAAAAAAAAAATGTTGGTATTCAACAGTCAACAAATTCAGTTCTCTGTTTTTCATATCTACAGATAACTTGTTGGTATTATGCATGTATCTTGCACAGTTTTGGGATGCTATTGATTCAGTATTTATGCATGCAATGTATGTATGCCATTTCTGCATACACGTGCGTTTTTGGAAGTACAAACAGTATTAAGAGAGAGACACGTTTTAAGGGTGGGAGGAGGACAGAAAATGGTATGCCGGCAAAGAATCAGTGGGTCAATACCACATAAACCCATGTGTTACAGTGCTTAAAAGGTTAAACTGAGACACTCGGATTCAAATCCCTACTCTACTGTGTCTTGACCAGGATAGCCCAGGCAAGCCCAATCTCATCAGATCTTGGAAGCGAAGCAGGGCCAACCCTGGCAAGTATCTGGAAGGGAGACCTCCAAAGGAATACCCTAGTTGGGATGCAGAGGCAGGCATATCAAGCCACCTCTCTGAAAATATCCAAGCCTTCTTCATGACTCCCAGGCATACAAGCACACACACACACAAATAATAAAAACAAAAATCCCACTCTACCATGAAGCTCACTGGGTCAATCTAACCTACCCTCCTGGAATTGATGTGATGATGAAATGTATGCCACATTGAGCTCCTTGGATGAAGGACAGGAATGAAATGTACTTTCTTTCTTTCTTTCTTTCTTTCTTTCTTTCTTTCTTTCTTTCTTTCTTTCTTTCTTTCTTTCTTTCAAGCAAGAGATAAAATTGAAATGGATGACCTGGATGGCCCCAGCTTATGGTTGCCAGCTCCAAGATGGGAAATACCTGGAGATCTGGGGGAGTAGAGCCTGAGGAGGACTGGGTTTATGGGAGGGAGGGACTTCAATAGGGTAAAATGCTATGGAGTCCACCTTCCAAAGCAGCCATTTTCTCCAGATGAATTGATCTTTGTTACCTGGAAATCAGTTGTAACAGCAGAAGATCTCCAGTCATCACTTGGAGGCTGGAGAAAAAGCAATAGCTCCATGTAAAAAAAAAAAAAAACCTCTTGTAATGCAATTAGTTTTCAACGATGTCCAATAAATATGTTGGACTACAAAACTGCAAAAGAAAACAAGAAGATGAAGAATTAATGAGGACCTGCTACAAGACAAAGACATTGTGACGTTTCTAGAAAAGGAAACTGCAGCGTTTTTTCAAATAAATGAGATTGATGACGTGGAATTTCAGACAGTTTGGGATACTTATAAAGCAGTAATGAGAGGACTATTAATTACATTGAATAATAAAGATAAAAGGGCCAAAGAAGAGCGGTTATTAGGCCTACAAAATGAAATAAAGAAAAAAGAAGGGGAATTAAAAAAAAAGGCCAGGAAAGAAGAAGCTAATAAAGGAAATTACAATATTACAATCCCAAGTAAGACATTTGTTGAATAAAGAACTAGAACGGAATTTAAAAAACTTGCAACAAAAATCGTTTGAAGGAGCGAATAAACCCGGGAAGTATCTAGCCTGGCAACTGAAGAAAAAGAAAGAAAAGATGTTTTATCCCACTTGTAGTAGAAAATTGATCCCTTTATTCATATCAAAATTTTCCAATATCATGAAAGTTCATAAATATTCCGGATTTGCACAGCGTACACAGGAAGTATTGGAAAAAATCAATAAACAAAACCAGCTTATAGGCATAACCGGTCTGCAGAACTCCTGTTTCGAATTATTGCTTTATCCAAGCGAATTTAACCAACTCATATGCTTCACTCATCACATCCAAAATAATTTGACAACCTTTTCTTAGCGTTTGCTGTCCGATGACAACAAATGCTGAGAAAACGTAAAATGTAAAGGAATCACTTTTCTACTACAAGTGTGAGAAAACATCTTTATTGGACATTGTTGAGAACTAATTGCATTAAAAGAGGTATTTTTTACATGGAGCGATTGCTTTTTCTCCAGCCTTTTGTCCGTGTGGCTTTTGCCGCGTTGCACATCACTTGGAGGCTGGCAACCCCTACCCAGGCTAGCCCAGTCTGGTCAGATCTCAGTATTTGGGTGGGAGACCACCAAGAAATTCGAGCATTGCTATACAGAAGCAAGTAATGGCAAACCAATTCTGAACGTCTCTTGCCTTGAAAACCCTAAGCAGAGGCATCAAATTGAGTTGTTACAAAGTGCCAGATCTGTCCTAAATGTCATTTTGTCAGGCTGGACCCTGTGTGCCATAAAATCTAGGCCTCCCCTGCTTTCTGGTACCTGTCCAGCGCTCAGATGCTGCTTACTACTTATGGGGCACTGCCGTACAACAGGATACCATCACTATTATGGTTCAGGCTGCTTACCATTGCCTGCAAAATACCGAATGAGATTTGGATTATTAGTATTTTAGTGCTGTCTTATTTCAAATTGTTTAATTGTTTGACTCTTGGATTCTATTAGTTTTATTGTAATTTGACTATGTTGTCAGCCGTCCTGAGCCCACTTGTGGGGTAGGACAAGATATAAGTTTAATAAATAAAAAACAAACAAATAAATGTAATCCCAGGTACTGGAGATACAAACGTTATAAAGGACACATGCAAACTCAATTGACAATACTATTGTTTTTACCCAAAATACAAGCAAAAGCAATTGATTCCTAGCAGCGAAAGCAACTGATTGACTGAGGAATCCAGAAAAGCCCCAATAAATGTATTTAATCATATGGAAGACTAGGTTTTCTCCAAGGGATGCCATAAAAGGTGTGTGTGTGTGGGGGGGGGGGAATCTTACATTTCCATACAAATTAACTACTTTTTAATATATAGCACTTTCAGGAGATGAGTCATCCTCCTTCTAAGTAAATAAGGTAGTTTTAAGTAAATAAGCTATGATTCATCTCTTGCTCTTTGTTTCCTCTCTTCTCCCATCCTACCTCTGAGGATCTTGAAGAGGCACACTGGACTTCCCCCTTCGCTGCCCCATCTCCACCGACAACAACCCTCTGAGGTGGGCCAGGCTGAGCAGCCGGTCCCAAGTGACCCAGATGACAGGGTCCTGGTGGGGGAGCGGGGCCCAACCCCACCCCAGTTCTCATCCCTCCTCTATTTCCCACAGAAGTGATGAGGCTGAGGGGAAGGCTGTTTCTGAAACAGAGGAGATGCGGGCCCTGCGGGACCTTGAACAGTTCCGCAGGGCCTGCAAGACCTTCCTCTTCCGACTGGCTTTCGCTGACGAAGAAAGTAATTGCTAATGATTACCGCCATCATAAAAGAACAAATAGCATTAGCACTTTTATCACCTAATTAATTAATTAATTTTAAACTTATCAGAATTTTAATGTTAAATGTAACTTTGCTTTTTGTATAACTGAATGATGTTGTTAGCCGCCCTGAGCCTGCTCCGGCGGGGAGGGCGGGATATAAATAAAATTATCTATCTATCTATCTATCTATCTATCTATCTATCTATCTATCTATCTATCTATCTATCTATCATCTATCTATCATCTATCTATCATCTATCTATCATCTATCTATCATCTATCTATCTATCTATCTATCTATCTATCTATCTATCTATCTATCTATCTATCTATCTATCTATCTATCTATCTATCTATCTATCTATCTATCTATCTAAACTCCACAGGGTGCTTTTGTTCTACCACAATCCCTTTTATCTCACAGGCTGAGAACAGGTGGGGGGGAGAAGGGAAGTCACCATCCCCCACCCACCCTGACACTCATTCTGCCCCCCTGGCACCATGGCTGTTCAGATGTATGGCAGCAACAGTGGTGCCCATGTTTTCCCTTTGCTCTTCCATTCATTTCCAAAGTCAGGACACCTTTCCTTTCCGAGTGGCATGCACAAGACAGCCCAGTAGCCTCCCAATCTGCATGCCAGCCCTCCTCTTCTCTCCCCTGCTGGCCCTCTCCCTTCATCCACCATTCCGTGCAAACCACAGTTCCAGGCACCCACTCTCACAAACCCCACTCAGGGTCACCATTTGGAAAAAACCTTGAAACTGGTTGGTGTAGCAGTGGCAGCTATGGCTGCAGACACATAGCCACAGGGTCGGGAGGGCATGGGGGCCCTGCCCCGACTTCTGGGGGGGGGCGATTTGAGGCCCCTACCCAGCATCCTTTGCTCCTTGCTGCTGCCATAGCCTCTGCCGCAACCTTCTCCCTCCCCACAATCCAAATCGTGAGGGACAGGCAGCAGGAGCAGCACGACCCAAATCGTTCAGGGTGGCATGCAGCTGCTTCTCCCAGCCCCCCCCACCACCATGTAGTTAGGATTTCTGGCGGGGGCATCCCTCCAGCCCTGGCGGCAGCAGAGAACAAAAGTCGTGGTGTTCCCTCCGCACCTCTGTCATGGCTTGAAGACCACACATATATATGAACATATGAAGTTGCCTTCTACTGAATCAAACCATGGGTCCATCAAAGTCAGTATTGTCTTCTCAGACTGGCAGCGGCTCTCCAGGGTCTCAAGCTGAGGTTTTTCACACCTATTTGCCTGGACCCTTTTTTTGGAGATGCCGGGGATTGAACCTGGGACCTTCTGCTTCCCAAGCAGATGCTCTACCACTGAGCCACCGTCCCTCCTGCATATGAAGCTGCCTTATACTGAATCAGACCCTGGGTCCATCCAAGTCAGTCTTGTCTTCGCAGACTGGCAGCGGCTCTCCAGGGTCTCAAGCTGAGGTTTTTCACACCTATTTGCCTGGACCCTTTTTTGGAGATGCCGGGGATTGAACCTGGGACCTTCTGCTTCCCAAGCAGATGCTCTACCACTGAGCCACTGTCCCTCCCCTGCTCTCCAGGGTCTCAAGATGAGGCTTTTCACACCTATTTGCCTGGACCCTTTTTTGGAGATGCCAGGGATTGAACCTGGGACCTTCTGCTTCCCAAGCAGAAGCTCTACCACTGAGCCACTGTCCCTCCCCTGCTCTCCAGGGTCTCAAGCTGAGGCTTTTCACACCTATTTGCCTGGACCCTTTTTTTGGAGATGCCAGGGATTGAACCTGGGACCTTCTGCTTCCCAAGCAGAAGCTCTACCACTGAGCCACTGTCCCTCCCCTGCTCTCCAGGGTCTCAAGCTGAGGTTTTTCACACCTATTTGTCTGGACCCTTTTTGGAGATGCCAGGGATTGAACCTGGGACCTTCTGCTTCCCAAGCAGATGCTCTACCACTGAACCACCGTCCCTCCCCGCCCTCCCACACCCGCCAGCAATTCAAATTGCACTGGAGGACCAGCAGAAGCAGCCACAGGCGTCCCCGAGTGATTTAAAGACCCCACTGACCAGCTGGTCGGTGGGGTCTTTAAACACTGCAGGGAGGCTAGTTGCTTCTGCCGGCCCCCCCCCCCATGTGATTTGAATTGCTGGTGGGAGTGGCTTCCAAGCCTGGCCGGGAGAGAAGGTGTGGGGGGCATAGGGTTTTTAGATGCAAGGGGATTTTTGAAAATTTAGGTGCCCCATATATTTTAAAAAAGCTCCCCCACCTAAAAAAAAAAGATCCTAGCTGCTCCCCTGTGCAGCTGCTTGGCTCAACTTTCCTCCCCAGGAGTGGCGTCACCAATCCTTGCTAAGCTGCGCTCAGAGGAGGCGGAAAGGAAAGCACACCATGCCTCCTCTTTCTCTGCCTTCACTACCATTCCCCCCCCCCCCCACACACACACTATTTTACCTTGGCCTCTTAGCCCCATCCCCTAGCCATTCCCTTTCTATTTCTCGACCGTGTTGACTGCCCATTTGTTCCCCCCAGCAGTATTCTGCTTTCCCTCCCTTGCAAGAGGTGCTTGCAGACCAGTTAAGAGCCCTGGATGAGCTTTGGGCCATATGTGTTGACACCCCTGTCCTATGGAGTCAGCGTAAGTCAGCTGCAACTTAATAGCCATTTCTACCACCACCAATGTTGAACTGGGATTTGAGGCTGAGGCAGCAGGGATGAGAAATACAGAAACACCCGTGCTTTTCTGCCGTATGAGTTCAAATCAATCCGCTATGAGCTCCGAGAGAAACTAGGGCCTCAGTCCGCTGCCTCGAATAGCATCCCAAGTGCAAAGATGAAGCCACTGGATCGTTTCCTGACACTGAGCAAGTATGACGAAAAGAGCTTAACCTGCCCCATTTCAGCATACCAAACTGCTCTTAAAGGCGAAAGAGAAGCTAGTTTTTAACAAGGTGGCCTAACGGAAACAAGCCAAAGCGACTGTGGGAGTCTTGCCCTCAATGAATCTTAATCAATCATTCCACCCAGCCCCCGATGTTTAGACTTCCATTACCTCGCCCGTTGTCCCGGCGTTCTGAAAATCTCATAAAACTTACAAAGGGATAGTGCACAGATATTTTATTTTTGAGACCAGTGCTGTGGAATGGCTCTGTTTGCCCGGGGAGAATTTAATTAAAGGTGAATTCTAAAAGAAACTACCGGCTGTCCTTAAGCAATAATTGGTTTGTCAGATGATGACAGCCGCAGGACCGTAAGGTCAGTTTTCACTCTTCCAAAGTAGTCATTACAGATGTTAACAGCTGCTGTTACGTTACAGGCATCATGGCTACACTGCCAAGGGGGTTATTAATGATCTAATAAAGCCGGTGCTTATTTACAGAATGAATCTGCGTTCTAATGGGAGAAGCACATGCCTTGTGCCGCAGTAGCTATTATCCAAGTTAGGTTACTCTGGATGCCTATAGTACAAACAGTACATTATTTTAACATGCATTGATGAGGTCTATTGGGGCTTTAAAAAAAAAAAAACACCCTAGAATTCATTCAGTTCTATCTACTATACTCTTTGGAGAGCCGGTTTGGTGTAGTGGTTAAGTGTGCGGACTCTTATCTGGGAGAACCAGGTTTGATTCCCCACTCCTCCACTTGCAGCTGCTAGCATGGCCTTGGGTCAGCCATAGCTCTGGCAGAGGTTGTCCTTGAAAGGGCAGCTGCTGTGAGAGCCCTCTCCAGCTCCACCCACCTCACAGGGTGACTGTTGTGGGGGAGGAAGGTAAAGGAGATTGTGAGCCGCTCTGAGACTCTTCGGAGTGGAGGGTGGGATTTAAATCCAATATCTTCTTGTGCGGACTCTTATCTGGGAGAACTGGGTTTGATGCCCCACTCCTCCACTTGCACCTGCTAGCATGGCCTTGGGTCAGCCATAGCTCTGGCAGAGGTTGTCCTTGAAAGGGCAGCTGCTGTGAGAGCCCTCTCCAGCCCCACCCACCTCACAGGGGGTCTGTTGTGGGGGAGGAAGGGAAAGGAGATTGTGAGCCGCTCTGAGACTCTTCGGAGTGGAGGGCGGAATATAAATCCAATATCTTCTTCTATCTTCAATATCTTCTTCTTATTTATTTGTCAAGAATCAAAAGGCCCAAGCACTCAAATAGAAACCTCAGGATCTGAGGCTGGAATCTAGGCTTCTATGTAAGGCTGCCAACCTCCAGGTGAAGGCTAGAGATCCCCCAAATTACAACTGGTCTACAGCTAGCAGAAATCAGTTTTCCTGGGAGAAAATGACTGCTTTAGGAGGGCATGTACAGCGTCACATCTTGCTGAGGTTCCTCCCTATCCCCTCCCCCCTCCCCATACCCCACCCTCCCTTGGCTCTATCCCCCCACATCTCTAGGAATTTTCCAGCTCAGAGATGCCAACCTGAATCCTATGCCTCTCTTCCACTTGTGCCCATTTGGGTTTGCAATTGCCAGTAGTCCTCCACTACGAAGCTCATTCCTCTGGTACTAGAATTTTTGGACTCCTGGAGAAATACTGGCTTGCATGAATAGAAGGTCCTAGCACTGGGGCAATGTTCTTTACAGAAGAGGGCCACCCCCACAACAAAAGAAAAACAATGCTGTGCGAATGGAAGGAAGGCATAGCTTCTACGTTTGTCTTCCGAGTTACCATGCAGTACACATGACGTTTGTGCTCAGGCTACACAACTCTCGTTAGGCACTTGGGAGAAATAAGATGTGCAGCATCAATCCCAATAGTTGGCAGGAGTTTGTGATTGGGTAAAGGCTGATTAAGTCGCTAAGGGGGGCTTTCTGCCCTTGTACCGCTGTCTTCTAATTTCTCCAGTTTAGTCAACTCATCTTACGAAAGAGGTAGAGCAGGTGTTTCCAGGGTCTGTACCTGGATGTAGCTTTACATGGTCCTGGAATGGGCTATTAGTACTGTCCATGGCTTCTTTTTTTTTGAGCAGGAATGCACGGGAACGCGGTTCTGGCTGGCTTGGTGCCAGGGGATGTGGCCTAATATGCAAATGAGCTTTTTCTGCAGAA